>NC_041385.1:208056641-208133241 GCF_002162155.2 Triticum dicoccoides | reverse complement strand
CCTGTGCCCCCCCCCCCACAGCCCGATATGCTACTGGGCAAGTCGAAGACCCACCCGGATGTCCGGAAGGAGCCCCGAATGATCCGGGCAGGGCCAGATGTCCGGAAGTGAGCCCGGATATCCGGGCAGACACAGCCCGGACATCCGGATGTAAGTCCGGATGATCCGGCTGGCCAAAAATTCTGAGATATGGTTCTGATGTGATGAAGAGTGATGGGGTGATGACGATATATATATATATATATATTGTGTGTGTTTGTTATAGATATATATATATATATATAAGTAGCCTTAGTCACAACAATATCTCAAACTCATATAAACACCCAAAAAGAATAATTAGGCTAAGTCACCATGTATGAGTATATATAACTTTGGAGACCAAAAATTTGAACTTTTGGACCCATGGTTATTACTCCATCATTTTAAAGTACTATGCACACAAAGTAAGTGTCATAGTGACTTTGAGAGTGTTGGTTCTATTTATGCATTATGTAAGGGAGAGAGTACTCATAGATTGAATGTCTCCCCCTAAGAATATGCCTACATCAAGACAAGACATTATGAAGATGCATGCATGAGTACGAGATTTCACATAATGTTGTCAAGCTCCAAGATACCAAGTTCACGCCTAAGTCAACAAAACCTTGCTTCATCCAATGGTTTGGTGAAAATATTTGCCAGTTGCAAATCCGTACCAATGTGATCAATGTGAATATCACCCTTCTCAACATGATCTCTCAAGAAGTGATACCTAATATCAATGTGCTTGGTGCGGAGATGATCCTTGGGGTTTTCAGCAATGTTGATGGCACTTTCATTATCGCATAGAATAGGCACATTTCTATAGGTGATACTGTAATCCTTCAAAGTTTCCCTCATCCATAATAACTGAGTTGCACAGCTGGCGGCAGCAATGTATTCAGCTTCTGCGGTAGAGAGGGCAATACGGTTTTGTTTCTTCGATGACCAACTTACCAAGGAGTGACCAAGAAACTGACATGCACCGGAAGTGGACTTACGATCCACTTTGTCTCCGGCCCAATCCGCATCCGTGTACCCAATGAGATCAAACTTAGCATCCTTGGGATACCATAGACCCAACTTTGGGGTGTGAACAAGGTATCTAAGAATATGCTTAACCGCCTTATGATGACTTTCCCTAGGGGAAGCTTGAAATCTAGCACACATGCATACACTAAACATGATGTCTGGTCTAGATGCACAAAGATAAAGCATTGAACCAATCATAGAGCGGTATTTAGATGGGTCGAAAGGGATACTGTTTGTGTCTTCAGTGAGAGTTATTTTGGTTGGCATTGGTGTCTTACATGGACTAGCATCAGACATACCAAACTTCTCTAAGATATCCTTGAGGTATTTTGCTTGAGACAAGAAAATTCCTTCTTGAAATTGTTGAATTTGAAATCCGAGGAAGAACTTCAAATCCGCATTGAGTGACATTTCAAAATTCTTGGTCATTGAGTCCGCAAACTTCTTGCACAAATGAATGTTAGGAGAACCAAAAGTGATATCATCTACATAGATTTGGCATAAGATCAAATCACCCTTATCCCTCTTAGTAAAAAGAGTGGGATCGATCACCCCTCTCACAAAACCATCATCGAGTAAAAACTTCTTAAGATGATCATACCAAGCACGAGGTGCTTGTTTGAGGCCATACAAAGCCCGTATGAAGTTTATACACATAGTCTTTGTGATCGGGATCAACGAACCCAGGTGGTTGTGATACATTACTTCTTGTAGAGGACCGTTAAGGAAAGCACTCATCACATCCATTTGATGTAATGTAAAACCATTGAAAGCAGCATAAGCAAGTAAGATGCGAATGGATTCAAGACGGGCAACGGGGGCAAAGGTCTCACCAAAGTCCAAACCTTCAACTTGTGAGTACCCTTGTGCCACTAACCTTGCCTTGTTTCGGATGATCACACCATTCTCATCTTGTTTGTTCTTGAAAATCCATTTTGTTCCAATGACGTTGTGCTCGGTAGGTGGCCTCTTGACTAGTGACCACACTTGGTTGCGTTCAAAGCTGCTCAACTCTTCTTGCATAGCAACTAGCCAATCGTTGTCCATCAATGCATCTTGTACCTTGATGGGCTCAAAACTAGACACAAAAGAAAAGTGAGCACAAAAGTTGGTCAAATGTTTACGAGTGACCCTACCTTCCGATATGCCAGTGAGTATTTTGTCAACATCAACACGACCGGCCACTCATGGCATGATAGAGGTAAGGGTTTCACGAGGTTCAACTTCATGTCCATCATCCACATCATCAACATATGGATCATTAATGTGTGGAGGAAGATCTTCTTGTTCATATTGCATTTGTTGAGGTTCATCATCAATGATTGGATTTTCTTGTTCTTGTTCTTGAAGATTGTAATGAGGAGGAACTTGATCATCTTCTTCAACTTGGGCTAAGGGTATCGGTTAAACAATAGGAGCTTGTGGTGGTATGGATGTTGAAGTAGTTTGATGATGTGTGAGACTTCCATCTTCTTCTTCATCATCATGAGGTTCTTGTTCCATAGGAAGAAGTGCACCAACACCCATGGTCAAAATGTCTTGAGAAGAATCTTCTTCACCTACATCACTTAGATCAACTTGCTCCCCATGGGAGCCATTAAATTCATCAAACACCACGTCACAAGTTTCTACAACACATCCATTGGATTTGTTGTAGACTCTATAGGCGTGAGAGTTTGATCCATAGCCAACAAATATACCCTCAATCGTTTTGGATTGAAATTTTCCTAACCGTTCTCTTTTGTTGAGGATGAAACATTTGCACCCAAATACACGAAAGTACTTGACATTTGGCTTGTTTCCAGTTAGAAGCTCATATGGAGTCTTTTCCAATATAGTGCGGAGGAAGAGCCGGTTTGATGCATGGCATGCGGTGTTGACAGCTTCAGCCCAAAAACTATGTGGTGACTTGTATTCATCCAACATTGATCTTGCCATCTCCACAAGTGTGCGGTTCTTCCTTTCGGCTACACCATTCTGCTGAGGAGTGTATGGAGCTGAATATTGATGCTCAATCCCTTCATCACTAAGGAATTCTTCCAAGGTGTAGTTTTTGAACTCAGATCCATTGTCACTTCTTATTGCCAAGATTTCTTTGTCAAACTTGCGTTGTGCTTGCTTGGCAAAGTCAATGAAAGTGATCTTCGTCTCGTCCTTGGACTTGAGGAAAAACACCCATGTATATCTTGAGTAATCATCAACAATGACAAGTCCATACTTTTTCCCTCCAAGACTATCCCATGAAGGAGGCCCAAAAAGATCCACATGAAGGAGCTCCAAAGGCCTTGAAGTAGACACAATATTCTTGGGTGGGTGCTTTGATTGATGTTGCTTCCTGGCTATACATGCACTACACACACGATCTTTCTCAAAAGAGACATTTGTTAGTCCAAGGATGTGATTTCCCTTTAAGAGATCTTGAAGATTTCTCATGCCGACATGGGCTAGCCGGCGATGCCATAGCCACCCCTTGTCGGCCTTGGCCATTAGACAAGTTGCATGGAATGTGCTCTCTTTCGAGAAATCAACCGTGTAAAGGTTGCCATCCAACTCTCCAACAAAGGCCACTTCGAGAGTATCTCTCTTAAAGACTTTCACATCCGTTAGTCCAAATAGTGTATCATAACCAACAGATGCCAATCGACGAACAGAAAGTAAATGATATTTAAGGGATTGGACAAGCATGACATTTGCAAGAGACATGTCATTTGTGATAGCCACCTTCCCCAACCCAAGTACCTGTCCTTTTGATCCTCCACCAAACATAATGCTCATAAATGGTTGAATAGCTTCCATGAAATCGTAGAGCAATTTGCTATCTCCAGTCATATGATTGGTACATCCACTATCAATCACCCATTTTACTCCACCGGAGAAGGCAACCTACACACAATTATTACTTGGTTAGAGGCACCCATCTTGCAATGGGACCTCTCAAGTTAGTCACAAGGGTCTTAGGGACCCAAATAGCATAAAACCGAAATGCATTTCGAGGACCAACAAACTTTGCATAAACTTCTCCATCCTTAGTCTTACGAAGTACATAGGATGGAGGCATGAACTCTTTTGGCTTGTTGAGAGTGGGCATGCCCCTTGTGGCCTTCCCACTAGCAACTTTACCTTTCTCCTTGTGTCCTTCTCGTACAAAAGTTTCTTTCAAAGGAGTGGTGTTCTCTCTCATAATGTCTTCTTCTTGCTTGTGCTTGGGTCAAATCTGAGTCCCTCTTTGGCGAACACTTCATTGTGTTGGCTCAACACCTCATTAAGGTTCTTTTGCCCTTGAGCACATGTCATGAGCCCTTTCTCAATTTGAGCCTTGAGAAAACGATTTTCCTCAAGAATAGATGCTAGATCACTACTAGAGTTAGTAGAACAAGCATCAACATTTATAATGGGAGATGAATAGGCCTTAGCTAGAGTTTCAAGATAAGTAAGTTTGAGCGTCTCAAAACTCTTTGTAAGAAGGGTGAGCTCTTCTTCCTTAGTCTTGAGGGACATGGATAGAAGCTCACAATCCTTAGAGAGAGAAGCATGAGACTTCACAAGCTTACTTTTATCATTCATCAACTCTTCACAAGAGCCAATAGCCTTTTTCAAGGAGGCAAGATCTTTAGTATGAACATCAATATTTGTGCCAATTTTTAAGCATAGTTCATCATTTCGTGTTTCCTCATATTGGACTTTCCGCTCAAGGATTTCACATTTTTCCTTTTCCTCGGTGACGAGGGTTTCGAGTTCCTTAATGGTGATGGTGTGCCTACTCACCATCTCCATAAGCATACGAAACATAGTGAGCTTCTTTCCTTTGAGGGAGCACATGAATTTATTAAGTTTAGCAAGCATAGGATCATTTAGATCATCATCCTCATAACTATCCTCCGCATCAAGATACTCATCACTAGAAATGGGAGGAGTGAGAAGAGGAGGGTTTGATCGTGGGGTTACCTTGACCTTGTCAGGAGAGTTTTGATCCTCTCCATCTTCTACCATGGCCTTCGCCATGAGGCACTTGTGAGCGTTGCCCTTGTAATCCTTCATGTAGTTGTAGGTGACAACTTCACCACTCTTATTGACTAGCCTCAGTGTGTTTTGCGAATCTTGAGCAACTCCGGCAACACCACTAACATCATCCGGATCGGATTCTTCTTGAGCAACCATTGCTTTCCCATCTCTCTTCTTGAGCTTGGAGTTCAAAGGATTTGGCAACTTCTTCTTAGGAAAGGTCTTGGGAAACCTTGGTCTATCATCTCTCTTCTCATAAGGGCACTCATTTGAGAAGTGGTTGGTTTCCTCACAGTTGTAGCATTTTCTTACTTTCTTCTTTTGGAATCTTCCCTTGAATTTTCCCGCGCTAAACTTCTTGACAAAGAGAGCCATGTCTTCATATGACGGGCCCTCGTCGGATTCAATCTCATCACCATCTTCATCATCAACATCTTCTTCTTCTTCTTCACTTTGCTCATCTTCACATACATGCTTGGCCTTCAATGCAAGATTGACCTTTGATGATGGGGAACCATGCATGGCAAGATGTTTTGTGGCATTAGCCTTTGACTCTTCAAATAGTTGAAAGGTGGATATGATGTCATCTGTAGTCATTTCCTTGAAAGTATGGTGTTGTCTTATGTCCCACACCATTCGATGGTGATATGGAGCAAGAGCATGAAGCAATTTATCCACAAGGAATCTCTTAGTCATGTTGAATCCATCTTGTGTCTTGCCACACTCACATGACTCAATATCGGCAGTGAGAGTCATGAGGCGCTCATGGAGTTGATTGGGGGTTTCACCTTTCTCCATACAAAAGTTTTGCAATTGCCCCTTGGCAATTTCATATTGAGCACTTCGGAGGGTAGAGGTGCCAGTCTTGGATCGTATGATACTTTCCCATAGTTCCTTGGCACTTGTGATGTGTATGAACGGTCTCCTTTGCTTTTCATCCATGCCTCTCCTTATACACATGATAGCAGTGTCATTGAGGTTCTTGTCATATATTTCTCTTGGTGTGGGGTTCTTTGGATCAACCACATGATAGCCATACTCCAAGATTTCCAGCATCTCGTCATTTCCATGTCGAAGATGATCCTGCATAGCAACTCTCCACAAGGCAAAATCGGAAGTGGCACTTAGTAAAGGAGGTTTGCCTTGAGGGTTATATCTTGGTTTCTCAACCTGAGGTCTTGCATAAAGCCAAGGAACACTGGCGTGTTCATTGCTAGGAGGTTGTTGACCAAGTGATGGAGTAGGCACAGTTGGCCTCAAAGCAGCACCACCCGAGAGTGGTGCAAGCACTGTGGACAACGTGGCTAATCTCATTTGGACCAAGGCCTCAAGAGAAGCATCATGCTCCTCTTTTTGCTTAGCAAGGGCCCGTTCTAGATCCTCCGACGTAAAGGTCTTGACTTCAGAGGAAGCCACACCTTTATCCTTACGATCTACAACCAGGGGAGTCCCATCCGGGTTCATCTCGCTCTAGGGCGGTTAAGCCACAAGAATAGAGCACGAGGCTCTGATACCAATTGAAAGGATCGAGATGGACCTAGAGGGGGGTGAATAGGTACAATTACAAATTTTAATTATTACTAAGCAATTTTAGGCAATAGAACAGAATATGAAGGTGAGCCTAACAATTGCTAGTAAGTGCAAAGTACTAGGCAAGTAACACAAGCATATAACTGAGCAAGCACAATAAGATGTAAGTAAGTGCAATCACAACAATTAACCACAAGTATAGAGTTAGGGTTAGGAATAACCGCAACTCCGGGAGACGAGGATGTATGTCGATGTTCACTTCCTTGGAGGGAAGCTAGTCACCGTTAGAGGGGCGGATGTTACCACGAAGGCTCACCCTATTCTCCCTTTGAGACAACACCACGAAGGCGTTTCTCAACCACTAGTGGTAGACCTTGGGGTGGTCTCCAAACCCTCACAAACTTTCCGGGGGTAATCACAATCGTTGATTCCTCACCGAATGACTCCTACCGCCTAGGAGTCTCCAACCTCCAAGAGTAACAAGATCCGAGGGGAAAGACTCAAGACTTGCTCAAACTTCGATTTTCTTTGGTCACAAGAAGGGTAGGAAGAAGATCTTTCTTTTGATTGGAACAACTCTTCGAAACTCTCAAGAATCAAGCTGGGATCTGGGATTTGGTGTGTGAGCAAGAGAGGGGAAGCACTGGTGTTCTTGAGGCGTGTTTGTGTGGAGTGTTCAACGTTATCACGAAGGGGTAAGGTGCTATTTATACCATGTCCAGAATAGAGCCGTTTGGACACAAGTTGACCACCCCGGATGATCTGGGACACCATCCGGATGATCCGGATGCAGATGGTTGCAACCGAGCTGCGAGCAGCCCGGACAGTCCGGAGGCAACCCCGGATGATCCAGACAAGCCCCGGATGATCCGGATGCCTGACCGGACGATCCGGCTACAACATATGGCTTCTGTGAAAAACGGGCACGGTTATCCGGACGATCCGGAAGAGGATTCGGACGATCCGGGGAACAGCCCGGATGATCTGGAGGAACGTCCGAATGATCCGGCTTCAGCCATACCATTCTTTGATGGAGAGCACCAATTATCCGGATGATTCGGTGCAGGGTCCGGCTGATCCGGGTGAAGCCCGGATGATCTGGGTATCCATCCGGATGATCCGGCTAGGAGAGGTGGTAGGTTCTGGCTAAGGGAAATTGCTAGGGATTTTGGTCTATTGTGATAGAATTGTTTATGAGACACAATGTGAGCAAGTCTTGAACCTACACTTCGGATCCCCTCTTAATAGTGCGGGGTTCCAATTACTCAAGAAATATAAAAAGAGCACAATACTTCATCTTTGTTTGCTCCTTTCCTCATTGATAATTTGCTTGAGTAAAATCTCATATGATGCGGTCATGATGCTCACTAAAGAAAACCAGAGGACAGACGGCCTGTGTATATACTTAGCAAACAAGGTTAGTCCCCTATATGTAGGTTTTTCATCAATATCAAAAATACTTTTTAAGAGCAAGATTGCACTTTCAATCTCCCCCTTTTTTGGTAGTTGATGACAAACTACATATAGCATTTAATAGTGAAATGTGATACGAATGATTCTAGGAGAGTAGACCGGTATGTGTTTCGGTATGTGTTTTAGGAAGAGCTCCCCCTTAATTTATGCATATGGATGTGTTTTAAGAGGAGCTCTCCCTTAATGTATGCATGGAATAAGGTGATAAACATACAAAGTCATGCACATATGAAGTGGATGCCCACATTCGGAGTATAGTATAGGCATACATCATTAAAATCATCATAAGCAATGAATAAAGATAGCATACTTAAGCACTTGCATAGTGACATAGACTCATAACTCGTGACCAAAGTACCATAGACCAAAGTACCATAGTACCATTACAATAAGCCATTGCCGCCATAGGAGAGGGCGTGGCCGCGGGCGCTGCTGGGACACGCATGCGCCGGTAGGTATGGTACACCTCCATCGCCGGCTGTGGGTGGCCACAGGTGCCGCTGAGGTGCGCTGAGCGCTGGGTCATGGCTGCCGCAAGATGTGCACTCAACGATAGACCTTGGCACTCAACGATAGACCTTGGATCATGATCAGTGAGAAGGGTATCTGCAATCTTTTCAGCAAAATATATGTCGACAGTCGTAGTCTTACGGTCAAATGATTCTCCAGAATCAACATAGTTGATGGAAATTTCCTGCACCCCTAGTGACTCTTCATGATTTCCCAATACGATCGAGTCTGGGTGTTCCGATGTCCCAATCAGTTTGTGCACACTGGAACTGGGTTGTGGAGGTTGCCCTTCCACTGGGTGTATACTACCCATCAGGTGTTTGTCAACGTTGAGTTGACCTGCATTTACTGACTCTGAGGTTTTTCTCCTCGATTTCCTTTGCTGCTTGCTAGAAGCATGCTCCAGTTCAGAGACCGTACTACTCCCCCTCTTTTTAGGAATAGGGAGTTGAGTGGTTTTTGTTGGTATCTCCACTCTTTCCTGTGCGTTTCTAGCTGGGTTTAAGGATTTTGTAACACCTTTCAAATCAGTAAATGAATCTGGCAGATTATTTACAAGATGTTGCAAATTAATGATCTTCCAAACTTGAATTTTGGTCTCTTGGGTACGTGGATCAGAGGATGAAATGGCATGAGCATTCCAATCAATTTCTGGGCATTCTTTCTGGTACTTGAAATCTCCCCCTAATGCCGGAAAATGTTCCTCATTAAATATGCAATCGGCATGACGGGCTGTGAACAGACCCCCAGTCAGGGGTTCCAGGTACTTGATAATCGACGGCGATTTGTACCCCACATAGATCCCCAACTTCCTGTGTGGGCCCATAGATGTCCGCTGTGGTGGTGAGATCGGGATGTATGCAGCACATCCGAACTTACGCAGATGGGAAATGCTTGGAGGATTTCCACGTACCAATTCCAGAGGGGAAGAACTGTGATATGCAGTTGGCCTCAATTGTATCAAGCCAGCAGCGTGTAAAACAGCGTGACCCCAACAAGAGGTTGGCAAGTTGCAATTCGTCAACAAAGGTCTTGCAATGAGTTTGATCCTCTTATCGATGCTTCAGCCAAACCATTTTGTGTATGAACATATGGAACAGAGTGCTGAACTTCAATCCCCAAAGCCATGCAATAATCATTGAAAGCACGTGAGGAGAATTCTGCAGCATTGTCCATTCGAATTGACTTAATTCGACTTTCAGGATAATGTGCTTGCAACTTAATGACTTGCCTCATTATCTTGGCAAATGCATGGTTTCGTGTGGATAGAAGACACACATGTGACCATCGTGTAGATGCGTCAATGAGAACCATGAAATACCGGAAAGGTCCAGATAATGGCTGAATGGGACCACAAATGTCTCCTTGAATACGTTCAAGGAACTGAAGTGGTTCAGCTTGTATTTTGAGGTGTGAGGGCCTCAAAATTAGCTTTCCCGTGGCACAAGATGTGCACACAAAATCAGAAGATTGAGGAAATTTTGACTCAAGCAAATTATGACCAATGGAATTGCTAGTAATTTTTCTCATCATCCCTATTCCAGGATGGCCTAGGCGATCATGCCAGGTTTGGAATGCGTTAACATTCTGCAAAATTACTTTGTATGCAACATGTTCCACGGGTTTGATGTACGTATAGTACAAACCAGACGATAGAGAAGGAATTTTCTCATGTACCTTTTTGCCATATCCATCATCTTTAGTAAAGAGTAGATACTCCTCTTTGTTGTCTTCATGGGTTTCAATGTGAAAATCATTCTTACGGATATCTCGATAACTGATCAGGGTACGTGATGAGTCGAGATACAATAAAGCATCCTCAATCGTCACTTGTGTACCGCTTGGGAGGGTGAATATGGCACGTCCAGTACCAACAATCACTGTATCGCATCCAGCGATAGTTAGAATATCTCCATTCATCTTTTTCAGAGTTTGGAAATATTTCATCTCCCTCAGTATGAAGTTTGTGGTACCACTGTCTCCAAGGCATAATTCCTCTTCCACCGAATTGTCCCCGTAGAAAACGGCGGCGAGTGCCCCCTCTCTTCTCCTCTCGTTGTTGCCTTTCGCTCTCGCTGGTTGTCTAGGTGCGTGATAACGTGTTTGAATCGAAAGTGATTCCTTGTCTTGATCGATGGTTACACAGAGTATATATATCTCCTGGTGAGATGCGACGATCCCGAAGAGATGCGTCGGTTCCAGGAGGATGGGAGAGACGCGACGGTTGCGACGGACACAGGCGTCCGTGCGGGCGCAACTGCTCGTTCGATGGGCAAGGGGAGATTTCCCTTAATTACATATTACAGTTTAATCTTAACACATCGCATGCCCTTCGTCTCGCTTAGCCGTCGAGGTGTGCGCGGCGCCATGCGCTGCCTTTGCTAGCGCTGGAGCGTTGGCTTCCTTCACCACGCAGGGCCGGAGGGCATCGCGACGCTGCGCGCTCGCTGCCGCCAGTCTGGCCGTGAAATCGCTCCGCCAGAAAGCGTGTTGATAACGTGTTTTAACTAAAGAACGAGAAAGACAATAGACAGAGAAGTAAAAATGAACAGTCGTCTCTATTAATGATGGGATTACGCATATGTATAGCCCCCGAAGGGGTATAACCAAAGGGATGCGAGGCAACCGCCTCGGTTACGAAAAGCAGGGACTAAAAGGATTAATTAAATCCTAACAAAACTGACCATGTGTTTGATAGCAAAGTATCCCAAAAACCTAAGTATCAAAAAACTACAGTAATTTAGCCTGCATGAAATACCATGGTTTTAACATAACAGAATATTTTGTAGTATTGGTAATACAGACAACCTGTTTGGCTATCCCGTTTTCAGCGACTCAAAATTAGCTAGTTAATTAAAACTATTATCAGCTGCAGCAAAGTATGCCAAAAACCTAAGTATCAAAAATCTACAGTAATTTAGCCTGCATGAAATACCATGGTTTTAACATAACAGAATATTTTGTAGTATTGGTAATTCAGACAACCTGTTTGGCTATCCCATTTTCAGCGACTCAAAATTAGCTAGTTAATTAAAACTATTAGCAGCTGCAAACACACGTGCTTTTCTAGTTAGCTAGCCATTTTATGCAACTATTCGGCCATGCACCAAGAACGGCCATGCGCACGGCGTAGAAGACACATATTCTAGCTGGCTATCCGGACGGCAGCAACGTCTTCAAAACGATTTTGTGGTTGGCTATAATTTGGAGCAACAAACAAAAGCGAGCTAACTAAATCACCAAACAGAAGATCCTAATAAAACGTTGTGAGCATGAGGTGAGCAACACACGTATACATGAAGGCATAACACACATGTGTGTAAATTTTCAAGGCAAAATAAGTTGAAATGAGGACTGTGCAAAAAAGACAAATCTGGGGCTTTTTAACACACGATACTATTCATTCTCTCAAGCCATGAGTGTCTTTTGTACAGGTCACATTTCAACGTTTTTCATTCTAAATTTTTACACACATAGACGTAACATACTTGTTTACTTGCACAATTTTTTTCAGATTTTTCTGAAACCCAAAAGTTTGAACTTTGATTTGTTTTCAAAAAAAGACCTCCATGGCTCCCGGGAGCCAAACGTCCGCTCTCCCAAACAACCCTTTTTTAAAAAAAGACTTCAGAATTATAAAAAACTGTAGTATTATGAGAATAGTTAGAAAATACTGTACTTTGTTATCAAACGGGTAGAAAGTGGGATAACTTAGTAAATAGAAGACAGGGAATGGATTCCCTCAAAAAAAAACAGAAAAAAAAAAAGCAAAGGCCTAAGGAGTATGTTTGGATGGCAGTCAAAACACACTACCGATTATTTAGCCATAAGCAAAATTTTGGTCTTTTTCTTAATAGTTGCCAATGTTTCGTCATGTCAATGCCCCTTCGCCCACATTTCATTTTTCCCGAGCAATTTTAGTCAAATATTCGACAGGGCAATCTTGGGCTAAAACCTAGCGTACCCTAAGATACAAAACTTCTATTCTACTGAAACTAGCAACTTCATAATACATATGTAATTATACAATCTCACAAACATGTCCAACAGATAACAACTTTTTTTTTAGTTGAACAGATAGCTAAGGACTCATATTATCAATAACAAAGGGTAGCATCACAAGTGTGTGCCTTGTGGTTACTACTCCCGACATGGTGATACCCGACCAGCATGCAGCCAAGCTTTCTCCAATTCCGTACCTTGATTGTCAAAAGATACAGGTGACATATAAATCTCAGCCAATAATGATGATGGAATAATTAACTTCACTTCGAAACAATTAAAGACCATGGTCAAAACATAGTTCCTACCAAAGCAAGATGCTCAATATGTGACCCTGACATGAGCACCCCGGATATCATAGCATCAGATGCATACTTAATTGTACAGGCGCATTATTACAGCTAGTAGCAAAAACCTAGCCTTTTACTCCATATGTTTGCACATGCATTGATATGATTTCAGTTCATTATGCATCAGGATTTACTCTTGAATAAAATACTACCTTTAAATCTGCCAAAAGGTCTTATATTTAAGAACAAAGGATGTATTTATCTATATCTATATCTATATCTAATTCTAATAATAATAAAAGGGCTATTGCTTCTTACCACCGTAATTTCGTCCGTTTTTTGTCCGTCCACCTCGATCCTATTATTATTTTCTCCGTACCTTTTCAAGGTGGTACTAAACTGTTTTGTTTTTGCGCACTGTGCACCCGCAGGAAAACCTTCCTCCAGGAATTTCTGTACGTGGGCTGTCCACCGTATGGGCTGGGCATCTTCCGTATTTTTTTCCGCCGACAAGGAGCAAGAAAAAATTATATGCACGCAAGAGAATCCCACCTCGCTCTTTCATTGTAAATTCTATCAATTTTTATATGCACGTGAGTTGACTCAGAGCAGTAGAGAGCGACAGAGATCTCAAGAAGAGAAGAGGGGCGCGAGCTCTAGCAGCTGACCATCACGGCGAGTGGCTAGCGAGTAGCGAGCGAGGTCTCCGGAGCAGAGAGAGCCAGCGGTCGACAGAGGCACCATGGTGCAAGGGAGCTCGGGGAGGAAGGGTATGGTGGACGGAACCACAGCGGCGGCTACAGGCAGGTGAAAACTGGGGACGAGAGGCTCGCCGGAGGACGCGCGCAGCGGCGCGGTCGCGTGTGAGGCGACCGGCTACAGGGCGTGCAGGCGGCGCTCGGGTAGTGGCGACGCGATGGTCGTCCGGAGAGGCAACGGGCAGCATGACGGGCGCGGGCGGCTGCCAAGGCAGGAGTTCGATCAGGAGGGTGGTCAGGACGCACGGCGGTGACCTGTGCGGGCTTCAAGCGGTGGCTGGTTGGGCGGCTCTTCTACGTAGAGGAAAAAGAAGAGACGAGCGGGAGAAGGAAGAGAAGGAGAGGAAGAGACAAATTCCACAACTCTGCTCCTCTAACCTTGCTAATGGCTCTCTGAATCTCCCTTTGCTGCGCTTCTTCTCTGAACCCCAACCTGATGCTGCTTCTTCTCTCCCTGCTACCCCAGTGCTGCTACTTCTCTGAACCTTCACAGCTACTGCTCCTCTTCAGCACTTTGACCAACAAGGACTAGACTCTCTCTCTCTCTCTCTCTCTCTCTCTGAAATTTATGTGAACTTGAGAAGTGTAATGTTCAGAATTATGTAATATTCAGATTTGATGAGTGCTCGCAGTCAGTGATTGGTTCAGTTTCATACTTGTAAATATAATGACATGTTTTGTGTGTTAAAAAAAGCACTGTGTATGTGTTAAGAAAAAGAAATATGGGGTTTATGAGCATGACAAGCTCTGCAGCTATATGGGATCTATCAGGATGTGCGTGTGTGGGCGAGGGGCTGCCCCTGTTTGAGTTTTTCATGGCAAGTTCTGTGACTATATGGGATTTCTTCATGACCATTAGCATGGATGTTCAGGTACAGATTTCTTCGGGACCATCAACACTCAAAACAATATGTATGCATGCAGAGAACAATTATACAAGGATGTGTGTGTCTATCCTACAATTCTACCACTACATGCATGTATTTGTTTATGGATCATTTACATTTCACAAGTTTTTATTGTCTCTAGGCAAGCTTAACTTAATTTCACGTGAGACAATCATCATGTACAGACCAAAATAACAATTGTTTGGATGATCATGAGACGATTGCACTGAATGCTTGGCACTGTATCAATCCTGAGACAAGATAAGCTATACAAAGGAACTTCCTGCCTAATCTGCTTGGAATATACTCCCTCTGTTTCTAAATATAAGTCTTTTCAGAGATTCCAGTATGGACTAAAATGAGTGAATCTACACTATAAAATATGTCATTTAGGAACGGAGGGAGTAGGAAGTATGTGTGCCTTCTGTCTTCTTATGATACTACATTTGTGAACCAAATATGTTCACCGCATTTTCAGCTGCCTCTATGATTAGGAAGACACAACATACATAGTTTAGTTTTGTTGTTGTTCAATTCTATTTAACAGATGCAGACCAACACACAAGTTCATCTTATTTTACTGACACTTTTCTATTGAGAATTGTTTGTCATTAATTTTTCTCCCTATTGATTTATTTTCCCCTTAGGATCCATCAACAATCATTGGCATGATCTGACTTGCTTTCCCAATTGCGCAAACCAAAAAAATGCCTTGCATGCACTGCAAAATTTAGTTCCATTCAATACAAGCACATGATCTTCTTACAGTAATGTGAACAACAGACTGGAATTTTATTCCTTGGGTTCATATGTGGCATTTACTCATTTGATTTTTTTTATTAAATTTGCGAGCGAGCTATTTTATTTAGAGTGCACTTTAATAAAATGAAGGATCGTTCCAAGAGGTTAGTGTGGAATGAGTATTCCTACGAAATGTAGTGCAAAAAGAATTTGTAGATTTTTTTATAGGATTAATTCACTCATATAATAAGAGGGCCTAGAAAAAAAATCATATGGATTCAACCCTCTAAACTTTCAATGAAAAGATTTTGGATCAAAGATACCCTAAGGTGGAATAGAAAGACACCATAGCCACATTTATCATCAGAAGTGGTTGATGTTTGTTATGAACTATTTTGACTACAAATAATCAGAAATAGGCCAAATATTTATTAGACTCGGAGAGGATGTGGCGTGCAATGGTGTTGGAGTAGGCAGATATCGGAGTAGACGTGGCACGTTGACCCGCTTATATATATTGTTTTTCTACCGTTGCAACGCACGGGCATATTTACTAGTCAACACAATAAAAGCACAGTTCTACTTCTACACAATAACGGCTAAACAAAAAACAAGAGCGTTAACCACGCATAACTAATGCAAGTCAACACCATATGAAATAATATGAAAGAAAATCAGATGCATCAAAATCCATATACATCATACCCCAATGACTGGCAACATAAGACCACTGCAGATTTTTATATTTATAATCAGCAAGATTTATTTCCAAATGAGAATGCAAAGCAAAAGGATTCCATGAAAAATGTGACACCATAAAGCCACATAACTGTGAGATAATTTGATGGTCGTCAATTAATCTTCCGAGTCTAGAAAGTTCAACCCATCTTTTCAACAAATCAATCATGTCTTTAACTTCCAGAAAAATAAGGTGGTTTTTGCGAATATCAGCTGAGAATTTGTCTATACTATACTTTTGAACTTATATATTGATACAACTCCTATATTGAATAGTTCATCGATTTATGTTCTGTCTTCGTTAATTACAACCTATGACTATCGCCTCCATCGTGTTAACCACTGTGCTTATTCAGTGCATGCTCAAGTAAGAGCAAATCTTGAGTCCAGTTAGCTATAACTTGCATTTGGTACCCTGTGCTGCCTTGTGTTAAACATGGTGCATGTGTAACTGAATATAATATGCATCCATTGTCCATCCTTGTATGGAGGCACAAATGCACAACAATGCTTTTGCCCAGTCTGTCTAAAAGATTTGCAGGCAGTAATATTGTAAACACAACAAGTCCACAAAAATACTTTGTCAACAGCATTGGATAGAGGATATGGTAAAAACACAAAATTTCATATGGTAACTCACAACAAATAAACGCTACTGTCTGTCTAAGAACTTTTTATTTGATTGAGGCATTATGTTCCAGCAAAGAAAGCGTTTTCCATAGTGCTAAAAGGACAAGCTTTTGTAGTGCGTTTGAGCAAAGGATGGAAAAGAAAGGTGTGCTACAGCAGGTTCCGGATATAAATAAACTCACCTGCACTAGAGGAGTCAACGTATCACAGCACACTAGCAATGCTGAGGCCGAAATCGAAGCGAATGGACTTGTGATGGATAATGCGCAGTCCTCCTTCATCAGACACCACTTCCACCCCCGTGAGCACCCCAAAATTATTTGTTGTGCTGCGCTTATAGTCTGACATGTTCTCTTCCTTGTCATCATCTGAAGTTAGGAAGAACCTGGCAATGCAGAGTCTGCTAGAACCAAGAGGCAGGAGGTGGGTCGACCTGAGCTTCCAATCTTTCGGCCAAACCAGCTCTTTCCAAAGTATATGTGGCACTGGTGAGCTCACTGCGGACACGGCAATGAGGTCAGATGCGCAAAGCTGGTCGTCTTTGCCAAACATGCCAAACCAGAGATTGTGCTCGGGGACATACTCGGCACGACCTCTGAATGGCAGCTCCCAATTGCCAGCCTTCATCCACGCACCGCTGTTCATATCAAAGGAAAACGTGCCTGCACCCACTGTGGACACCCAGAACTGTGAATTGCCAACTACCGTGTAAGAGCTGACTTCAAATGGATGGTGACTGCCTTTCTCGTTCTGGTGGTAGGAGCGGCTGGGGAAGGGAGGCGGCTTGAGGGACTGCCAGTACCAGCCAGACATTGGTAATAAATATCTGGAATTGGGGTCGCAGCCATCATTCAGAGCCACGAACTGGTGATCGGCTTTACTCATAACTAACAGGCCGTTGTCACCGACAACAATGGACATGGGTTGTAGCATGCGCGTGGGCATCATGGGCATATTGGTGCTGATACTGCGTACGGGAGCGTCGTAAAGGTAGGAGCACCCTATGCTGTCCACGGCGACGATCTTATCCCGGTTGGCGCCGAAGGCCATGAAATCCATTGAGCAGGGTTGGCCCTGCCGGGAGGGCCAGTCGAAGGCGATGGTGGCCGGAGGCAGCTGAATTTCGTCCGGTGGTACAAAAGCTGAACCTTGTTTGGGAACTGGCGATCCGGTTGGGTAAAAGAAATCTGCCGGATTAATACGGTGTATGCTGAAAGGAATATGGCGGCCGTTCATGTGCTTGACCGCGAGATTCACAAACCGGCTAGCCATGACACCCCTTCCTCTCTACTTCCTCCTTGTTTTGGTATATCCTGATATAACAATCCAAAAGGAAGCAAAACAAGAGAATCAATAATGGTTGATATTAGCATCCGCGTACGTGAAAATTCTGGATAATAGACTCCACCGCAAAGGAAAAGAACGAGAGAGGTACCGGAGATAGATGTGAAGAAGATGCAAAGATCGGAGGCGGCGCCAGGAGACTGCTGCGGTGGGAGATGTGAAGAAGATGTTCACATAGGAGGCGGCGGCAGGGGAACGCCTGCGGAGGGAGATGCGACGCGATGATATATACCCTAATGCTCTCCTTCACCGCACGTTGCTGGGCTGGACAGGACACACGGACGAGATTCAGTGACTTGCGGCGACGACTAGCGGCCCGGCCCATTAGAGGGGTTGCTCACAGCCCGTGCTGTGGGTTAGCTCTGCTCCCGTTTTTCATGTTTTTTCTTTGGTTTTATTTTTTTCACCGGTTTCTTCATTTTACTTTCCTCTTTTGTTTTCTCACCGTTTCTTTTTCAATCCTTTCTTGGTTTTATTTTTTTCTTTCTTAGTTTTCTTCGATTTTCTTTATGTTTCTTTGTCGGTTTTCTTTTTTACAACACATGTCTATTTTTTCTTAGTACACAACATACGTTTTTAGAGCATACCTGAGACATTTTTCTGACATATGTTGGACATTTTGTAAATACATGATGTACATTTGTTTTAAAATACATGTTTTTAACACTTTTTCAAATACATGGTAACAATTTTTTAATGGAAATAACTTTTTTAGAAATTACTTGAACATTTTTTTCATTACATAATAAACATTTTGTCAACTTTCACTGACAATTTTTTGAAACTTGTGAAGATTTATTTAAAATGTCGCGTACATTTTTTTAATGGAAATAAGCAGTTTCTTAACCTACGCGAACATTTTTTTACGTTGTGTATCTTGTTCCTACTTGGCTTGATTAGCATGAGTCACTGAATGCCGTGGGAAAGTAAGCATCCAATCTGGGTTTTTCAGGGCGCGGTCAAGTCTGACACGACTGTATGTGCCTCCCGCAACCTTTTTCTAAAAGGTCCAACAATTTCTGTTGTAGCACAAGTCCTGAAGTGCACACACGTCAGTAGCATCTCTAAAACCATAGATCTGGGCTTGACTGCGATTGCCAACTCCGTCATCTTCTGTCCAACTCAAAACTTTGTTGAAATCACCAAAAATTACCCAAGGAAGATTCCCTGTGAAGCCAGTCCATTCATTATATCCCAGGTCTTGTATCTTTCACCCACTTGTGCTTCTTCATAAACCAGCATCACACGCCAAAGAACAGGTTCTAATCGTTCAACTTTTGCATCAATATGGTACTGAGAGTAGTTCAAAACTTCTAATGTTACCTATTTATTTCAAAAGAAACAAAGACCACCACTCCTACCGGAGCTGGCAATATGGAAACAATTATCATAACCTAACGCAGGTGCAAGAGCTTCTACTCTAGTGCTACTGATTTGGGTCTCAACGATCCCTAGCACCTCCGGGGCAAATTTCTTCATGAAGTCGCAAACTTCTCGGACTGTCGCGGTGTTGCTATTAGGGCATATTCTCCCTTAATAGTTTGGTGATTGATGATAATGATTTTGTGGACTAATCGTGTGCACTGAGCAGATCAGATAATCTATCATATGGCACAAGATGATTCGAGCCCCTCGGAGTTTTAAAAGTAAAGACGGTTATTTTCCTGCATTTCTTTTTCGGTGGATTTGAGTCATAGGAGAACCTTACTATTAAGTGAGGGTCCGCTTCGGAAAGGTTTGGGTGGAATCAACACGTACACATTTTCATTTCCACCCTTGTTCCTTTCCCGCGTCGATGGAGTTTGCTCCTCTGTTTTCTTTGCATGTGTCCTGAATCACTAAAATACACTTTCGTGATGACACGTGTTTGTCACAGTAGGTCACGTTTTCTGTCATGCATGCACATTCGTGATGATTTTATGACAGAATCAAGATAGTTATACATGTGTTGTCATAGAAGTGTTTCATGACAATACTCAAATTATTGTCATACAAGTGTCCTCTTCCATGACGATAATTGACACGTCATGGAAGTGCTTTCGTCAAGGGCAACTGACACGTGGCTTCCATCGTAATGGGTCGTTGATAACCCACAAGTATAGGGGATCGCAACAGTTTTCGAGGGTAGAGTGTTTAACCCAAATTTATTGATTCGACAGAAGGGGAGCCAAAAAATATTTGCAAGTATTAGCAATTGAGGTGTCAATTCAACGACACAAGGAGAACTAAATATCTTTAGTAGAGTGATCAGTGACACAATAGTATGGTAATTTGATAATAATAGAAAGGTAGCAATAGTAACAGTAACAGTGACACTGACAATAGAATGGCTTTGGTTAGTGTACTTGGCAAGGACAACACCTAGGATTACCAGTTCCACCTGTGATTCGGTCGAGATGTTCCTTATTAATCCCATGGCTATCATGACAGGATTGCTTTCAGCGGTGTGTGTTGCTCGGCAATCTACTTTGTTCTTTGCTCCCAGAAATGAAGAATTCCATATGCTCATAAATAATGGACTAGTTCTGGAAGGAATCAATCTATCTCTAGATGGTACTGAAACTCTGAATCTGTCTGATTGCTTGTTGCAGCCAAATACTTCTGAATCTCTGATTGAGACTTGGCTCAGTCGTAGTTATGGGCCTGATGTACTAATGTTGGCCCAGTCTTCAAACCTGATCACTCCCGCTCAAATTAATGGGGCGGTTATTGAGGTTCAATCTGAGTTTGACACTAGCCCACAGCATTGTAGCCGTTTGGAGGAGGTTCGGGTAGCACTGACATGCAAGCCAGCCTGCACCTTTTGCTCGCATGGTACAAAAGGAATCTTAGCACATTGACACAACTATGCTCAGGTGTAGCAACAGATGCAATAAATATGATGGGTTCAGGGTGCCACCACCGCCAGATCGTAAACAAACTGCATCTAAGGTCAAGGCCAGAAAGCAACATTTTGTACAACGCTCTTCTTCTGCTACTGCCCCTACTGCACCGCGAACTCCTCTCTCCACGATATACCTCCACCAACTCCTCTTTCCACGATACAGAGTATTGGCACTAATATGTGTGGAACTCATCCTGATCATTTCAGCACCGCGAAGCTTCTAGCCAGCCATAAGGAGGACATGGAAAGGCGCCCGTGAGCCCATGTCACAAAGGAAGCTATGGAAAGTTCTCTGCTGGAACATGTGGGGAATAAATTCGGAAGAAAAACATTTGGCTCTTCGTAATGCTATTTCTAGTAGTGGATGTTCATTTGTGTGTTTACAAGAGACCAAGAGAGTTATGTTTGATATGTCTTTTGTGAAACTTTTTTGTCCTAGGAATTTCGATCAATTTGTCTTTATGCCTTCGGTTGGTGCCTCGGGTGGTCTGATCACAGTGTGGGACAGTGCTACTTCTTGAGCTTGCATTGGTTTTTCCCTTGAAGAGGAAAGGGTGATGCAGCACAATAGACATAAGTATTTCCCTCAGTTAAGGACCAAGGTATCAATCCAGTAGGAGAAACGCGCAAGTCCCTAATAGATGCACCTGCACAAACAATCAAACACTTGCACAAAAGATTGTGAACTAACCATATTCACGATAACATTTAGGTCTCATGGGTGATAGCGCTCCCACCTCCGACCTCGGCGCTAGTCTCTTCTCTGGCGATCTCCCTTTCTCTCCACTGATCTGCTGATCGGTTCCGATCATCCTCTTCGGCGTCTTCTCTGGATCAAGGCAATACCCATCTCCAATGGGTTCTACTGGTGGATCTACCCTTGGCTTGGATTTCTCCAAGGGTAGGGTTTTCTCGGATGAAGTCTTCAGATCTAATGGTCGCACAATTCATCCACTGGGAAGAGGGAGATCTTTCATATTGATTGTGTCCTTCAGTAGGCATGCCTTCCGTTTATCTGAGGATTCAGTGGCAGCGGCGCTGGAAGCTGCGCTTGGTGGTTCTGCAATTGATCTTCGGGTTAGTCATGTCAAGGACAAAGTTTTTTCTTTCCAAGTTTCATGCATGCAAGTTGGCTTTATTATTATGGATCTTCGCTCTTTTGCTTGCGATCTGTTCAAGTGCTATTTTCATCTATGGGGGAATGGAGGACCAAATTGGGTCAGAGAACTTAAGATCTGGCGTAAAGAATGTGATGCTGAATGGATTTTGATTAGCCGCACTAAGCGTAGATCTTCGCTTGGTTTATTGGCTATGCATAAATCCCCTGTTAAGTCTGCTTTCAAATCTAGATCTTCTGCAAATAAGAAACTGTCGTTTGCCACTTTTGAAAAGTATTCGGCTTTCAAGGGCTATAGATACCCTGCATCTCAGGTTTGCATTGATACTATAGTTGATGGGGGTTATGATCTTTCTGCTCATGAGCGAGTTGTCATTCGGCAACCTCCTGCTCCTGGTTTGCATTGGACGGTGACGCAGCCACCCATAGTTTTTGGTACGGTTAATAGTTCACTGGAGTTACTCCGGCGGCCGGATGCGCTTCCGGTGGTGGACGAACCGGTTTCAGTGGATCCGCAAATTGTGAGGTCCGGTAATCTCGCAGCGCAATTTCAGGAAGCGGGAACTTCGTTAATTCAAAATGAGGCTTTTGCCCCTGGGCCCGCTCAGTTTGGGAACCCGCAGGGTGTGGGCTTGGTGGCCCGTGATGATTCACTTACTGGGCCAATACAGGATACCCCCTCTACTGGACCTTCTGATGTTGGTTTGGATTCGCCTGCGCACCTCAGCCCGTCTAGTGAACCTATGCAAATTCCTTCTTCACAAGAGGCGGCGCGACTTTTTGAAGCTATGGTCGATGACATGGTTGACCAAGTTCTAACATGTACTGATTGCGGGCAGAAGGGCCACATGGCAGTCACTTGTGGAAGGCGAGCGGTCTGTTCGGCTTGCTCCATGGTGGGTCACTTTAGACGTGACTGTAATGATTTTGCGCGCTTGCACGGATTGGTTTGGAGGCAGAGCACTCTGCAACGAAACACAAGTATTTCGGAAACATCAGCTGTTTAGGGGAAGGGAGCCGGAGTTATTGGGATATCTAGTCCTGTCATATCGTCTCCGCCCGCATTGCTCCATTCTCCTATTCCACCTGCCAAGGATACCTCCGGTCGTTCCAAAAAAACCCTAAGTTCGTCGCCGCTGCCACCCATGGCGAACTTCGAGCTTGATCCACATCGCCTAGTGCCTCCGGGACATCACATCATTGATGGTGGTGATCGGCGTTTACCTCGCACTTTCTTCACGCCGGCGGCCCGCCCTCCCCGTCGCCATGAAGATTATATGGTTGCTGAAGTCATGCCAGTGCCAGATGGACCTCTAGGGCCGGTCAGAGAGGAAGTGGTGGAGTTTCTTCAGAACAGAGGTATTCTTGTTCGTTCTGCTCAGCCTTGGTTTCATGGGGTTGGTTTGCTCCAAGTTCGAGATCCCACTGTCAGATACACCCTGATTCAGCACCCGCCATTTGCTCTGGGTCATGATCGATTTGTTAGATTTATGAAGCATGATGAGGGTGACAACTTCAAAGGGAATACTGGTTTTCGTAGGGGTTGGTTAATGTTTGTTGGGATTCCCCTGGATTATCGTACGACTGAATATATTTCTCAGGCAGTCGGTACTTTTGGAAAATTTCATTCCTGGGATAGTGAAGACCCGTACCTGGTACGAGCTGTTGTTGAAGCCAGCTTTCCTGATACACCGTTAGTACCTCGAGATGTGGTTTTTGGGGACTATGCTGAGTGGGGTGGTGCCCAAGTTTCCTGGACTGCTGCATGTTATGTTCTTGGGGCAGATTTTGCTGATCAGATGCCTAATGATGAAGACCCGATGCCTCTGGATGGTAACCCTCATCCAATGCCTGGTCATCTCATTCCTGACAACACCCCGTTTGTTCTACCGCCTTACCCGATGATTGGCTGGAATGAAGCGCCTCTTGCACCTGCTCCTCCCCTAGAGAATCTAGTGGATGCTGATTGGGGTAATGCTCTGTGGGGCGATGATGACAATATCAATCACCCACATCCGCCAGAAATGCCAGAACAAGATCAAGTCTCAATTGTCATTGATCAACCGGAACAATCAGAATCTGTGGAACAGCTTCTGCATGATGAAGGGCCTCAACAACAGCAGATAGTTGATTTGGTTGCTGAAGTTCAGGAACAACCTGCTTTTGTGGAAGATAATCCTTTGGCTATTGTCCCCTATCAACCTCCGGTGATTCATCATCACCAGATCATCATTGGGATGGCTAGGGTGGTGGCTGGACCCTCTCTTCCACCTGAACTGCTTTGGAAGCGGTCTTTTGAGAATTTGATGTCTGAATTTTCTGTGAAAGAAGTGCCAAGGTCACTTTTCTTCAAGCAGTTCGGGACAGTAACTTTCTCCAAGCGCAAGTGGTTGATTGCTTTTGATGATGCCAACAGAGTGTCTTTGCTGGTCTCTTGTTTGTCAAGCTCTGCGTCCGTCAATCGGCGCCTTGTTGCTCGCTCTTTGTTTGCTTCTCTAGCAGCCCCTAGTGACTCAGTTGCAAGCGATGAACCTACTGATATTACTGAGCCTGTAGGATTCAGTAATAATCAGCTGTCTTTGGAGCCCGTGGGTCCTGTTGGTCAGGAAGAGGGGCCCTTGCCTGTGGGTTTTGCGTCTGAAGCGACGCCACGGCAGAAAGCCCAGCGCGGTAGGCGCAAGATTTCTGCTCCTTTGGTTGATACCTCAGTCAGAAGATGTACGAGGAGCGCGGCAAAACTTGATGGTTTCAAATCGATGGTCTTTGAGCAGCTTCCTTTACAGCATGCTAAACGACGCCCAAGGTCCAAGCCCATGGAAGAGAAGGCCCAGCCCATACAGATACTTGATGCTGCTGGAGTGGAAAACACTGACGATGTTCGTCATGACAAGCCTGAGGAGGTCCACACGTAGACACCGATCGTTGTGCTGCAGGCAATTGGAGCTGAGCTGGAGATGGACCCCAACCTGCTTTCCAGGGAGAAGCTTATGGCTGATCCTAAGGATGATACCCCTCCAGCAACATTTAAATGTTAAAGTTTAATGTGTTTTCTAGGTGTAGCGAGCCTGTCAAATTTGCTGACTGTTATGTTATCTCTGAAACTTGGCACTCTGGTTATGATTTGGCTCTTTTGCTATTATGTGTTATGGGTTGTGCGGCACTAGGTGTCCCACTGTTTTTAATATGCTATCCTGTGTTATCATATGAATCAAATGCCCATGCGTAGCTGGAATGTACTTTGTTGGAATGTACGTGGACTGAATTCTGATGCAAGACAACGTGCGGTCCGGCAGAAAGTTCTTGAGAGTCATTGTGCAGTTGTTTGTCTGCAAGAAACAAAGTTATTGGAGTGCCCACGTGCTTTAATTAAGAGCATTTGTCCTGCGGGTTTTGACCAGTTTATTGAATCCCCTTCTAGGGGAGCTTCCGGTGGCATTCTAGTCGTGTGGCGCTCTGATGTTTTCTCAGGGGATTTAGTGGAAGTAAAACCTTATGGGATTGTCATTAGTTTTAAGTCCATGCATAATGGTGATTTTTGGTACCTGGTTAATGTTTATGGACCCTGTCACGGTACCTTAAGAGATGAATTTGGCAGCTGGCTTTATAATTTAAATGTGGAACCTGAGAAAAACTGGCTTCTGCTTGGAGATTTCAATTTCATAAGATCTCTGGATAATAGAAATCTTCCTGGGGGTGATATCAATGATATTTTTCTTTTTAATGAGATCATTGGGCATTTGGGACTGCTGGAGCTACCTTTAAAAGGAAGAAGATTCACCTGGTCCAATATGCAGGATTTCCCACTTCTTGAACAGTTGGACTGGTTTTTCACCTCTGCCAGTTGGATTGATCAATATCCAAACACGCAGGTCAATCCTCTAGCCAGAACTGCATCGGATCATGTCCCTTGTGTGGTTTCCATAAGCACCAGAATCCCGAAAGCTCATATTTTCGGATTTGAAAATTATTGGATCCATCAACCTAGTTTTATGGAGTGTGTTCAACATGTTTGGCAAAGGCAGTCTCAGAAGTCCCACATATCAGCAGTTATTATGGATAAACTGAAATCTTTGAGATTTGCTCTCAAGAAATGGCAGAAGGGTTTATCTCATATTAAAGGTCTTATTGAGAAATGTAACTGGGTGATTTTGTGGCTGGATGATTTGGAGGACTACAGGCCTTTATTTTTGCCTGAATCCAATTTCAAAAGATTGGTGAAATCACATCATGATCACCTGCTACATCTATAGTTCTTATATTGGAAGAAGAGATGCACTATTAGATATATTAAGGTGGGTGAGGAAAACTCAAAATTCTCCCAGGCAATGGCAACTGAAAGATATAGGAAAAATTCTATTGCCACTCTGCAGTTGTCAGATGGATCAGTGTCTTCTGATCATAACACTATTGCCAAGGAATTTCTGGAGATTTTCAAAGGAAGAATGGGTACTGTCAAACCAATTTTCATGGGAAATGACATTCTTTCTCTAATCCCTAGGGTACAGGGACTGGATGTTCTCACCAAGCCTTTTGAGGTCAAGGAGATTGAACAGGTTATCAAGGAGTTGCCAATTGACAAGGCCCCAGGGCCTGATGGTTTTAATGGACTTTTTATGAAAAAATGTTGGCCAATCATTTCTGGTGACTTCATCTCCCTGGTTAATGAGTTTCATGCAGGAACTGTTAAACTAGAGAATCTCAGTGAGGCATATATCACTCTGATCCCCAAAAAGCTGTCACCTGAGACTGCCAGTGACTTTAGGCCAATAACATTGACAAGTGTGGGATTGAAGTTCCTTACTAAACTTGCTGCAAACAGATTTCAAGATGAAATAACTAAATGTGTTCACAAGAATCAGTATGGTTTTATCAAATCTAGATCCATTCAGGATTGTATTGCATGGACTTTTGAGTACATTCATTAGTGCAATCAATCAAAAAGGCCAATCATGTTGCTTAAGTTGGATTTTGAAAAAGCATTTGATTCCATACAGCATGAGGCAATTATAAAAATAATGGTGGCAAAGGGATTTGATAATAGATGGATTTCTTGGATAAAACAATTGTTGTCCTCTGCAACCTCATCAATCCTGCTTAATGGGGTTCCAGGTAGCCATTTCAAGTGTAAATGTGGGGTAAAGCAGGGTGATCCTATCTCACCTTTGCTCTTTGTGCTTGCTGCTGACCTTCTGCAGACTATGATTAATGATCAACTCAGCAAAGGAGTCCTTTCCTTACCCCTAGTAACTCATGATCCTGACTACCCAGTGGTTCAATATGCTGATGATACATTATTGTTTGTGGCTGCTGAGTCTGCTCAGTTAGAGATGCTAAAAGCTATTCTAGACTCCTTTTCTCTGGAAACTGGTTTGCAGATTAATTACCACAAATCTTCAATGTACCCAATTAATGTGGATACCAATTATGCCAATGTTCTTGCCGCTCAATTTGGATGTCAACTGGGGGTGATGCCTTTCACATACCTGGGGTTGCCAGTGGGAACCACTAGGCCCAAAATTGTGGACCTTTTGCCACTTGTGGACTGCATGGAAAGAAGGTTGACTGCTAGCTCTTGGTTTCTACCACAAGGTAGCAGACTGCAGTTGGTAAATTCCGTTATTTACTCATTGCCAATATTCTTCCTCTGTAGCTTATCTATTCCACAAGGGATTTTGAAACAACTGGAAAGAATACAAAGACAGTGTCTTTGGAGAAAATATGGCCAGGAAAAGGGGAACTCTTTAGCGGCCTGGCCTCTGGTATGTAGACCTAAATTAAAGGGTGGGCTTGGCATCCTGAACCTGGGGCTGCAGAATGATGCCTTGTTAATGAAGTTCCTCAATAAATTCTATAACAAAGTTGATGTTCCATGGGTTCATTTGATCTGGGACAGTTATTATTATCAGAGAGTCCCACATGACACTGCTATGTGTGGCTCTTTTTGGTGGAGGGACATATGTAAGCTAATGGATACATTCAGGGATGTGTCTTCAGTATGCGTTGGAAAAGGTGACTCCTTGCTATTCTGGTCAGATTCCTGGGAAGTGGATAATTCTTGCATTCCACTACAGGATAGATTCCCCAGGCTGTTCTCATTTTGCATACAAAAAAATTCTTCTGTTCTGGAAGTAATGGCCACTAGTGAGTTTCATAGCATGTTCTCTCTGCCATTATCTGAAATGGCCTACAGGGAGCTAAATCAACTTTCTGGAATATTGTCTGATATCTCCTTGGATGATAATGCTAAGGATTGCTGGTATTGGAAACATGGAAAGAAGTCTGGATACACAGCCAAGAAATATTATGATCTGGTCCATGAGCCAATTCCAACTAACCCCTTGCTATGTTGGATATGGAAGTCATGCTGTACTATGACAATCAAAATGTTTGCCTGGCTTGTCATTATGGATAGAGTAAACACCAAGGATATGATTCAGCGCAGGAAGTGGAAGATCAATGATGGGCCTGAATGTGTGCTTTGCCCTATAGGAGCTCTTGAAGACAGGAATCATCTGTTTTTTCAGTGTAACTTCAGCATGAGAGTCTGGAATTACCTGCAGATTTCATGGCCCAACAATCAGGATATGGTTCAGATTGCATGCCATGCTAGGAAGGAATTCAATAAGCCTTTATTTTCTGAAGTGGTGTTTCTTACTTGGTGGAATATCTGGAAAGTCAGAAATGATAAAGCGTTCAGGTATATCAGACCTACTTTCAGACAGTGGAGAAATGGTTTTGTCCATGACATTTCCCTTTTGGCTCACAGAATCAAGTCAAAACACAGGGAGGCACTGCTTAAATGGATTGATTTCCTTCCTCCTTGAGAGGTGACATGTATAGTTAGATTTTCCTTCTCTTTTAGGTTAGATTGTACATAGTTTTCTTTTATCTTCTTCTGTTTTGTTCCTTTTCTTAAGGAACCTTTCTATGTACTTGCTGTTCTTGATTTTAATAAAATGATGTGGGGTGTAAGCCCTGCAGTCTCCAGTCAAAAAAAAAATCAAACACTTGCACCCAACGCGATAAAGGGGTTGTCAATCCCTTCACAGTCACTTGCAAAGGTGAGATCTGATAACAGATAGATATAATTAAACAAAAGATGAAATAATTTTTGGTTTTTTTGGTTTATAGATCAGAAAATAAAAGATTACAATAGTAGATCGGAAACTAATATGATGGAAAATAGACCCGGGGGCCATAGGTTTCACTAGAGGCTTCTCTCTTGAAGGCAAATAATACGTGTTGGGGAACGTAGTAATTTCAAAATTTTCCTACGCACACGCAAGATCATGGTGATGCATAGCAACGAGAGGGGAGAGTGTGTCCACGTACCCTCGTAGACCGAAAGCGGAAGCGTTAGCACAACGCGGTTGATGTAGTCATACGTCTTCACAATCCGACCGATCAAGTACCGAACGCACAACACCTCCGAGTTCAGCACACGTTCAGCTCGATGACGTCCCTCGAACTCCGATCAAGCCGAGCTTTGAGGGAGAGTTTTGTCAGCACGACGGCGTGGTGACGATGATGATGTTCTACCAACGCAGGGCTTCGCCTAAGCACCGCTATGATATTATCGAGGTGGATTATGGTGGAGGGGGCACCGCACACGGCTAAGAGATCCAAGGGATCAATTGTTGTGTTTAGAGGTGCCCCCTGCCCACGTATATAAAGGATCAAGGGGGAGGGGGCGGCCGGCCAGAAGGAGGCGCGCCAGGGAGGAGTCCTACTCCCACCGGGAGTAGGACTCCCTCCTTTTCCTAGTTGGAGTAGGAGGGGGAAGGAAGGGAGAGAGGAGAGGAAGGAAAGGGGGGCGCCTGAAAGTGCGTTATATCAATTGAGGAATTTGCTGGTGAGGAAATTCCTAAATGAAGAACTTCTAGCAGCGGAATAAGTACTCAGAAGTAAACATAGAAAAATACAAGCATAGTCATCATGGAGAGATGAAGACAAACACAGAGTACAGAAAGCGTAAACACAGGATAACACAAGAAAGAAGACGGACAGACTGAAGAAATTGAACTGAGGAAATTGAGAAAGTCTTCAGTCAAAGTCTTCAAACAAATATGAACAGGCACGCAACAACAGACATGAGTAACTGAAAGAGTTGAGGAGATAGAACCAGTTAGCTCGGTGAAGACAATGATTTGGTAGACCAGTTCCAACTGTTGTCTCAGTTGTACATCTGGTTGGAGCGGCTGAGTATTTAAACTCGAGGACACCCAGTCCCAGACACACAATCCTCACCATATTCTCCTTGAGCTAAGGTCACATAGACCTCGCTCAATCACTCGTGGTAAGTCTTCAGGTGACTTCCGAACCTTCACAAACTCGGTTACTCGGCGATCCACAATTCCTCTTGGATGCTCTAGACCTTGACGCCTAACCGTCTGGAAGAAGCACACTCTTCAAAGGAAACAAGCGTCGGATCCACGCAGGATCAATCTCTTCAGTGATGCTCAATCACTTTGGGTTTGTAGGTGTTGGGTTTGGGTTTTCCTCACTTGATGATTTTCGCTCAAAGTCCTCGGAGGATGGGATGCTCTCAATTGACAAGTGTCAGTTTCTCTTGGAGCAGCCAACCAACTAGTGGTTGTAGGGGGCAGCTATTTATAGCCTCGGGAGCAGCCCGACATGATAAGACATAAATGCTCTTGTCTGATATGACTGTTAGGTGGATAGATATTTTGGAACCACTGGCGCATAGCACAGCAACGGTCGGAAATTTGACTATCAAAATCCTCAGGGCTATCATGTTCCTCACCGTGTAGGCAATTCACACTGGTGAATTCCTAACTCCTCAGTCAGAACAAATTCCTCAGAGACCAGAAGAACTTCATCTCTGTCACTGAAGAATATGACTGAACTGTATGAGATTTCCAATGGCTTCACTCCAAGGGATTGGTAGGTGTAGGATTTTGAGTTGAATCACATGGAAATTTTTCCTTAGTATTTCCTTGACCCCCTTTAACAGTACGGTGTTTCCTATGACTCAAGAAATAGAAAATGAAACTACGAAAACAAAAGTCTTCACGCTTCATATTCCTCGAATGAATACCAAGTCTTCAAGGTCACACCAATTTCTTCACTTTCAAAGTCTTCAGATATCCAAAGTCTTCAGACGAAGAACTTCATTTTTAGGGGTCGACTTTCTCTGTAAATATCAAACTCCTCATAGACTTATAGACATGTGTACACTCACAAACGCATCAGTCCCTTAACCTATAAGTCTTCAATACACCAAAACCACTAAGGGGCACTAGATGCACTTACAATCTCCCCCTTTTTGGTGATTGATGACAATATAGGTTAAGTTTTCAATGGGGATAAACATATGAAGTGTAAATACTGATATTGAGGAATTTGACTACAATATATAGAAGAACTCCCCTGAAGATGTGCATAGTGAGGAATTTGTTTTTGAAGCGATGCACACTTGAAGAGTATAATCATGGAGATCTCCCCCTATATCTTGTAATTCATACACGCATTTGATATGAAGAATTTGAAATGCATGATGAAATATGGTGACTGATTTAATTCAGCATGCGTGCATTAACATTAATGAGGAATAAGCATGCAGAAGAATACAACAAAAGTATCAGGTCACCATAGAGTTTAAGATTACAACTCGATCCAGCAAAGTCATCAGAAGAACGAGAGTTGTAACTTAGCAAAAACGCCCATATAAGATAGACCCGCTTGAAGACTAACTCAAATTTCCCCCCCTTTGTCATCGAATGACCAAAAGGGTTGAAACTCAGGACTAACGCCCCTGAAGAATATCATGAAGATGGAGGAGCGCCAGCGTTGTCAGGGTCTTGAGTCGATGTAGGGCCTGCTGCAGTGTCGTCCAAGTCTTCATGCTCGTCCGTGGCGCGTGATGAAGAATATGAGCTGGCCACCTAGGGAGGAACCTTGACCCTCTTGAATTTCTTCGGAGGAGGAGCAGACTAGTCAAAGTCTTCCTTGAAGCCCATTTGCTTCAGATCTTCTTCACCATATAGATGTGACAGAATAGCCCAGGTGCGATCAAACACTTCATGGAGGTCATGTTGTGAAGAGTAGTGGTTTTTCTTCACTTCATTATGTGTGGAAGTCATGTTGTGAAGAATAGAACCAAACCGACGCTTAACCCATTTGTCGTTGCGATCCACCTTCTGGTGAAGACTTATCAGCAGTTCACGATCAGTCAGCACACGAGGAGCAGTAGCTTGAGGACTTGTCTTGGTAGCATTGGCAGCAGTATCATGAGTGGCAGAGTCATCATTGGTGGAGTAAGATGCAGCTTTGCGGAACTGACTATCCAATGGACGAATGCCTTCATCGATCACGGCTGGGGACTTGCCCTTCTCATCAGATGAGGAAATTTGCCGCTTGAGGACTTCGATAGGGGGCAAGTAGCTGAGGTGATTCTGAAAATCAGCCTTGTAGTTGAGTGAAGACCTTCTTCTGAGGAATCTCATGATCCACGGCGCGTAAGGCTTCAGCTCAAATGGAGAAAGTGCAATATTTGCCAGAGTCCTTATGAAGAAATCATGATAGTTGATGGGGATGCCATGCATAATGTTGAAAAGCATGTTCTTCATCATTCCGATAATTTCTTCATCGGAAGAGTCATGGCCTTTGATGGGACTCATGGTCTTCGTCAGAATGCGATAGATTGTCCTCGGCACATAGAGCAATTCCTTCACGAGGAATTTGGTTCTTGGAGCTTGTCCTGGATTCAGCGGCTTCATGAGCACTTGCATGTAGTGATCAGTGAGTTCAGGCTCATCATACAGACAACGAGCACCGTCAAGTGGAGGAATGATTGGCAGGGCACGAAGCAATTCAGTGGCTGGTGCCTTGTAATGCGTGTTTTCAGTCATCCAGTCCAACACCCATGAGTTGACGTCAGCAGCATCGCCTGTGATATGCAAAGTTGCGTAGAACTGAAGAATAAGCTCTTCATTCCAATCAACGATGTCAGAGCAGAAATTTAGCAAGCCAGCGTCATGAATCATGCTGAGGACTTGAGAGAAGCACGACATGGATTCCATGTCCACATGAGGAATATGCTCATGATCGAAGACTTTGTCCTTGTTAAAGAGCACTAAGGAATAGAAGTTGGCCTGGCTGGCAGTCCACAAACGCTTCCTTCTAAGACGAGCATTGTCATAGGGGTTGAAGTCAGTGAAGAACACGTGCTCGCCGAAGAAATCATCAGCCCTGAATTTTTGCTTCTTAGAGAAGGGATCCTTTGGCTTGGGCTGAGGAGTGTCATTCAATTGCAGCACCACATCAGGAATCGCAATCTCAGGTTCCTCAGGCTGAGGAATTTCAGGCTCTTCAGCAGCTTCAGCCTGGGTTGCCAATTCTTCATTGACAATTTCTTTAGCACTAGTGGCTAGAATTTCTTCATGAACACTTGGGGTTGCATGAGGTTCTTCAGATCCCATTTGTACTTCAGTGGTAGCAGGGGACTAAGGAATAGCTTGGAGGGGAGTGAACATTGGGGAGTTGGGATGCTGACTGTCCCAAAATTCATCATTGAGGACCAGAGTGGTACAAACTGAAGGAAATATGCCCTAGAGGCAATAATAAAGTTATTATTTATTTCCTTATAATCATGATAAATGTTTATTATTCATGCTAGAATTGTATTTACCGGAAACATAATACATGTGTGAATACATAGACAAACAAAGTGTCACTAGTATGCCTCTACTTGACTAGCTCGTTAATCAAAGATGGTTATGTTTCCTAACCATGAACAATGAGTTGTTATTTGATTAATGAGGTCACATCATTAGCAGAATGATCTGATTGACATGACCCATTCCATTAGCATAGCACCCGATCGTTTAGTATGTTGCTATTGCTTTCTTCATGACTTATACATGTTCCTATGACTATGAGATTATGCAACTCCCGTTTACCGGAGGAACACTTTGGGTACTACCAAACGTCACAACGTAACTGGGTGATTATAAAGGAGTACTACAGGTGTCTCCAATGGTCGATGTTGGGTTGGCGTATTTCGAGATTAGGATTTGTCACTCCGATTGTCGGAGAGGTATCTCTGGGCCCTCTCGGTAATACACATCACATAAGCCTTGCAAGCATTACAACTAATATGTTAGTTGTGAGATGATGTATTACGGAACGAGTAAAGAGACTTGCCAGTAATGAGATTGAACTAGGTATTGGATACCGACGATCGAATCTCGGGCAAGTAACATACCGATGACAAAGGGAACAACGTATGTTGTTATGCGGTCTGACCGATAAAGATCTTCGTAGAATATGTAGGAGCCAATATGGGCATCCAGGTCCCGCTATTGGTTATTGACCAGAGACGTGTCTCGGTCATGTCTACATTGTTCTCGAACCCGTAGGGTCCGCACGCTTAAGGTTACGATGACAGTTATATTATGAGTTTATGCATTTTGATGTACCGAAGGTTGTTCGGAGTCCCGGATGTGATCACGGACATGACGAGGAGTCTCGAAATGGTCGAGACGTAAAGATTGATATATTGGAAGCCTATATTTGGATATCGGAAGTGTTCCGGGTGAAATCGGGATTTTACCGGAATACCGGGAGGGTTACCGGAACCCCCCGGGAGCTATTTGGGCCATAGTGGGCCTTAGTGGAAAAGAGAAGGGGCTGCCCTAGATGGGCTGCGCGCCCCCCCTTCCCCTAGTCCTATTAGGACTAGGAGAGGTGGCCGGTGAAGGAAATATGCCCTAGAGACAATAATAAAGTTATTATTTATTTCCTTATTTCATGATAAATGTTTATTATTCATGCTAGAATTGTATTAACCGGAAACATAATACATGTGTGAATACATAGACAAACAAAGTGTCACTAGTATGCCTCTACTTGACTAGCTCGTTAATCAAAGATGGTTATGTTTCCTAACCATGAACAATGAGTTGTTATTTGATTAACGAGGTCACATCATTAGTAGAATGATCTGATTGACATGACCCATTCCATTAGCTTAGCACCCGATCGTTTAGTATGTTGCTATTGCTTTCTTCATGACTTATACATGTTCCTATGACTATGAGATTATGCAACTCCCGTTTACCGGAGGAACACTTTGGGTACTACCAAACGTCATAACGTAACTGGGTGATTATAAAGGAGTACTACAGGTGTCTCCAATGGTCGATGTTGGGTTGGCGTATTTCGAGATTAGGATTTGTCACTCCGATTGTCGGAGAGGTATCTCTGGGCCCTCTCGGTAATACACATCACATAAGCCTTGCAAGCATTACAACTAATATGTTAGTTGTGAGATGATGTATTACGGAACGAGTAAAGAGACTTGCCGGTAACGAGATTGAACTAGGTATTGGATACCGACGATCGAATCTCGGGCAAGTAACATGCCGATGACAAAGGGAACAACGTATGTTGTTATGCGGTCTGACCGATAAAGATCTTCGTAGAATATGTAGGAGCCAATATGGGCATCTAGGTCCCGCTATTGGTTATTGACCAGAGACGTGTCTCGGTCATGTCTACATTGTTCTCGAACCCGTAGGGTCCGCACGCTTAAGGTTACGATGACAGTTATATTATGAGTTTATGCATTTTGATGTACCGAAGGTTGTTCGGAGTCCCGGATGTGATCACGGACATGACGAGGAGTCTCGAAATGGTCGAGACATAAAGATTGATATATTGGAAGCCTATGTTTGGACATCGGAAGTGTTCCGGGTGAAATCGGGATTTTACCGGGTTACCGGGAGGTTACCGGAACCCCCCGGGAGCCATATGGGCCATCATGGGCCTTAGTGGAAAGGAGAAAGGGGCAGCCCAAGGGGGCTGCGCGCCTCCCCCCTTCCCCTAGTCCTATTAGGACTAGGAGAGGTGGCCGACCACCCCTCTCCCTCTTTCCCCCTTGGGAATCCTAGTTGGAATAGGATTGGGGGGGGGAGTCCTACTCCCGGTAGGAGTAGGACTCCTCCTGCGCCCTCCTCCCTGGCCGGCGCCCCTCTCCCCCCTTGGCTCCTTTATATACTAAGGTAGAGGCACCCCAAAACACACAAGTTGACACAAGTTGATCCACGTGATCTATTCCTTAGCCGTGTGCGGTGCCCCCTGCCACCATATTCCTCGATAATACTGTAGCGGAGTTTAGGCGAAGCCCTGCTGCTGTAGTTCATCAAGATCGTCACCACGCCGTCGTGCTGACGAAACTCTTCCCCGACACTTTGCTGGATCGGAGTCCGGGGATCGTCATCGAGCTGAACGTGTGCTCGAACTCGGAGGTGCCGTAGTTTCGGTACTTGATCGGTTGGATCGTGAAGACGTACGACTACTTCCTCTAGGTCGTGTCATCGCTTCCGCAGTCGGTCTGCGTTGGGTACATAGACAATACTCTCCCCTCGTTGCTATCCATCACATGATCCTGTGTGTGCGTAGGAAATTTTTTGAAATTACTACGAAACCCAACACAAACAATGTCCACATCCTCCTCTTCAATTTCTTCAACACCTGCCTCTTCAGCAGTAAACTGAGGCAAAGGTGAGGAAATGATTGGGGTTGAAGGGATCTCATCCACTTCAATTTCTTCGTTGTAAGTGCATCTAGTGCCCCTTAGTGATTTTGGTGTATTGAAGACTTATAGGTTAAGGGACTGATGCGTTTGTGAGTGTACACAGGTCTATAAGTCTATGAGGAGTTTGATATTTACAGAGAAAGTCGACCCCTAAAAATGAAGTTCTTCGACTGAAGACTTTGATATTCTGAAGACTTTCTGAAGACTTTGAAAGTGAAGAAATTGGTGTGACCTTGAAGACTTGATATTCATTTGAGGAACATGAAGCGTGAAGACTTTTGTTTTCGTAGTTTCATTTTCTCTTTCTTGAGTCATAGGAAACACCGTACTGTTAAAGGGGGTCGAGGAAATACTAAGGAAAAATTTCCATGTGATGCTCAACTCAAAATCCTACACCTACCAATCCCTTCGAGTGAAGCCATTGGAAATCTCATACAGTTCAGTCAATTTCTTCAGTGACAGAGACGCAGTTCTTCTGGTCACTGAGGACTTTGCTCTGACTGAGGAGTTAGGAATTCGCCAGTGCGAATTGCCTACACAGTGAGGAACATGATAACACTGAGGAATTTGAGAGTCAAATTTCCGACCGTTGCTGTGCTATGCGCCGGCTGTCCCAAAATATCTTATCCACCTAACGGTCATATCATTGAAGGGCATTTATGTCTTATCATGTCGGGCTGCTCCCTAGGCTATAAATAACCGCCCCCTACAACCACTAGTTGGTTGGCTGCTCCGAGAGAACTTGACACTTGTCATTTGAGAGCAACCCATCCTCCGAGGACTTTGAGCGAAAATCATCGAGTGAGGAAAATCCCAAAACCAAACCCCCACAAACCCAAAGTGATTGAGCATCACTGAAGAAATTGATCCTGCGTGGATCCGACGCTTGTTACCTTTGAAGACTGTGCTTCTTCCAGAGGGTTAGGCGTCAAGGTCTAGAGCATCCAAGAGGAATTGTGGATCGCCGAGTGACCATGTCTGTGAAGGTTTGGAAGTCACCTGAAGACTTACCACGAGTGATTGGACGAGGCCTGCGTGGTCTTAGTTCAAGGAGAATATGGTGAGGACTGGGTGTCCTGAGTTACGGCTCAGAGACTGGGTGTCCAGGACTGCGTGTCCTCGAGTTTAAATACTCAGCCGCTCCAACCAGACGTACAACTGAGACAGCAGTTGGAACTGGTTTACCAAATCATTGTCTTCACCAACCAACTAGTTCTATTTCCTCAACCCTTCCATTTCCTCATTACTGTGTTGAATGTTGTTCATATCTGTGCTTGAAGACTTTGACTGAAGACTTTCTCAAATTCCTCAGTTCAATTTCTTCAGTCTGTTTGTCTTCATCTTGTTATCCTGTGTTTACGCTTTCTGTACTCTGTGCTAGTCTTCATTTCATCATGATGACTATGCTTGTATCCTGTTATGTTTACTTCTGAGTACTTATTCCGCTGCAAGTAGTTCTTCGCTAAGGAATTTCCTCACCGGCAAATTCCTCAGTGAAGAATTCATAAAAATCGCCTATTCACCCCCCCTCTAGTCGATATAACGCACTTTCAATTGGTATCAGAGCAAGGTACTCCCTTGTTCTGTGTGATTTTGGTTTAACCGCCTGGAGTTTTAGTTATGTCGACCACAGGTATGATCAAGGTCTCGGCTGGGTGTCCTACCTTTGATGGGACGGACTACCCCTACTGGAAGAACAAGATGCGAATGCATCTTGAGGCAATTGACAACGATCTCTGGTATGTTGTGGAAAATGGTGTCCCCTCTGTCACACCCTCACTAAACGCTACCGATGTGAAGAGATTAAAGCAACTCGATTCCCAAGCGAAGAATATCATATGTGGCCATCTGAGTAAAGGACAGTATGGAAGAGTGAGTGCTTTGGAAACTGCTAAGCTTATCTGGGATAGGCTGTCCAAAGTGAATGAAGGAGTCTCAACTCAGCGTGACTCTCGAGTTGATGTTCTTCGGAATCTCTTCAACCGCTTCAAAAGACTCGACAATGAAAATGTCCAACAAACCTTTGATCGCCTCACTGACATCTCAAATGAGCTTCAAGCCCTCGGTGCCACTGACATCACTGATCATGAAGTAGTGAAGAAACTGTTGAGATTGCTTGATTCCTCATTTGATACTCTGGGACTGATGATACAAGAACGTGCTGACTACAAGTCTCTTGATCCTGCTGATATCCTCGAAAGGCTAAATACTCACGAGTTCCAGCTTGCTGAAAAGAGAGATCTCTATGGTTCTAGCTATGGCAAACCACGTGCCCTGAAGGCCAAGGCTGTGTCGGACTCTGAATATGAGGATTCTGGTAGTAGCCTTGGTGATCCTGAAGAATTGAGTCAGGAGCTCGCACTGCTCGTAAAGAAATTCCAGAAGTTCTCAAGACGTGGTCGCTTTGGAAAATCCTCAAGAAGCAGTGATTCCTCATCCAGTGACTATAAGAGAAGGCTGTGCCACAAATGCAAGAAACCTGGTCACTATATCCAAGATTGTCCTCAATGGGAAAAGGAAATGAAGAAGAAGAAATACAAGGATTACAGTTCTGATGATGCGAAGAAGAAGAAGAAATCGTCAAAATCTTCGTCATCAAAATCCTCGAAGTCTTCATCTCACAAGAAGAGCAGCTCCAAGAAGGCTCGGGCATTCATTGGCAAGGAAATGGACTCTGAAGCTGAATCTGAGGAAAATGATGAAGAGGAGGCGTCTGAAGAATCTGAATCTGGTGTGGCAAGTCTGGCCGTCGCTGCTGCCTTCGTCAGCAAGTCCATCTTCAACACTGAAGAAACTGACCCCACCGACAAGCCTGATGAAGATAATGATGGCTACGCTCCCACCTATTGCTTCATGGCGAAAGGTGCTAAGGTACTCAAGTACAACTCCTCTGAATCTAGTGAAAATGAATCTGATGAGGATCTCAAGCCTAGCTACTCTAAACTTGCTAAGATTGCTGTAAAACAACAACGGGCTTTTGAAAAGGTTCAAAACATGCTAGACAAAAGTGATGATATGTTGGGTGAAGAAATGGATCGCACTAAAGCCCTGACTGAAAATCTTCAAAGACTTCAGTCTAGGTTTGATAACCTTCAAAGCCATCATAACACTCTCTTATCTGATCATGAGAAACTTTCTTATGAATTTCTTCAAGAAAAGCAAGATCACGAGAAGCTTTCCTCTGAATCTCTTCAAAGAAAGGAAGATCTTGAAAAGCTAAGAGTGTGTTATGAAGATCTTCAGAAGGAGCGCGATTCATTACTAGCTCAACAAATCAGCGCTTCTCAGGAAGAATTTGTTCCTCCATGCTTAAAGTGCATTGAATGTGAATCTGCTAATTCTTCACCTGAATGTTCTAATGCTTCCACTATTACAAATTCTTCATCTGCCTCTGCTAGCATTAATTCCTCATCTGAGGACATTGCTAGTACCACTGACAATGCAGGGCTGAAGGAATTGTACATGACAGGCATGTACAAAAGCCTCTAAGGGCATCAGACTCTATGTGATGTGCTTAAAAAGCAGATCCTCAACAGAAACCCTAGGAAAGAGGGTATTGCCTTTGAGAGGAAACTCAATGCTGATGGAACATATTAGAAGCCTGAGCAGTACCCCAAAACCTCATGGGTTGCTGCAAAGGGACCTCCAATTGATCCATCTAACTTATCTGGCTTTACATGTGAATCTCCTCATTCTTCTGATGAGTCATTTGACTCCAACTATAAACTGTTCAAAAATCAGAATGGTGAAGTATTTGCTAGATATGTTGGCACTAACTATAGGAACGGTTCCCCTATGAAGAAAATCTGGGTTCCCAAAAGTTATGTTGAAAGTCTTCAGGTGAATGTCCTCATGACACCACCTGTGAAGAACAGGAACCCCAGATCAAATGCTTCATATGGACCAAATTCTTCATATGGATCCAAGTCCTCATACGGACCAAATTCTTCACATGGATCAAATTTCTCAACAGGATCAAAGTCCTCATATGATTATCATCGTGCTAACAACTCTGTCTCCCAGGGTAGAGCTAAGGGCTATGAATATGTGCATTATTCTTGAAACCATTATGTTCATAAGTCCTCGAAGAATTACTCTGCTTATTCATATGCTTACCCTAACCCATCTTATGTGAAACGAAACGGTTTGGCATCTTTGCCACCATTCTCACATGGTGCTCGCAGAATGATGAACTCTTTGCCACCCCTTCAGATGTGGGTGGTGAAGAAAAAGAACTAATCTCTTCTGCAGGGTCAGGTCTCCAGACGTGCTTTAACGTCTGAAGAATTTGCTGGGGACCTGACGAAATTGCCTGAAAGGACGCAGGCGAATCATGATGAAATGAACTTTCATTTCACACGTCCTCATACTGCTATATTTGTTTACTGCTTGATGAAATTCATCTTATGAACTTGATATCATATTCTTCACTGATGAAGCATATGAGATTGTAAGCTACACTAATTCATCTGCAGGATGATCAACCCAAAACCACTGAATGGGTCCTCGATAGTGGATGTACAAATCACATGACTGGTGACAAGAATCTATTGATGGATGCTCCCTTATCACCGTCACCTCTGAAGCATATCATCTTTGCTGACAAAGGCAAAAGTCAGGTATTGGGTCTTGGTAAGGTTGCAATCTCTAAGGATAAACACATGGACAAAGTCATGCTTGTCGAGTCCTTAGGATACAATCTCATGTCAGTCTCAATGCTTTGTGATCTTGATATGGTTGTTGTCTTTGGCAAGTATCGCTGTGTTGTGATTATGGAAGCTGACAATTCCAAAGTCTTCGAAGGCTTTAGGAGAGGAGATTTGTATATTGTTGATTTCTCTGCAGGACCACAACCAGCCGTGTGTCTACTTGCAAAAGCTTCAGAAGGCTGGCTATGGCATCGACGACTTGGTCACGCAGGCATGAGGAATTTGAACACGCTTGCGAAGAAGAAGCATGTCATTGGCATTGAGAATGTCAAATTCCTCAAGGATCACTTATGCGGAGCCTGTGAAGCTGGAAAAATGACCAAGGCCAAGCATCCAGCGAAGACTATCATGACCACTACACGTCCATTCGAATTGCTTCACATGGACCTCTTCGGACCTAATCATTACTCAGCAGTCACTAATGATGCATCTCTATATGGTTTTGTCATTGTTGATGATTACTCTCGATATACATGGGTACACATTGTTACTTACAGACATGAAGTGCAGGAAGTCTTCAAACGATTTTCCTCAAGGGCTTCAACCAACTTTGGTGTGAAGATCAAGCATATCAGAAGTGACAATGGAACTGAGTTCAAGAATTCCGGTCTTGATGCCTATGTTGATGAACTTGGTATTACTCATGAGTTATCTGCTCCCTATACTCCTCAGCAGAATGGCGTCGTGGAGCGCAAGAACAGAACTCTTGTTGAGATGGCTCGCACTATGCTTGATGAATACAAAACGCCTCAGCGTTTTTGGATTGATGCAATTGATACTGCTTGCCACATCATCAACAGAGTATATCTTCACAAATTCTTCAAGAAGACGACCTATGAACTCCTCACTAACAAGAAACCCAACGTGAGTTATTTCAAAGTCTTCGGTGCTAAATGCTGGATTAGAGATCCTCACCACAACTCTAAATTTGCACCGAAAGCACATGAAGGTTTTATGCTTGGTTACGGAAAGGACTCGCACACCTACAGAGTCTTCAACATTGTTCTTCACAAGATTGTTGACACTGTAGATGTGCGGTTCGATGAAACTAATGGCTCGCAAAGAGAGCACCTACCTTCTGTGTTAGATGAACCAGCACCTAAGGATGCTATCAAGTTCAAGGCAACTGAGGATGCCATTCCTACTGAAGAATCTGCTGAAGAATTCATTTCTGTTCATGAAGAACGTCGAGCTGATGCACCTGAAGAACATGATGAGGAAAATGGTGCTGAAGAAATGCTGATCAAAATCCTCAGCGACAACTAGCTCATCCTCGCATTGCAAAAGAAGTGCAAGTGGAGAAGATCATCGATGACATTAGTGCACCAGGTCCTCTCACACGCTCAAAAGCTTCACATTTATCTAACTTTTGTGGGCACTATGCTTTTGTCTCTATCACAGAGCCCACTAAGGTAGATGAAGCATTTCTGGAGCCGGAGTGGATTCAGGCTATGCAAGAAGAATTACATCAGTTCGAGCTTAACAATGTCTGGGAATTGGTCAATCGCCCAGATCCTCGCAAGCATAATATCATTGGCACAAAGTGGATCTACCGCAACAAGCAAGATGAAAATGGCCTTGTGGTGAGGAATAAGGCACGACTAGTAGCTCAAGGCTACACACAGGTTGAAGGAATTGATTTCGATGAAACTTTTGCACCTGTTGCTAGACTTGAGACTATTCGCATATTACTTGCCTATGCTAACCATCATGATATCATCTTATATCAAATGGATGTGAAAAGTGCATTCCTCAATGGTAAGCTTGAGGAAGAAGTATATGTTGCTCAACCCCCAGGTTTTGAAGATCCAAAGAATCCTGACAAAGTCTTCAGACTCAATAAGGCCCTGTATGGCCTCAAGCAAGCCCCTCGGGCGTGGTATGATACATTGAAGGAATTCTTCATGAAGAATGGCTTCACACCCGGTTCACTTGACCCTACTCTTTTTACTAAATCATATGATGGTGAACTATTTGTGTGCCAAATATATGTTGATGATATTATCTTTGGCTGTACTGACCAACGTTATAGTGATGAATTTGCCTATATGATGAGTGAAGAATATCAAATGTCTATGATGGGAGAGTTGAAATTCTTCTTAGGTCTTCAAATTCGTCAGCAGCGCAATGGCATATTCATATCTCAGGAGAAATACCTCAAGGATGTACTGAGGAAATTCGGCATGCAAGATTGCAAAGGCGTCAAAATTCCTATGCCCACAAATGGCCATCTGTGCACTGATGAAAATGGTATTGACTTCGATCACAAGGTATACCGCTCCATGATTGGTTCTTTATTGTACTTATGTGCATCTAGGCCAGATATAATGCTTAGTGTTTGCATGTGTGCCCGATTTCAAGCTGCACCGAAGGAATCACACCATAAGGCTGTGAAGCATATTCTTCGATATCTAGCTCACACACCAACACTAGGATTATGGTACCCCAAGGGCTCTGCTTTTGATCTCATTGGATATTCTGACTCTGACTATGCTGGTGATCGTGTGGACCGCAAGTCAACATCTGGCACTTGTCATTTCCTCGGACGATCTTTGGTCTGTTGGTCCTCGAAGAAACAGAACTGCGTATCACTGTCCACTTCTGAAGCTGAATACATTGCTGCTGGCTCATGCTGTGCTCAACTGCTTTGGATGAAGCAAACCCTCAAGGACTATGGCATCAACGTGAAGAATGTGCCTCTCCTCTGCGACAATGAGAGTGCCATCAAGATTGCCTACAACCTAGTTCAGCACTTGAAGACAAAGCACATTCAAATTCATCATCATTTTCTTCGTGATCATGTGTTGAAGGGCGACATCTCCATCGAGCACGTGAAGACTAAAGAACAACTAGCTGATATCTTCACTAAGCCCTTGGATGAGAAGAGATTTAGCAAGTTGCGGTGTGAGCTAAATATCTTAGAGTCTTCGAATGTTCTTTGAAAAAGGCACACATCCTAACACTTATGCAAAATTGATGACTTAGATGTGCAACACATGAAGAAACGTTTTTCTTCAATCAATGAAGAATAACACTCTAAGTGTGAAGAAATTAATGAAGAATTTGATTCTCAGAACCCTACGACAATTGTACGCGGTGTCTGAAATCATCATTCTTATACGGTGGGTCATGCCACCACAAAAAGTTGAAAATCTTCAATTTGAGTTTTTCCTCAGTTTTTGAAATTCTTCAGTTTTTTTTTAATTCTTCAACTTTGCAAAATCTTCACTGGTTTCGTCGTTTTTCTTCATTGGCTATACATATATATGAGTTTATGTCCTCTACAACATTCACTTATGGCTATTTCTTCAAGTTGTGTTTTCTGCTAAGTGAATGTGATCGGACCCTTCCCCCTCTATGCTATACTCAACCCAATCTATTCACAAATTCTTCATGTGCGTTCTAATTGAAACTCATTCAAAGTCTTCACTGTGTCCTTGACAGCTGAAGAAATTGCAAACAAAACTTTAAAACAAATCTTATCCAGATTCTCGGTTTTACCGCTCAAACCGTTCCGCATCCCACGATGCATTATTTTATTCATCCACGATCTTACACGATCTCATCTGCACAGTACGTGGGTGACACATGTCGCGTGAAGGAGAAAGGGCAGGGGCATGTTCATCCCGAAATCTTCGGGCGAACAGTTTTTACCGTGGCTATAAATACCCCTCTCCCCTTCCTCACTTCATTTACTCCGCTCGGTCGCTGTCTCTCACTCGAGCTCCTCAAACCCTAGCGCCGCTGCTACTCCATCGTCGCCGGTGAGGAAGAGCTTCACTGCCTCGACCTCATCGCCGTCGTACTCGCGCCGGCTGCGGAAATCTTCACTCCGCCGCCGCCGTAGCTGTTTCCCTCTGCCAAGTTAGGGCGTGGGAGATCGAACCGGACGAACTTCACATCTGTTCATCTCAGTTCGTCGTGTTCTTCGGTTCGGGTAATTAAAAGTTACTTTTATTACTCACTTTGATTCTCAAACTTTCTGAAAATCTTCAAAGGTGTTTTATTTCTCAAATCTTTACACATATGAACACCTCACACACTATATGCTCTTGATCCATTTCTCTAAGCAATCATTTTCTTCAAGATTCCTCAATTGTGTGGATTTTCGATCTGTACAACTCTGGAACCTAAGACAAAGAGCGCTTAGTGAAATTCCTCAAGGCTCAACGGGTCAAATTCCTCAAAACTTGTCTTTTCGAAAAATCCTTCTAAGAACGCATATGACCTCTTCAAATTCCTCGCACCTACACTCTGTTCACAGGTACTCATGACCGCTGCTGAATCACTAGGTTCTCATCAACTTAACTCATTTGCAGCGTTCCTCAAAGAAAAACTGCATACTTCTTCAGAGTGCTTAGTTGTTCAAATTCCTCATCTGAAGAATATGGCTGAAGGAAAGAGACCGCAGAAAGGAGGAAAGAGGCCTGAGGTCATGACTGCTTTTGAAATCCCTGATGAACTCTATAAGGATTATTGCACACCTGATGAAGCCAAGTTTGGCAAAGAAAACAAGAATCAGCGCAAGGTGCGCATTCAGAGAATTGAACGGAGATGGGCAAGGGAATGGAGGGAATATCGATATGTTACTCCAAAATACATGAAGAAATTCACCCTCAATCCTCCGTGCCCTAGAGCTCCATTGGCACCTGGCCAAGTAGCTGATCCCACTAGCATCAAAAGTGGTGAAGACTTTCCTGAAGAATGGGCTAAGCGCCAAGCTAAATTGGCAAGGCAAGCCAAGGAGGCAGTAAGGAAATTCAATGAGGATTCTGCTGCCGCTGCTGCTGCTGAGACCTCGGTCAGACCAAGGAAATCAATGCCAAAGAAGCCGGCTCGCAAGCCAAGTGCTTCACCAACAGCGCCATCACGGCCAAGTTCCTCAGCTATGCCCTCATGGCAAATTCCTCAGACCGCTACTATTCCACCAAAGTCCTCAACTCCTGTGCATCTGGCTACATGTCAAAGGACTACTGGTTTTTCAATTGCTTCTGGTGTCTCAGCAAGTTCCTCAGCTGCACCAATGTCCTCATCAGGCCCCACTCTGTTGAAGACTAAAGCAACAGCTGGACGCGGTCCTCGGCCAAGTCCAAGGAAGAAACAGGTTGCGTTTCAAGTGCCCTCTGATGATGAAGCTTCTGATGAAGAACTTGCAGAAATCATCAGAGATAGACAAGTGAAGGCCGCTAGAGCCAAAGGCACATCTGTGCCACTGCTTTTGGATCCAAAGAAGATCCTCGACTACATTGATCTCTGGCACAAGGATCCGAACACTCCAATGCCTGATCTGCCTCTGACTCCCGGTCAAAGTCACATGCTGACCCATTTCATCACTCAAGAGAAATGGAAATTTGAGAAGGCAAGAGAGATCAAGAGAGCTCAATACAAGAAGGAGAAGCTCCTGAAGAAGAATGTTGTCAGAATGACACCTGAGGAACTTCTCCAGGCTCAGTCTGAAATCCAAGCCCTCAGCAAAGACTTCGATGCATACAATGCTGATTGGCAAGGAGCCAAAGTGAGATTCGTCAACCTGACGAAGAAAATGACAACTGTTGCAGCCCCATCACAACAAGAAAATCCTCAGGATGCAGACTCTGCTCAGCCTGCTGAAGAACATGCCAGCACCGCTGATGACTTTCAGCCTGCTGATGAAAATACAAGTTCCAAGGCTGATGACTCCATCCCAGCCGCTGAAGAAATTGCCAGGGCATCCACTAGTGGTGCGCCTAAAGAAACTGAAGAGATCAGGGCAACTGCACCAGTTGCGGCTGAAGAAAATGAACCAGATTCCTCAGCTCCTCCCGCGCCTACACCAACTCCAATTCTTCCTTCTGCCTATGAAGTGAACAAGACCAAGGCTGCAGAGCGAGCTGCAGTGAAGAAAAGGAAGGCATCAGCTGCGTCAAATTCTTCGGCTGCGAAGAAAATGAAGCCAATGACCAGCTCTCTTGAAAATCCTATTGATGCCGTTCCGATTTCCTCCATGTCATCAAAGGAATTGTTCCTTATGGAGAAGACTACAAGATCCCAAGCGGATCTGATGAAGAAAATCATTCTGCTGCTACGTCAGAGCAGCCTGATGAAGAAATTGAAGTGGAAGCAATCCCTTCAACGCCAGTCATTTCCTCACCTATGCCTCAGTTCACAGCTGAAGAGGCTAGTGTTGAGGAAATTGAAAATGAAGATGAAGATGTGGATATTGGATGCACTACACCAGTGATGAATGATGACTTTTGGGAAAGTCAGCATCCCAATACTCCTCCATTCACACAGATCCAACAAAATCCTCAGTTCCCGGCAACCACAGTTCAGATGGGCTCTGAAGAAACTCATCCCACTCCTTCTGTTCATGAAGAAATTCCAGCCGCTAGTGCTGAAGAAACTGCTGCTGCTGATCCTCAAGTTGCACAAGAGGAGGAACCAGAAATTCCTCAGCCTGAAGAACCTGAGCTCGTGATTCCTGAGGTTGTGCTGCAAATCACCGACACTCCTCTGCCCAAGCCGAAGAATCCGTTCTCAAGCAAGCAAAAATTCAAGGCTGAAGACTTCTTTTCTGAGCATGTGTTCTTCACTGATTATAATCCATATGACTCTGCTCGCATAAGGAAGAGGCGTTTCTGGACTGCAAGTCAAGCCAACTTCTATTCCTCAGTGCTATTTGACAAGGACAAAATCTTCGATCATGAACATATTCCTCATGTGGATATGGAATCTCTACCATGCTTCGAGCCAGTCCTTAGTGTTATTCACGATGCAGGATTACTGAATTTCTGCACTGACATTTGCGATTGGAATGAAGAACTCATTCTTCAGTTCTACGCCACACTGCATATCACTGGAGACGCTGAAGATGTCAATTCATGGGTGCTGGATTGGATGACCGAAAACACTCATTATAAGGCACCAGCAACTGAATTGCTTCGTGTCCTTCCTCTTGATCCTCCCCATGACAGTGCACGTTGCATCTACAATGACCCTGAACTGACAAATCATTATATGCAAGTGCTCATGAAGCCTTTGAAGCCAGGGCAGGCCCCTCGAACCAAATTCCTCGTCAAGGAATTGCTTTATGTGCCTCGGACTGTCTATCGCATCCTGACGAAGACAATGAGTCCTATCAAAGGCCACGACTCAAATGATGAAGATGTCGTTGGCATCATGAAGAACATGCTTTTCAACATCATTCATGGCGTTCCCGTCAACTTCCATGATTTCTTCATGAGGACTCTTGCAAATGTTGCAATGTCACCATTCGAGCTGAAGCCCTATGCGCCTTGGATTATGAGATTCATAAGGGCAAGATCTTCACTGAATTACAAGGCTGACACTCTGAACCATGGTAGCTACTTGCCTCCCATTGAAGTCCTCAAGCGACCAGTTTCATCATCTGATGATAAAGGCAAGGCAGCTGCTGTGATCGATGAAGGCACTCGTCCATTGGATAGTCAATTTCGTCTGGCTACATCTTATTCTACCAATGACGACTCTGCCACACATGACACTGCCGCAAATACCTCAGCGAAGCAAAATCCTCAAGCCATAGCACCCAGGGTGATGACTGATCGTGAATTACTCCTCAGTCTTCATCAGAAGGTTGATCGCAATCACAAATGGGTGAAGCGTCAGTTTGCTACTGTTCTTCACAATATGACCTCAACACATAATGCAGTGAAGAAGAACCATTACCACCTTCATGAAACCCTCAACCGCACCTGGGCTGTTCTCACTCATGTCTATAGCGCGGAAGAACTGACGACTATGGGTCTTCAGGAAGCATTTGACTGGTCTGCACCTCCTCCGAAGAAATTCAAGAGGGTCAAAGTTCCTGATCTGGTGGCCAGCTCCTATTCTTCATCGCGTGATACTGATGAGTATGAAGATTTGGACGACACTGCGGCAGGCCCTACTTCAACAAACAACCCCGACAACGCTGGCGCTCCTCCATCAACGTGAAATTCTTCAAGGGTGTTAGTCCTCAGTTTCGATCCTTTTGGTCATTTGATGACAAAGGGGGAGAAATCTAAGTTAGTCTTCAAGCGGGTCTATACTAAGGCCGTTTTTTTCTTAAGTTACAACTCTCGTTCTTCCGAAACTTTTATTGGATCGAGTTGTAATCTTAAACCCGATGGTGCCTTGATACTTTTGGACGGTGCTCTGATGCTTTTGATGCACTGAGCTCCGATACTTTTGATGTGTTATTCTGCATGCTTATTCCTCGTTAATATTATTGCACGCATGCTGAATTACATCAGGCACCATATTTCATCATGCATTTCAAATTCTTCATATTATATATCAAATGCGTGTATGAATTACAAGATATAGGGGGAGATCTCTATGATTCAATTCTTCAAATGTGCATTGCCTTCAAAAGCAAATTCCTCACTATGCACATATTCTGGGGGAGTTCTTCTATATCTTGCAATCAAATTTCTCAATATCAGTATTTACACTTCATATGTTTATCCCCGTTGAAAACTTAACCTATGTTGTCATCAATCACCAAAAAGGGGGAGATTGTAAGTGCATCTAGTGCCCCTTAGTGATTTTGGTGTATTGAAGACTTATAGGTTAAGGGAATGATGCGTTTGTGAGTGTACATAGGTCTATAAGTCTATGAGGAGTTTGATATTTACAGAGAAAGTCGACCCCTAAAAATGAAGTTCTTCGACTGAAGACTTTGATATTTTGAAGACTTTCTGAAGACTTTGAAAGTGAAGAAATTGGTGTGACCTTGAAGACTTGATATTCATTTGAGGAACATGAAGCGTGAAGACTTTTGTTTTCGTAGTTTCATTTTCTCTTTCTTGAGTCACAGGAAACACCGTACTGTTAAAGGGGGTCGAGGAAATACTAAGGAAAAATTTCCATGTGATGCTCAACTCAAAATCCTACACCTACCAATCCCTTCGAGTGAAGCCATTGGAAATCTCATACAGTTCAGTCAATTTCTTCAGTGACACAGACGCAGTTCTTCTGGTCACTGAGGACTTTGCTCTGACTGAGGAGTTAGGAATTCGCCAGTGCGAATTGCCTACACAGTGAGGAACATGATAACACTGAGGAATTTGAGAGTCAAATTTCCGACCGTTGCTGTGCTGTGCGCCGGTTGTCCCAAAATATCTTATCCACCTAACGGTCATATCATTGAAGGGCATTTATGTCTTATCATGTCGGGCTGCTCCCTAGGCTATAAATAACCGCCCCCTACAACCACTAGTTGGTTGGCTGCTCCGAGAGAACTTGACACTTGTCATTTGGGAGCAACCCATCCTCCGAGGACATTGAGCGAAAATCATTGAGTGAGGAAAATCCCAAAACCAAACCCCCACAAACCCAAAGTGATTGAGCATCACTGAAGAAATTGATCCTGCGTGGATCTGACGCTTGTTACCTTTGAAGACTGTGCTTCTTCCAGACGGTTAGGCTTCAAGGTCTAGAGCATCCAAGAGGAATTGTGGATCACCGAGTGACCAAGTCTGTGAAGGTTTGGAAGTCACCTGAAGACTTACCACGAGTGATTGGATGAGGCCTGCGTGGTCTTAGTTCAAGGAGAATACGGTGAGGACTGGGTGTCCTGAGTTGCGGCTTAGAGACTGGGTGTCCAGGACTGCGTGTCCTCGAGTTTAAATACTCAGCCGCTCCAACCAGACGTACAACTGAGACAACAGTTGGAACTGGTTTACCAAATCATTGTCTTCACCAACCAACTGGTTCTATTTCCTCAACCCTTCCATTTCCTCATTACTGTGTTGAATGTTGTTCATATCTGTGCTTGAAGACTTTGACTGAAGACTTTCTCAAATTCCTCAGTTCAATTTCTTCAGTCTGTTTGTCTTCATCTTGTTATCCTGTGTTTACGCTTTCTGTACTCTGTGCTAGTCTTCATTTCATCATGATGACTATGCTTGTATCCTGTTATGTTTACTTCTGAGTACTTATTCCGCTGCAAGTAGTTCTTTGCTAAGGAATTTCCTCACCGGCAAATTCCTCAGTGAAGAGTTCATAAAAATCGCCTATTCGCCCCCTCTAGTCGATATAACGCACTTTCATTCGTCCAACTGCTCTGAAGAAGCAGAAGAAGGAGTTTCTTCATCAGATTCATCAGGAATCACATAGTCTTCACCAAAAGGAACAAGGTCCTTTGATGGCATTGATGAAACTGGAACGACATCAATTGGATTGTCAATTGAACTGATCAGAGTCTTCATCTTCTTCGGAGCTGAAGAATTTGAAGAAGCTGATGCTTTCCTCTTCTTCACAGCTGCACATACTGCAGCCTTGATCTTCTTCGCATCTGATGCAGATGGACGGATTGGAGTTGGTGTAGGTGCAGGAGGTGCAGAGGACATTGGTTCATTTTCCTCGGGCGCAACTGATGCAGTTGCCCTGACTTGTTCACTTTCTTCAGGCGCACCACTAGTGGATGCCCTGGCAATATCTTCAGCGGCTGGAATGGAGTCATCAGCCCTGGCACTCTCATTTTCTTCAGCAGCCTGATTGTCATCAGCGGTGCTGGCATTTTCTTTAGTAGGCTAAGCAGATGCCTCAGCCTGAGTAACTTCAACGTGCACAGGTGGAGCAGCACTTGAAGTGAATTTCTTCGTCAAATTGACAAAACGCACCTTGGCGCCCTTCCATTCAGCATAATAGCAATCAAATTCATCACTCAGTTGTTTGATTTCCACTTGCAAGGCAAGGAGCTGATCAGGAGTGAGAGTGAGGACATTGTCCTTCAGGTAGCGCTGTTTCTTGTACTACGCTTTCTTCAAACTTCTGCCTTGTTCAAATTTCCATTTCTCTTCTTCAATGAAGGCAGTGAGGACATGGCTTTGACCAGGAGTGAGGTTCATCTCCGGCAAAGGCGTGTTGGGGTCCTTGTGCCATAAGTCAATGTAATCAAGGATCAGCTTGGGATCCAACATCAATGGCACATTGCTGCCTTTGGCTCTAGCGGCCCTGGCTTGCCTGTTTCTGATAATTTCGGCAAGTTCTTCATCATCAGCCTCATCATCATCAGAAGGTACATGGAAGGCTACCTGCTTCTTGTGAGGACTTGGGCGAGTGCCTCGTCCAGCAGTGGCCTTTTTCTTCAGCGGAGAGGGACGAGCTGAGGAATTTCGAGCAGCCGAGGAGCTTGCAGATGCTCCTGAGGCAATAGAGAAGCCTTGGGTCCTTTGGCACGTGGCGAGATGCACAGGTACCAAGGATTTTGTGGGAGCAGCTGAAGACTTTATCGGAGGAGCTGAGGACTTTGATGGAGCAGCCTAAGGGATTTGCCGTGCGGGCCTTGAGGAATCTAGCCTTGATGGCATAGCAGAGGAGTTTGGCCGTGAGGGCATTGAAGGTGAAGCACTAGACTTGTGTGCAGGCTTCTTGGGCATAGCCTTCTTGGGTTGACTGGCAGAGGCCTCAGCTGAGGCAGTAGCAGCAGCAGAGTCAGCGTTGGATTTCCTCACTGCTTCCTTTGCTTGCTTGGCCAGTTTGGCTTGGCATTTTGCCCATTCGTCAGGATAATCCTCACCGCGCTTTAGGCTAGTGGGATCCGCCAACTGGCCTGGTGCCAATGGAGGTCTTGGGCATGGAGGGTTGAGTGCGAATTTCTTCATGTACTTGGGAGTTACATACCTGTACTCCCTCCATTCCCGTGCCCATCTCCTTTCAATCCTCTGGATGCGCACTTTGCGCTGATTCTTGTTTTCCTTACCAAACTTGGCCTCATCAGGTGTGCAATAGCCTGCGTAAATGTCCTCAGGGATCTCAAAAGCAGTCATGACCTCAAGCTTCTTTCCTCCCTTCTGTGGCTTCTTACCATCTGCCATTTTCTTCAGATGAGGAATTTGAACAATCAAATTCTCTGAAGAAGTATGCAACTTTTCTTCGAGGAACGCTACAAATGAGTTAAGTTGATGAGAACCTAGTGATTCAGCAGTGGACATTTGTACCTATGAACAGAGTGTAGTTGCGAGGAATTTGGAGAGGTCATATGCGTTCTCAGAGGGTTTTTCAAAAAGAACAAGTTTGAGGAATTTGACCAGATGAGTCTTGAGGAATTTCACTAAGCGTTCTTTGTCTTAGGTTCCAGAGTTGTATAGATTGAAAATCCACACAATTGAGGAATCTTGAAGAAAATCATAGCTTAGAGAAACGAATCAAGAACAGATGACAAGTGAGGTGTTTATGTGTGTGAAGAATTTGAAGAATAAACACCTTTGAAGATTTTCAGAAAAACTTGAGAATCAAAGCGAGCAGTTAAAATTAACTTTTAATTACCCGAAGTGAAGAACACGACGAACTGAGAAGAACAGATGTGAAGTTCGTCAGTTCAGATCTTCCACGCCCTAACTTGGCAGAGGAAGACGACTACGGCGGCGGCGGAGGGAAGATTTCCGCGGCCGACGCGAGTACGACGGCAACGAGGTCGAGACAGTGAAGCTCTTCCTCACCGGCGATGATGGAGTAGTGGCGGTGCTAGGGTTTGAGAAGCTCGAGCGGGAGACAGAGGTCGAGCAGAGTAAAGGAAGTGAGGAAGGGGTGAGGGGGTATTTATAGTCGCAGTGAAAATCTGTTCGCCCGAAGATTTAGGACGAACGTGCCCCTGACCCTTCTCATTCACATGACATGTGTCACCCACGTACTGTGAGGTGGCGATCGTGTAAGATCGTGGGTGAATAGATAAATATATCGTGGGATGCAGAACGGTTTGAGCGGCAAAGCCGAAAATTGAGGTAAGATAAGTTTTAAAGTTCCGTTCGCAATTTCTTCAGTTGTCAGGACACAGTGAAGAATTTGAACGAGTTTCAAATAGAACGCATATGAGGAATTTGTGAATAGACTGGGTTGAGTTTAGCATAGAGGGGGAAAGGGTCCGATCACATTCACTTAGCATAAGAAATCAACTTTGAAGAAATAGCAATAAGTGAATGCTGTAGAGGACTTAAAACTCATATATATATATATATATATATATATATATATATATATATATATATATATATAGGGTGGGTCTATTATGATAACACCCCTTAAGACCTTATTCTGCACACCTAAACCTTATTCTGCTAACACCCCGAACCACTCAACCCCACTACCTCCCTCTTCCTCCCCCACGCTCGATTCCCACCTCCCCACATCCCCACCCGCGACCCGACCCATCCTCCCCTCATCTCTATTGTGCGACGCAGCCCACCCGAGCCACCGGCCTACCTTCTCCGGCCCGAGCCGCCGCCCTACCCTCCCCACCTTCCTCAGCCACCTACCGCCGGCCCGACCAACCTCCAACACCGCCGTGAGCCAGCGCCGCCTTCCTCCTATAGCGGAGCTTCCCCCTTCCCTCCCAAGTGTGCCGCCGGTGGTCAGATCCGAGATCCCCCGTGGTGGCTACCCCTTGGCGAGGCCTCCTCCACCGGATCTGGCCACCACGGCCATCGGTGCGGCCACAACCAATCCATCTGCCAGCCACCGCCCACCCCCACTTCCCCTTCCTCCTCGTCATCCAATCCCGGTGGATCTGGCCCGTGCCGCTGTGCACTCCTAGCGGTGGATTGAGCCCCCACCTCCTCTGCAGTTCGGTGGGATCGTGGTGGTGCTCATCGGCAAGACCTCGGCCTCGACCCCAACCCCAACCAGGAGACGCTCCTCACGCACCCACCTCCCCCACCAAGCCTCTCGCCCCGTCTAGCTCGTTGCAGCCCACGCAGGTGCAGTTCTCCCCTGCTTCCTGATGTGGTTAGGTCGCCCCGGTGCTGCAGTGCGGTTACCTCGCGCCAGTTTGAGCCCTCCCTCCTCCAGTGCGGCTAGCCTCTCCAACCAGGCCACCCTGGATCCCGCCGCTCTGACCCCTCCGCCCGCAACCTTCCTCCGGCTCCACCATCTCCCCTCATCCGGCGATGGATCCAACCCGCCACACCCCGGTAAGCAGCTGCCCCGCGACACCCTCCTCTGCCTGCTGGCCATGACGGTGAGCCCAGCCTCAGAGAGGAAAGGAACCCGAAGTGCCACATCCTGCTGACCCAATGACTTTCTTCTCTATGCAGCTCAGCGGTGCGCCAAGTGCAGTCTGTTGCTCCTCTGCATGTGGTTAACCCAAGCACGTGCTCACGGCCGATGGTTATGTCGTTATCTTGTGCATTCATTGTGATTAGGCGGCCATGGACATGCAGTTCACCCACCGGTTGGTTCTTTGCTTTTTTTTAGTTTCATTCACCTGATGCAGATGAGAAAGGTCGCTGAATCCATCAGTCGAAGTGGATTTCAGTAAAAGTTTCAATTCGATTTCAGGGCTGTTTGTGCAAAAGTTCAGGGACAAAAATTTGTCCACGGCCTCGGTCCTGTCCCAGGAGGCCGAGTCCCCCTGGCCTCGGCTTCCGCCCAGCGACGCCGTCCGGCGCCCTTGACGGTGTTGCTGCAGTCTGCTGTCGAGCGGCAGACACAAAACGATGCCAGCGTGCAGTTCGGTACCAAACGCGATGCACCCAGCGTGTGAGAGTTCCTCCAGGCATCAACTTGAAGTGCACATGGTGTGGGAGTGGTGTGCAGTTTGATAGATGGTGTGGTGCGGTGTGCAGGAGCACGTTCCTGTGCAGTGTAGCATGTGTGTTCTTGCAGTGCGGAAACATCGGTGTTGTATGTATGTTGGCTCACCGTGCAGTTTACTCGACGCTCTTATGGAGTGCCCAACCCATCTGCTTGCAGTCCCACCGGCCGCGCGTGCAGTCTGCCACCCGTCCGACACATGCATGCAATACATTTTTTTATGGAAAAGTTGGGCAACACAGTTCACTCCATCCATGTTTTGCATTTTTTGGAGATCTTTTTTCGAAGTGCACTCAGTTTGTATAAAAAGAATGATGTTTCATTACCCCTATGTATGAAGTGCAATTTGTTTTGTGTGTTTAAAAAATTAGTCGACTACATTAACACTTGTAGTGCGTTTGGTCCTCGGATGTGGTTCACTTTTGAGAGTGATGATGTTCACTTGCCCCCAACATGAAAATGCAAAAAAGTCAGCGAAACTATAAGATGGTAATGTGGTTCACTTTGATATAAGTCGCGGCTCATTTGCCCTTGTCTTTGCGGTCCACTCTTTTCATAAAAGAAAGTTAAAAAAAGACAACAAAAACAAAAACTCATACGGGAAAATTTACATCTCACAGAAAAAAATCATGCAGTGCACTTGTCGGTCTGATGAAGTGCGGTTTTTACTCTGAAAGCAGTGCGGTTTTCTGTCTGATGCAGTACACACGTCGATTTAGTATTGCGAAAAACAGAGTGTCCGCATTTCGGTAAATTTAAAACTGCTCTTAAACCGTAACGAATTAGAGAGAGTGTTCTACATGAAAAAGTTGCGTCTCGTTGATATATTTCCAACGGCGTATGATTTGAATTATTCCGACCAGCCGTTTGTAAAAATTTCACGAAAAACAGCCGCTGCCTCTCGAAGTCAGCCGCACGATCTTCAAAATTAAATAAAAACCGTAAGTACTCTCAAAACCATTTCAACATATCAAAGTTGCGTCTTGTCCGTAGCTTTCCAACGGCGTATCATATGTCTCGTTCTGACAAACGGTTAGTAAACTGGAGCAAAAACAGTACCGAAAATTTCAAAAAATTTAAAAAATAGAGTTCCGCGATTTAGTAAATTTGAAACTGCCCTTAAACCGTAACGAATTAGAGAAACATTTATATATGAAAATGATGCGCCTCGACGATATCTATCCAACGGCGTATCATTTGCTTCATTCCGACAAGCGGTTTAGAAATAAACGCGAAAAAACGCTCGCTGCCACTCGTCATCCGCCGCACAATTTTCAAAACTGCTCTTAAACCGTGTGGAATCTCGAAAAGTGTTCAACATGTCGAAGTTGCGCCTAATCCATAGCTTTTCAATGGTATATTACACGCCTCATTCCGATAAACGGTTAAAAAATTAGAGCGAAAACAGTATCAAAAAAAGAACGCGTGCAATTTTTTTCGACACGAAGTTCACTAGTCTATATTGCAGTGCTCGTCCTCAAGAAGATGCAGTGCACTTGCGGTCAGTGTGCAGTGCGGAAGTGGTGTGCAGAATAGTTATTCTGCTAATATTAGCAGAATAGACCATCTGTTTATATATATATATATATATATATATATATATATATATATATATGTATGTATTCGAATGAAGAACAACACCGGGAAGAGTGAAGACAATGCAAAGTTGAAGAATTTGAAAAACTGAAGAATTTCAAAAACGAAGAAAAACTCAAATTGAAGATTTTCAACTTTGGTTGGTGGCGTAACCCACCATAAGAAAACTGATTTCACACACCGTGTACAATTGTCGTAGGGCTCTGAGAATCAATTTCTTCATTAATTTCTTCACACTTAGAGGGTTAGTCTTCATTGACTGAAGAAAAACGTTACTTCGTGTGTTGCGCATCTAAGTCATCAAGTCAGCATAAGTGTTAGGATGTGTGTCCATTTCAGAGAACATTTGAAGATTCTAGGATATTTAGCTCACACCGCAATTTGCTAAATCTCTTCTCATCCAAGGGCTTTGTGAAGATATCGGCCAATTGATCTTCAGTGCTGACGTGGTCAATAGAGATGTCACCCTCCAACACATGATCACGAAGAAAATGATGACGAATTTGGATGTACTTGGTCTTCGAGTGCTGAATTGGGTTATGAGCAATCTTGATGGCACTCTCATTGTCACAGTAGAGAGGCACATTCTTCATGTTGACGCCATAGTCCTTGAGTGTTTGCTTCATCCATAGTAGTTGAGCACAGCACGATCCAGCAGCAATGTACTCAGCTTCTGCAGTGGAGAGGGATACGCAGTTCTGTTTCTTCGAGGACCAACAAACCAAAGATCGTCCGAGGAAATGACATGTACCGGATGTTGACTTGCGGTTCACGCGATCGCCAACATAGTCAGGGTCTGAATATCCAATGAGATCAAAAGTGGAGCCCTTGGGATACCATAATCCAAGTGTTGGTGTGTGAGCTAAGTATCAAAGAATATGCTTCACAACCTTATGGTGTGATTCCTTCGGTGTAGCTTGAAATCGGGCACACATGCAAACACTAAGCATAATATCCGGCCTAGATGCACATAGGTACAATAAAGAGCCAATCATGGAGCGGTATACCTTTTGATCGAAGTCTTTACCATTTTCATCAGTGCATAGATGACCATTTGTGGGCATTGGAATTTTGACCCCTTTGCAATCTTGCATGCCGAATTTCCTCAATACGTCCTTGAGGTATTTCACCTGAGATATGAATATTCCATTGTGTTGTTGACGAATTTGAAGACCTAAGAAGAATTTCAATTCTCCCGTCATAGACATTTGATATTCTTCACTCATCATATAGGCAAATTCATCACTATATCGTTGGTTAGTACAGCCGAAAATGATATCATCAACATATATTTGGCACACAAACAATTCACCATCATAAGACTTAGTGAAAAGAGTAGGGTCGAGTGAACCGGGTTTGAATCCATTCTTCACGAAGAATTCCTTCAAGGTATCATACCACGTCCGAGGGGCTTGCTTGAGGCCATACAGGGCCTTGTTGAGCTTGAAGACTTTATCAGGATTCTTTGGATCTTCAAAACCTGGGGGTTGAGCAACATATACCTCTTCCTCAATCTTACCATTGAGGAATGCACTTTTCACATCCATTTCTTGTAAGATAATATCATGATGGTTAGCGTAAGCAAGTAATATGCGAATAGCCTCAAGTCTACCAACATGTGCAAAAGTTTCATCGAAGTCAATTCCTTCAACCTGTGTGTAGCCTTGAGCTACAAGCCGTGCCTTATTCCTTACCACAAGGCCATTTTCATCTTGCTTGTTGTGGTAGATCCACTTTGTGCCAATAATGTTGTGCTTGTGAGGATCTAGACATTTGACCAGTTCCCAGACGTTGTTGAGCTCGAACTGATGTAATTCTTCTTGCATAGCTTGAATCCACTCAGGCTCCAGAAGTGCTTCATCTACCTTAGTGGGCTCTGTGATAGAGACAAAAGCAAAGTGCCCACAAAAGTTAGATAAATGTGAAGCTTTTGAGCGTGTGAGAGGACCTGGTGCTTCAATGTCATCAATGATCTTCTCGATTTGCACTTCATTTGCAATACGAGGATGAGTGGGTTGTCTTCGAGGAATTTGATCCGCATTTTCTTCAGGAGCATTTTCCTCAGCACCATTTTCTTCAGGTGCGCCAGCTCGACGTTCATCACGTTCTGGAATGAATTCTTCAGCAGATTCTTCAGTAGGAATGACATTCTCAGTGGCTTTGAACTTGATAGAATCCTCAGGTGCTGGTTCATCTATCACAGAAGGTAGGTGCTCTCTTTGCGAGCAATTAGTTTCATCGAACCGCATATCTACAGTTTCAACAACCTTGTGAAGAACGTTGTTGAAGAATCTGTAGGTGTGCGAGTCCTTTTCGTAACCAAGCATGAAACCCTCATCTGCTTTCGGTGCAAACTTAGAATTGTGATGAGGATCTCTAATCCAGCATTTAGCACCAAAGACTTTGAAGTAACTTACACTGGGTTTCTTGTTAGTGAGGAGTTCATAGGCAGTCTTCTTGAAGAATTTGTGAAGATATACTCTGTTGATGATGTGGCAAGCTGTATCAATTGCATCAATCCAGAACCGACGAGGTGTCTTGTATTCATCAAGCATAGTGCATGCCATTTCAGCGAGGGTTCTGTTTTTGCGCTCCACGACGCCATTCTGTTGAGGAGTATAAGGAGCAGATAACTCATGAGTAATACCAAGTTCATCAAGATAGTCATTAAGACCGGAATTCTTGAACTCAGTTACATTGTCACTCCTGATGTGCTTGATCTTCACACCAAAGTTCGTTGAAGCCTTCAAGGAAAATCGTTTGAAGACTTCCTGCACTTCATGTTTGTAAGTAACAATGTGTACCCATGTGTAACGAGAATAATCATCAACAATAACAAAGCCATATAGAGATGCATCATTTGTCACAACAAAATAATGATTAGGACCGAAAAGATCCATGTGAAGCAATTCAAATGGCCGAGTGGTAGTCATGATAGTCTTTGCTGGATGCTTGGCCTTTGTCATCTTCCCAGCTTCACAAGATCCACATCAATGATCCTTGAGGAATTTGACATTCTCAATGCCAATGACATGCTTCTTCTTCACGAGCGTGTGCAGATTCCTCATGCCAGCATGACCAAGTCGTCGATGCCATAGCCAGCCTTCTGAAGCTTTTGCAAGTAAGCACACGACAGGTTGTGGTCCTGTAGAGAAATCAACAATGTACAAGTCTCCTCTCCTAAAGCCTTCGAAGACTTTGGAATTGTCAGCTTCCATGATCACAACACAATGATACTTGCCAAAGACAACAACCATATCAAGATCACAAAGCATTGAGACAAATATGAGGTTGTATCCTAAGGACTCAACAAGCATGACTTTGTCCATGTGTATGTCCTTAGAGATCGCAACCTTACCTAGACCCAATACCTGACTTTTGCCTTTGTCAGCGAAGATGATATGCTTAAGATGTGATGGTGATAAGGGAGCATCCATCAAGAGATTCTTTTCACCAGTCATGTGATTTGTACATCCACTATCGAGGACCCACTCATTTGCTTTGGGCTGATCATCCTGTAGATGAATAAGTGCAGCTTACAAACTCATATACTTCATCAGTGAAGAATATGACATCAGTATCGTCAGGTCAATTTCATCAAGCAATGTAAACAGATAATTGATACGTCCATTTGGCATCATGCTTTTATATCAATATTTATTGCATTATGGGCTGTTATTTCACGTTATGTCACAGTATTTATGGCTATTCTCTGTTATTTTACAAGGTTTACATGAAGAGGGAGAATGCCGGCAGCTGGAATTCTGGGCTGGAAAAGGAGCAAATATTGGAGGCCTATTCCGCGCAACTCCAAAAGTCCTGAAACTCCATGAAATACCTTAAAATAAATAAAGAAAAATCGTCGCCAAAGATGAAGGCCAGGGGCCCCACACCCTGCTCACGAGGGTGGGGGGCGCGCCCCCCTAGGCGCGCCCCCTACCTCGTGGGTCCCCTGGTGGCTCTCCGACGCCCATCTTCTCCTATATGAAGTCTTTCAATGAGAAAAAAAAATAGAAGGCAACCTTTCGGAACGAGACTCCGCCGTCACGAGGCGGAACCTTGGCGGAACCAATCTAGGGCTCCGGCAGAGCTGTTCTGCCAGGGACACTTCCCTCCGGGAGGGGGAAATCATCATCATCGTCATCACCAACGCTCCTCTCATCGGGAGAGGGCAATCTCCATCAACATCTTCACCAGCACCATCTCATCTCCAAACCCTAGTTCATCCCTTGTATCCAATTCTTGTCTCCAAGTCCGGCATTGGTGCTAGTAGGTTGCTAGTAGTGTTGATTACTCCTTGTAGTTGACGGTAGTTGGTTTATTTGGTGGAAGATCATATGTTCAGATCCTTTATGCACATTATTACCCCTCTGATTATGAACATGAATATGCTTTGTGAGTAGTTACGTTTGTTCCTGAGGACAAGGGAGAAGTCTTGCTATTAGTAGTCATGTGAATTTGGTATTTGTTTGATATTTTGATAAGATGTATGTTGTCTAACCTCTAGTGGTGTTATGTGACGTCGACTACATAACACTTCACCATTATTTGGGCCTAGAGGAAGGCATTGGGAAGTAAGAGTAGATGATGGGTTGCTAGAGTGACAGAAGCTTAAACCCTAGTTTATGCGTTGCTTCGTAAGGGGCTGATTTGGATCCATATGTTTCATGCTATGGTTAGGTCTACCTTAACACTTTTGTTGTAGTTGCGGATGCTTGCAATAGAGGTTAATCATAAGTGGGATGCTTGTTCAAGTAAGAACAACACCCAAGCACCGGTCCACCCACATATCAAATTATCAAAGTACCGAACGCGAATCATATGAGCGTGATGAAAACTAGCTTGACGATATTCCCATGTATCCTCGGGAGCGCTTTTCCTATTATAAGAGTTTGTCCAGGCTTGTCCTTTGCTACAAAAAGGATTGGACCACCTTGCTGCACTTTATTTACTTTTGTTACTTGTTGCTCGTTACAATTTATCTTATCACAAAACTAGCTGTTACCACTTATTTCAATACTTGCAGAGAATACCTTGCTGAAAACCGCTTATCATTTCCTTCTGCTCCTCGTTGGGTTCAACACTCTTACTTATGAAAGGACTACGATAGATCCCCTATACTTGTGGGTCATCAAGACTCTTTTCTGGTGCCATTGCCAGGGAGTGAAGCGCCTTGGGTAGGTGGAATTTGGTAAGGAAAAATTTATTTAGTGTGCTGAAATTTTCTGTCACTTGTTACTATGGAAAGTAATTGTCTGAGGGGCTTGTTCGGGTATCTTCACCCCGTCCAGTTGAGCAAAGAGTTGCTCCTCAACCTTCCCAACCTACTAAGCCTATTGAAAATGAAACTCCTTTTGAAATTCCTTTGGGTTTGATGGAAAAACTGCTAGCTAACACTTTTATAGGAGATGGAACAAAGCATCCTGATGAACATCTACGCTATGTGGATGATGTTTGTGGACTATTTAAGCTTGCAGGTATACCCGATGATGTTGTTAAGAAGAAGGCCTTCCCTTTATCTTTGAAGGGAGATGCATTGACATGGTATAGGCTATGTGATGATATGAGATCATGGAACTATAAAAGATTGAAATTGGAATTTCATCAAAAGTATTACCCTATGCATCTTGTTCATCGTGATTGCAATTATATATATAATTTTTGGCCTCACGAAGGAGAAAGCATCGCTCAAGCTTGGGGGAGGCTTAAATCAATGTTATATTCATGCCCCAATCATGAGCTCGTAAGAGAAGTAATTATGCAAAGTTTTTATGCTCGGCTTTCTGATAACAATCGCACCATGCTCGATACTTCTTGTGCTGGCTCCTTTATGATGAAGCCTATTGAATTTAGATGGAATTTATTGGATAGAATTAAACGCAACTCTGAAGATTGGGACCTCGACGAAGGTAAGGAGTCAGGTATGACACCTAAGTTTGATTGTATTAAATCTTTTATGGAGACCGATATTTTCCGTAAGTTTAGCACTAAATATGGACTTGACTCTGAGATAGTAGCTTCTTTCTGTGAATCTTTTGCTACTTATGTTGATCTCCCCAAGGAGAAGTGGTTTAAATATCATCCTCCCATAGAAGTAAAAGTAGCTGCACCTATTAAAGTTGAAGAAAAGACTGTCACTTACAATGATCCTATTGTTCCCACTTCTTATGTTGAGAAACCACCTTTCCCTGTTAGAATGAAGGATCATGCTAAAGCTTCAACTGTTGTTCATAAAAGCAATATTAGAACTTATATACCCCCTGAGCAAGTCAAAGTAGAACCTAATATTGCTATTGTTAAAGATCTCTTGTCTAATAATATTGATGGGCATGTTATTCAATTCTCTAGTGAAACTGCTAGAATTGCTAAACCTTGTGATAGAGATAAACATAGACCTATGGTAGGCGTGCCTGTTATTTCTGTTAAAATAGGAGATCATTGTTATCATGGATTATGTGATATGGGTGCTAGTGCTAGTGTTATACCCATTGACTTATACAAAGAAATTATGCATGAAATTGCACCTGCTGAGTTAGAAGATATTGATGTTACAATTAAACTTGCCAATAGAGATACTATATCTGCAATAGGAATTGTTAGAGATGTTGAAGTCTTGTGTGGAAAAACCAAATATCCCGCTGATTTTCTTGTTCTTGGTTCTCCACAAGATAGCTTTTGTCCCATTATATTTGGTAGACCCTTCTTGAATACTGTTAATGCTAAGATAGACTGCAAAAAGAATGTTGTTACTATTGGCTTGGATGATATGGTTCATGAGTTTAATTTCTCTAAATTTAGTAAACAACATCGTGAGGAAGAATTTCCTAGTAAGGATGAAATTATTGGTCTTGCTTCTATTGTCGTACCTCCTAGTGATCCTTTAGAACATTATTTGCTAGACCATGAAAATGATATGTTCATGAATGAAGATGAAGTATTCTTTAAACAGGAACCTATTCTGCAACACAATTTGCCTATTGAAATCCTAGGGGATCCTCCTCCACCCAAAGGTGATCCCGTGTTTGAGCTTAAACCGTTGCCTGATAATCTTAAACATGCTTATCTTGATGAAAAGAAAATATATCCTATCATTAGTAGTGCTAACCTTTCACAGCATGAAGAAAAACATTATTGAAAACTGAAAAAGCACCGTGCCGCTATTGGATATACTCTGGATGATCTTAAGGGCATCAGTCCCACTCTATGTCAACATAAAATAAATTTGGAAGCGGATGCTAAACCAGTTTGTGATCCTCAACGACGTTTGAATCCTAAAATGAAAGAAGTGGTAAGAAAGGAAATACTCAAGCTTCTGGAGGCAGGTATAATTTGTCCCGTTGCTGATAGTCAGTGGGCAAGTCCTGTCCATTGTGTCCCTAAGAAGGGAGGTATTACTGTTGTCCCTAATGATAAAGATGAATTGATTCCGCAAAGAATTATCACAGGTTATAGGATGGTAATTGATTTCCGCAAATTAAATAAGGCTACTAAGAAAGATCATTATCCCTTACCTTTTGTTGATCAAATGCTAGAAAGATTATGCAAACATACACATTATTGCTTTCTAGATGGTTATTCTGGTTTTTCTCAAATACCTGTGTCGGCTAAAGATCAATCAAAGACTACTTTTACATGCCCTTTTGGTACTTTTGCTTATAGACGTATGCCTTTCGGTTTATGTAATGCACCTGCTACCTTTCAAAGATGCATGATGGCTATATTCTCTGACTTTTGTGAGAAAATTTGTGAGGTTTTCATGGACGACTTTTCCGTCTATGGTTCCTCTTTTGATGATTGCTTGAGCAATCTTGCTCGAGTTTTGCAGAGATGTGAAGAAACTAATCTTGTCTTGAATTGGGAAAAGTGCCACTTTATGGTTAATGAAGGTATTGTCTTGGGGCACAAAGTTTATGAAAGAGGTATTGAAGTTGATAAAGCCAAGGTTGATGCTATTGAAAAGATGCCATGTCCCAAGGACATCAAAGGTATAAGAAGTTTCCTTAGTCACGCCGGATTTTATAGGAGGTTTATTAAGGACTTCTCAAAAATCTCTCGACCTCTGACTAATTTATTACAAAAAGATGTACCATTTGTCTTTGATGATGATTGTGTAGAAGCATTTGAAATACTTAAGAAAGCATTAGTCTCTGCACCTGTTGTTCAGCCACCTGATTGGAATTTACCCTTTGAAATTATGTGTGATGCTAGTGATTATGCTGTAGGTGCTGTTCTAGGGCAAAGAGTTGATAAGAAATTAAATGTTATCCATTATGCTAGTAAGACTCTAGACAATGCTCAAAGAAATTATGCTACTACCGAAAAGGAACTTTTAGCAGTTGTATTTGCTTGTGATAAATTCAGACCCTATATTGTTGATTCTAAAGTAACTATTCACACAGATCATGCTGCTATTAAATATCTTATGGAAAAGAAAGATGCAAAACCTAGACTTATTAGATAGGTTCTCTTACTGCAAGAATTTGATTTGCATATTGTTGATAGAAAAGGAGCTGAGAACCCCGTTGCTGACAACTTATCTAGGTTAGAGAATGTTCTTAATGACCCACTACCTATTGATGATAGCTTTCCTGATGAACAATTAAATGTCATAAGCACTTCTCATAGCACTCCATGGTATGTTGATTATGCTAATTATATTGTTGCTAAATTTATACCACCTAGTTTCACATACCAACAAAAGAAAAAGTTTTTCTATGACTTGCGACATTACTTTTTGGATGACCCACATCTTTATAAAGGAGTAGATGGTGTTATTAGACGTTGTGTACCTGAGCATGAACAGGAACAGATCCTACGCAAGTGTCACTTCGAAGCTTATGGAGGACACCACGCTGGAGATAGAACTGCACATAAGGTATTGCAATCCGGTTTTTATTGGCCTACTCTCTTCAAGGATGCCCGTAAGTTTGTGTTGTCTTGCGATGAATGTCAAAGAATTGGTTATATTAGTAGACGTCAAGAAATGCCTATGAATTATTCACTTGTTATTGAACCATTTGATGTTTGGGGCTTTGATTATATGGGACCTTTTCCTGCCTCTAATGGATATACTCATATTTTAGTTGCTGTTGATTACGTTACTAAGTGGGTAGAAGCTATTCCAACTAGTAGTGCTGATCATAACAGTTCTATTAAAATGCTTAAGGAAGTTATTTTTCCGAGGTTTGGAGTCCCTCGATACTTAATGACTGATGGTGGTTCACACTTTATTCATGGTGCTTTCTGTAAGATGCTTGCTAAATACGACGTTAATCATAGAATTGCATCTCCATATCACCCGCAGTCTAGTGGTCAGGTAGAATTGAGCAATAGAGAGCTCAAATTAATCTTGCAAAAGACTGTCAATAGGTCTAGGAAGAATTGGTCCAAGAAACTGAATGACGCATTATGGGCCTATAGAACTGCATATAAAACTCATATGGGTATGTCTCCGTATAAAATGGTTTATGGAAAAGCTTGTCACTTACCTCTCGAACTAGAACATAAGGCATACTGGGCTATTAAAGAGCTCAACTATGATTTCAAACTTGCCGGTGAGAAGAGGTTATTTGATATTAGCTCACTTGATGAATGGAGAACCCAAGCTTATGAAAATGCCAAGTTGTTTAAAGAAAAGGTTAAAAGATGGCATGACAAAAGGATACAAAAGCGTGAGTTTAATGTAGGTGATTATGTATTGCTATACAACTCTCGTTTAAGATTTTTTGCAGGAAAACTTCTCTCCAAATGGGAAGGTCCTTACGTTATCGAGGAGGTCTATCATTCCGGTGCCATAAAAATCAACAACTTTGAAGGCACAAATCCGAAGGTGGTAAACGGTCAAAGGATCAAACACTATATCTCAGGTAATCCTATAAATGTTGAAACTAATATTATTGAAACCGTAACCCCGAAGGAATACATAAGGGACACTTTCCAGAACGTTCCAGACTCCGAAAAGGAATAGGTATGTGGTACGGTAAGTAAAACGACTCCAAAACAAATTTTAAGGCAATATATCTCCGTTTTGGAATATTTAGAAAAATAGAAAAATAAGTAGCAGTCCGGGGAGGACACGAGGCCTCCACGAGGGTGGAGGGTGCGCCCTACCCCCCTGGGCGCGCCCCTCTACCTCGTGAGCACCTAGTCTGCCCTTCGGACTCTGTTTCCTTGCACGATACGTATTTTGGTCAGTAAAAATTCATTATATATACTCTCGAAGGTTTTGACTCTCGTATCACGCAAATCTCCCCTGTTCTTGTTTCGAGCTGTTGTTCTAACAGGTCTAGATCATCATGACGACCCCAAGTGCTTCATAGGACAAGTTCTTCGAGAGGGTGATCAACCCTTACCTCGCGGAGGTGCTGCGACACCCTCAAACCATTGAGATGCGTGATGGGTTGCTGCACATCCGCGATGTTGAGGGACCAAAGGGAACCGGAAGCGTGGAGTCGAGGCTCGAAGCAATGGAGCAGCAAGTTTTCAAGTGCCAGGGGATGGTGGAGCATGGAATGAACGCTACCCACAAGATGCTCGCGGAGTTCACCAACAACTATGAGCCGGATGCCAAGAAGACCGAGGAGGCCATCTTCGAGCTACATGAGAAGATCGAGCACCTCCAAGCCCAAATCTATGATCTGCAAAACCAAAACTGTGAGTATGAATATAGATTCAAAAGGATGAGTTTGGCTGCAGATTTGAGGATTCCGGAGACTCGATCATCCTTCTATGATGGTGAGCCTATGCCATGGAAGGTGGACGACAAGCTTGCATCATCAACAACACCTCCACTGCCAACAACAAAGAAGGAGATATAATCACATGGGTATGGGCACTCCCCTTGGCAACTGCCAAACTTGGGGGAGATGCCCTGCTATCGTATTACCATCACAACTCCTATCTTTACCGTTTTTCTTAGTTCGATCCTTTTAGTAGTATCTTGATTTAGTAGAATAAAGTCATGGCATGATCTAGTTTTGAGTTTTGCTTTATGATCCTTCTTTGTAATCGAGTCGTGAGCTATATAATAAAGATTAGTGTTGAGTCAAGGGCTTGAGTATTTTGCCATGATCTTGGGTGATTAGAAGAAAAAGAATAAAAAGAATCGAAGAGTTCATATTGATCTTAGTGAAAGTAATGACTCCACATAGAAAGAGTATGATGATTAAAAGTTGTTGGGAGTTGGCAAATATAGCTTTGGTCATCGTTGCAATTAATAGGAATTAATAAGGAAAGAGAGGTTTCACATATAGATATATTATCATTGACATCTTTTATGATTGGGAGCACTCATTAAAATATGACATGCTAAAGAGTTGAGGTTGGACAAGGAAGACAACATAATGAGTTATGTTTTCTTACACCTGAGATAAAGTATGTTGTCATGGATCCTCTACCGTGTTGAGCTTGCCTTTCCCCCTCATGCTAGCCAAATTCTAAGCACCAAGTAGAAATACTACTTGTGCTTCCAAATACCCTTAAACCAGTTTTGCCATGAGAGTCCACCATATCTACCTATGGATTGAGTAAGATCCTTCAAGTAAGTTGTCATCGGTGCAAGCAATAAAAATTGCTCTCTAAATATGCATGACTTATTAATGCAGAGAAATAAGCTTTGTACGAACTTGTTGTGGACGCAATAAAAGCGACGGACTGCATAATAAAGGTCCACATACAAGGGGCAATATAAAGTGACGTTCTTTTGCATTAAGATTTTGTGCATCAACCCTAAACGCGCATGGCAACCTCTGCTTCCCTCTGCGAAGGGCCTATCTTTTATTATTATCCTCTACCTTATGCAAGAGTCACGGTGATCTTCACCTTTCCTTTTTCATTTTATCCTATGGCAAGCTCAGCATGTTGGAAAGAACATGATATATATATCTAATTGGATGTAAGGGAGCATAAATTATTATTGTTGACGTTACCCTTGAGGTAAAAGGTTGTGGGGCAAAACTATAAGCCCCTATCTTTCTCTGTGTCCGATTAAAACTCCGTAACCACAAGTATTGCGTGAGTGTTAGCAATTATGAAGGACTAAGTGATAGTTGAGTATGTGGACTCGCTTTTAAGCTCTGACATAGACTCTTTCCGATGTTATGATAAATTGCAATTGCTTCAATGACTGAGGTTATAATTTGTTGGTGCTCAATAAGGTTTCTGATTCATACTTTGGCTTTGTGAAAAGATCATCACTTGAACATGAGTAATCATATGACAAAATCTATTTATGTTGCTGTTTTAGAAATAATCATGATGCCTTCATGTCCGTATTTTATTTTTATCGACGCCTCTACCTCTAAACATGAGGACATATTTATTGTTATCGGCTTTTCGCTTGAGGACAAGCAAGGTCTAAGCTTGGGGGAGTTGATACGTCCATTTTGCATCATGCTTTTATATCAATATTTATTGCATTATGGGCTGTTATTTCACATTATGTCACAATACTTATGGCTATTCTCTCTTATTTTACAAGGTTTACATGAAGAGGGAGAATGCCGGTAGCTGGAATTCTGGGCTGGAAAAGGAGCAAATATTGGAGGCCTATTCTGCGCAACTCCAAAAGTCCTGAAACTCCACGGAATACCTTAAAATAAATAAAGAAAAATCATCGCCAAAGATGAAGGCCAGGGGCCCACACCCTGCTCACGAGGGTGGGGGGCGCGCCCCCCTAGGTGCGCCCCCTACCTCGTAGGCCCCCTGGTGGCTCTCCGACGCCCATCTTCTCCTATATGAAGTCTTTCGATGAGAAAAAAAATAGAAGGCAACCTTTCGGGACGAGACTCCGCCGCCACGAGGCGGAACCTTGGCGGAACCAATCTAGGGCTCCGGCAGAGCTGTTCTGCCGGGGACACTTCCCTCCGGGAGGGGGAAATCATCATCATCGTCATCACCAACGCTCCTCTCATCGGGAGAGGGCAATCTCCATCAACATCTTCACCAGCACCATCTCATCTTCAAACCCTAGTTCATCCCTTGTATCCAATTCTTGTCTCCAAGTCCGGGATTGGTGCTAGTAGGTTGCTAGTAGTGTTGATTACTCCTTGTAGTTGATGCTAGTTGGTTTATTTGGTGGAAGATCATATGTTCAGATCCTTTATGCACATTATTACCCCTCTGATTATGAACATGAATATGCTTTGTGAGTAGTTACGTTTGTTCCTGAGGACAAGGGAGAAGTCTTGCTATTAGTAGTCATGTGAATTTGGTATTTGTTTGATATTTTGATAAGATGTATGTTGTCTAACCTCTAGTGGTGTTATGTGACGTCGACTACATAACACTTCACCATTATTTGGGCCTAGAGGAAGGCATTGGGAAGTAAGAGTAGATGATGGGTTGCTAGAGTGACAGAAGCTTAAACCCTAGTTTATGCGTTGCTTCGTAAGGGGCTGATTTGGATCCATATGTTTCATGCTATGGTTAGGTCTACCTTAACACTTTTGTTGTAGTTGCGGATGCTTGCAATAGAGGTTAATCATAAGTGGGATGCTTGTTCAAGTAAGAACAACACCCAAGCACCGGTCCACCCACATATCAAATTATCAAAGTACCGAACGCGAATCATATGAGCGTGATGAAAACTAGCTTGACGATATTCCCATGTATCCTCGGGAGCGCTTTTCCTATTATAAGAGTTTGTCCAGGCTTGTCCTTTGCTACAAAAAGGATTGGGCCACCTTGCTGCACTTTATTTACTTTTGTTACTTGTTGCTCGTTACAATTTATCTTATCACAAAACTATCTGTTACCACTTATTTCAGTACTTGCAGAGAATACCTTGCTGAAAACCGCTTATCATTTCCTTCTGCTCCTCGTTGGGTTCGACACTCTTACTTATCGAAAGGACTACGATAGATCCCCTATACTTGTGGGTCATCAGTAATCAGTAGGAGGACGTGTGAAATGAAGGTTCATTTCATCATGATTAGCCTGCGTCCTATCAGGCACTATTCAGGTCTCCAGCAAATTCTTCAGTCGTTTTGAGCACGACTGGAGACCTGACCCTGCATAAGAGATTAGTTCTTTTTCTTCACCACCCACATCTGGAGGGGTGGCAAAGAATTCATCACTCTGCGAGCACCAAATGAGAAAGGTGGCATGGACGCCAATCCACTTCGTTTCACATAAGATGGGTTAGGGTAAGCATATGAATAAGCAGAGAAATTCTTCGAGGACTTATGAACATAATGATTTGAAGAATAATGCACATATTCATAGTCCTTAGCTCTACCCTGCGAAACAGAAGGGTTAGCACGATGATGATCATATGAGGACTTTGATCCTTTTGAGGAATTTGATCCATGTGAGGATTTGGATCCATATGAAGAATTTGGTTCATATGAAGAATTTGATCTGGAGTTCCTTTTCATCATAGGTGGTGTCATGAGGACATTCACCTGAAGACTTTCAAGGCAACTTTTGGGAACCCAGATTTTCTTCATAGGGGAACCGTTCCTGCAGTTAGTCCTAACATATCTAGCAAATACTTCACCATTCTGATTTTTGAATAGTTTATAGTTAGAGTCAAATGACTCATCAAAAGAATGAGGAGATTCACATGTAAAGCCAGATAAGTTGGATGGATCAACTGGAGGTCCCTTTGTAGCAACCCATGAGGTTTTGGGGTACTGCTCAGGCGTCCAATATGTTCCATCAGCATTGAGTTTCCTCTCAAAGGCAATACCCTCTTTCCTAGGGTTTCTGTTAAGGATCTGCTTTTTGAGCACATCACAAAGAGTCGGATGCCCTTTGAGGCTTTTGTACATGCCTGTCATGTACAATTCCTTCAGCCCTGCATCATCAGTGATACTTGCATTGTCCTCAGATGAGGAATTAGTGACAGCAGAGACATATGTAGAATTTGTAGCATTAGAAGCATTTGAACATTCAGGTGAAGAATTAGCAGTTTCTCGTTCAATGCACTTCAGACATGGAGGAACAAATTCTTCCTGGGTAGCGCTGATTTGTTGAGCAAGTAATGAATCGCACTCCTTCTGAAGATCTTCATAATCCACTCTTAGCTTTTCAAGATCTTGCTTTCTTTGAAGAGATTCAGAAGAAAGCTTCTCATGATCAGACAAGAGAGTATTATGTTGATCTTGAAGGGCGTCAAACTTGGAATGAAGTCTCTAAAGACTCTCAGCCAATGCTTTTGACTGATCCGTTTCCTCACCCAACATATCATCGCTCTTATTAAGCATGTATTGAACTTTTTCCAAAGATCTTTGTTGTTTAGTGGCAAGGGAAGCAAGTTTGACATAGCTGGGGCCAAATTCATCACCTGATTCATCATCACTAGATTCAGAAAGGTAGGATTCAGTTACCTTGGCACATTCTGCCATGAGGCACGGTGAAGAGGATGACGATTCAGGTGCGAAAGTCATATCTTTGAGAGAATCCTTGTAATCCTCAAACCAAGGATCATGACGAGTACGATGACCTTCATAGACCTCAGAAAGCCGGTCCCAAAGTAGCTTCGCGTGATTGAGGTGCATGACGTTCCTGAACTGATTTCGGGACAGACAGGAGCAGATGACATCCTTTGCCGTGAGGTTCAGTAGAGTGTACTTGCGAATGTCATCAACCTCCGCCATCTTGCATAGATCGGTAAGACCAATCTCAGTGACAGTCCACAGTTCGCGGTCCATAGCCATGAGTGGCTTCTTCATCATGGCCTTCCAACGGGGATACTCATGACCGTCAAAGATGGGGCAGGATACGTTCCTCAATCCTGTAGTCGACATAACTAAAACTCCAGGCGGTTAAACCAAAATCACACAGAACAAGGGAGTACCTTGCTCTGATACCAATTGAAAGTGCGTTATATCGACTAGAGGGGGCGGTGAATAGGCGATTTTTATGAATTCTTCACTGAGGAATTTGCTGGTGAGGAAATTCCTAAATGAAGAACTACTAGCAGTGGAATAAGTACTCAGAAGTAAACATAGAAAAATACAAGCATAGTCATCATGGCGAGATGAAGACAAACACAAAGTACAGAAAGCGTAAACACAGGATAACACAAGAAAGAAGACGGACAGACAGAAGAAATTGAACTGAGGAAATTGAGAAAGTCTTCAGTCAAAGTCTTCAAACAAATATGAACATGCACGCAACAACAGACATGAGTAAATCAAAGAGTTGAGGAGATAGAACCAGTTAGCTCTGTGAAGACAATGATTTGGTAGACCAGTTCCAACTGCTGTCTCAGTTGTACATATGGTTGGAGCGGCTAAGTATTTAAACTCGAGGACACCCAGTCCTGGACACACAGTCCTCATCGTATTCTCCTTGAGCTAAGGTCACACAGACCTCGCTCAATCACTCGTGGTAAGTCTTCAGGTGACTTCCGAACCTTCACAAACTCGATCACTCGGCGATCCACAATTCCTCTTGGATGCTCTAGACCTTGATGCCTAACCGTCTGGAAGAAGCACAGTCTTCAAAGGAAACAAGCGTCGGATCCACGCAGGATCAATCTCTTTAGTGATGCTCAATCACTTTGGGTGTGTAGGTGTTGGGTTTGGGTTCTCCTCACTTGATGATTTTCGCTCAAAGTCCTCGGAGGATGGGATGCTCTGAATTGACAAGTGTCAATTTCTCTCGGAGCAGCCAACCAACTAGTGGTTATAGGAGGCGGCTATTTATAGCCTCGGGAGCAGCCCAACATGATAAGACATAAATGCCCTTGTCTGATATGACCGTTAGGTGGGTAGATATTTTGGAACCACTGGCGCATAGCACAGCAACGGTCGGAAATTTGACTATCAAAATCCTCAGGGCTATCATGTTCCTCACTATGTAGGCAATTCACACTGGTGAATTCCTAACTCCTCAGTCAGAACAAATTCCTCAGAGACCAGAAGAACTTCGTCTCTGTCATTGAAGAATATGACTGAACTGTATGAGATTTCCAAGGGCTTCACTCCAAGGGATTGGTAGGTGTAGGATTTTGAGTTGAGCATCACATGGAAATTTTTCCTTAGTATTTCCTCGACCCCCTTTAACAGTACGGTGTTTCCTATGACTCAAGAAATAGAAAATGAAACTACAAAAACAAAAGTCTTCACGCTTCATATTCCTCGAATGAATACCAAGTCTTCAAGGTCACACCAATTTCTTCACTTTCAAAGTCTTCAGAAAGTCTTCAGATATCCAAAGTCTTCAGACAAAGAACTTCATTTTTAGGGATCAACTTTCTCTGTAAATATCAAACTCCTCATAGACTTATAGACCTGTGTACACTCACAAACGCATCAGTACCTTAACCTATCAGTCTTCAATACACCAAAATCACTAAGGGGCACTAGATGCACTTACAGCGCCACCCCTCCTTGTCCTATTCGGACTAGAGGGGGAGGGGGCGCGCGGCCTGCTGCTACGTCTTGAGCTTGCGTTGGTTTTCCTCGAAGAGGAGAGGGTGATGCAACAAAGTGTAGCGTAAGTATTTCCCTCAGTTTTGGGAACCAAGGTATCAATCCAGTAGGAGGCTCCTCAAAAGTCCCACGCACCTACACAAACAAACTAAGAACTCGCAACCAACGCAATAAAGGGGTTGTCAATCCCTTCACGGCCACTTGCGAAAGTGAGATCTAATAAAGATAGTATGATAAGATAAATATATTTTTGGTATTTTTGATATAGATGCAAAAAGTAAAGATGCAAATAAAGTAGATGGAAAGCAAATATGATAAGAGATAGACTCGGGGGCCATAGGTTTCACTAGAGGCTTCTCTCAAGATAGCATAAGTATTACGGTGGGTGAACAAATTACTGCCGAGCAATTGATAGAAAAGCGCATAGTTATGAGATTATCTAGGCATGATCATGTATATAGGCATCACAACCAAAACAAGTAGACCGACTCCTGCCTGCATCTACTACTATTAATCCACACATCGACCGCTATCCAGCATGCATCTAGTGTATTAAGTTCATAAGAACGGAGCAACACATTAAACAAGATGACATGATGTAGAGGGATAAACACATGCAATATGATATAAACCCCATCTTGTTATCCTCAATGGCAACAATACAATACGTGTCTTGCAACCCTTTCTGTCACTGGGTAAGAACAACGCAAGATTGAACCCAAAGCTAACACTACTAGGAAAAGGGCTATAGATGGAAATGGCACTAATGGCGCACCAGACATGTGGTGCGCCATTAGTATATACTAATGGCGCACCACCTTCTGATGCGCCATTAGTGTTGAAACTACTAATGGCGCACCCTGCCTACGGTGCGCCATTAGTACCAATTTTTTTTTTGAACTAGTGCGCCTGTCCAAACATACTAATGGCGCACCGTGTGTGTGGTGCGCCATTACTAGTTAAACTAGTAATGGCGCACCATGCCACGGTGCGCCATTAGTAACCTTGGCCACCACTTCCACCGAATGCACCCCCCCCCTGTGGATCGCCTTTTCAGTTTTAAAAAAATAAAACAAAATGATAAAAATGTCAAAAAAATAAAAGAAAATAAGTTTCCCATGTGATATGTGGCCTAGTTGTTGGGAAAGTTTGCAAATATGAATTTTGACTTCATTTGCAAAATCTCGCGAGAATTTGTAAAAATGGGCATAACTTTTGCATACTAACTCGGATGAAAAAGTTTTTTATATGAAAAATCATCTACTCGAAAAGTTACATCCAAATTTAACAGGGGGAATCCCGTTAAACATTTTCAAAATCCTCAAAAACCTAACAGAAAAAAAAGATACGGGGCTTTTAAGATCTAGAGAGGCAAAAAAAATCAAAAAAAATCAAACTTACTAATGGCGCACCTGCCCATGGTGCGCCATTAGTATCTTCCCTCCTTCAAAATTCAGAATAAGTCAAAAAAATAAAAAAAATTACTAATGGCGCACCTGACCATGGTGCGCCATTAGTATCTTCCCGCCTTCAAAATTCAAAATAAATAAAAAAAATAAAAAAAATTACTAATGGCGCACCTGACCGTGGTGCGCCATTAGTATCTTCCCGCCTTCAAAATTCAAAATAAATCAAAAAAATAAAAAAAATTACTAATGGCGCACCTGACCGTGGTGCGCCATTAGTATCTTCCCGCCTTCAAAATTCAAAATAAATAAAAAAAATAAAAAAAATTACTAATGGCGCACCTGCCCGCGGTGCGCCATTAGTATGCCGTATATATGGCTGGTCCTCTCCTCCTCTCTTCATTTCATCTTCCCTTCTCTCCTCCTCTGCGGTGACCTCCTCCTACCTCCTCCC
>NC_041385.1:208055258-208056211 GCF_002162155.2 Triticum dicoccoides | reverse complement strand
CCTCCTCCCTCCTCTCCGGTGAGCTCCTCCTCCTCCTCTCCGGCAAAAGACCATGGCAACAAGATCCAAAAACAACAGGAACAAAATTTGAGAATATTGTCGTGCCAAAAAACAAGCAAAAAAAAACAAGCAAAAAAATGGGCAAAAAATCACGATCCAGATCTAGATTCTAAATGACGCATCACTAATGGCGCATCACAGGAAAGTGCGCCATTAGTATGCCGCGGTTACTAATGGCGCATCCAGTTGTGGTGCGCCATTAGTATCCAAAGCACCTGGCCCCTGGGAGGCATACTAATGGCGCACCGTGGCCTATACTAATGGCGCACCACTGGTGCGCCATTAGTAAAAAATACTAATGGCGTGCTGTTAGTGGCGCACCACAGATGCGCCATTAATGGCCATAATAGGTGCGCCATTAGTAGAGGTTTTTCTAGTAGTGTAAGCACTTCTCCCATGGCAAGAAAGATCAATCTAGTAGGCCAAACCAAACTGATAATTCAAAGAGACTTGCAAAGATAACTCAATCATACATAAAAGAATTCAGAGAAGATTCAAATATTATTCATAGATAAACTTGATCATAAACCCACAATTCATCGGATCTCGACAAACACACCGTAAAAAGAGTTTACATCAAATAGATCTCCACAAGAGAGGGGGAGAACATTGTTTTGAGATCCAAAACGAGAGAAGAAGCCATCTAGCTAATAAGTATGGACCCATAGGTCTGTGGTAAACTACTCACAACTCATCGAAGGGGCAAGGATGTTGATGTAGAGGCCCTCAGTGGTTGCTTCCCCCTCCGGCAGAGTGCCGGCAAGGGCTCCAAGATGGGATCTCGCGGATACAGAAGGTTACGGCGGTGGAAATTGTGTTTCATGGTGCTCCTGGATGTTTTCGGGGTACGTAGGTATATATAGGAGGAAGAAGTACATCGGTGGAGGCCCGAG
>NC_041385.1:208036005-208055090 GCF_002162155.2 Triticum dicoccoides | reverse complement strand
GTGGGGCCCTCAGAGCTTTCTTGACTTGCACTCTAAGCTCTCCCGATCAGATTTGTTCCAAAAATAACGCTCCCGAAGGTTTCATTCCGTTTGGACTCCGTTTGATATTCCTTTTCTTCGAAATACTGAAATAGGCAAAAAAACATCAATATGGGCTGGTCCTCCGGTTAGTAGGTTAGTCCCAAAAATGATATAAATGTGTAAAATAAAGCCCATAAACATCCAAAAGGGGTAATATAATAGCATGGAACAATCAAAAATTATAGATACGTTGGAGACGTATCAAGCATCCCCAAGCTTAATTCCTGCTCGTCCTCGAGTAGGTAAATGATAAAAAAGAAATTTTTGATGTGGAATGCTACCTAGCATAATTCATAATGTAATTTTCTTTATTGTGGCATGAATGTTCATATCCAAATGAATACAAAATAAAAGTTCATATTGACATAACAAATAGTAATACTTCAAGCATACTAATCAAAGTAATCATGTCTTCTCAAAATAGCATGGCTAAAAAAAGTTATCCCTACAAAATCATATAGTCTGGCTATGCTCTATCTTCATCACACAAAGTATTTAATCATGCACAACACCGATGACAAGCCAAGCAATTGTTTCATACTTTAATAATCTCAAACTTTTTCAACTTTCACGCAATACATGAGCGTGAGCCATGGACATAGCACTATATGTGGAATAGAATGGTGGTTGTGGAGAAGGCAAAAAAGGAGAAGATAGTCTCACATCAACTAGGCGTATCAACGGGCTATGGAGATGCCCATTAATAGATATCAATGTGAGTGAGTAGGGATTGCCATGCAACGGATGCACTAGAGCTATAAATATATGAAAGCTCAATAAAAGAAACTAAGTGGGGTGCATCCAACTTGCTTGCTCACGAAGACTTAGGGCACTTTTGAGGAAGCCCATCATTGGAATATACAAGACAAGTTCTATAATGAAAAATTCCCACTAGTATATGAAAGTGACAACATATGAGACTCTCTATCATGAGGATCATGGTGCTATTTTGAAGCACAAGTGTGGAAAAAGAGATACTAGCATTGTCCTTTCTCTCTTTTTCTCTCATTTTATTTTATTTTTTTCTTTTTCTTTTTCTTTGGCCTTTCTTTTTTGGCCTTTCTCCTTTTCTTCTTCTTTTTTCCTTTTCTTTTTGTAAAGTCCGAAGTCTCATCCCGACTTGTCAGGGAATCATAGTCTTCATCATCCTTTCCTCACTAGGACAATGCTCTAATAATGAAGATCATCACACTTTTATGGATTTACAACTCAAAGCTAGAACAAGATTTGACTCTATATGAATGCCTCCGGTGGTGTACCGGGGTATGCAATGAATCAAGAGCGACATGTATGAAAATTATGAAGGTGGCCTTGCCACAAATACAATGTCAACTACAAGATCATGCAAAAAGCAATATGGCAAAAGTGATGCGTGTCAAATGAACGGAACGGTGGAAAGTTGCATGGCAATATATCTCGGAATGGCTATGGAAATGCCATAATAGGTAGGTATGGTGGCTGTTTTGAGGAAGGTAAATGGTGGGTGTATAGTACCAGCGAAAGTTGCACGTTACAAGAGAGGCTAGCAATGGTGGAAGGGTGAAAGAGTGCGTATAATCCATGGACTCAACATTAATCAAAAGAACTCATATACTTGTTGCAAAAATTTAGAAGTCATCAAAAACCAAAGTACTACGCGCATGCTCCTAGGGGGATAGATTGGTAGGAAAATAACATCGCTCGTCCCCGACCGCCACTCATAAGGAAGACAATCAATAAATAAATTTGTGCTCCAACTTCATCACAAAGCGGTTCACCATACGTGCATGCTACGGGAATCACAAGCTTCAACACAAGCACTCTTTAAATTCATAATCACCCAACTAGCATGACTTTAATATCACTACCTCCATATCTCAAAAAAATTATCAAGCATCGAATTGATAATAGCATCCAATTCACTTTCTATGATAGTTTTTATTATACCCAACTTGGATGCTCATCATTCTAGGACCAACTTTATGATCATAGCAAATACCATGCCGTTCTAAAAGACTCTCAAAGTAATATAAGTGAAGCCTGAGAGACTAGCAATATCTTCAAAACTAAGGCACCACAGTGCTCTAAAAGATATTAGTGAAGCACTAGAGCAAAAACTATCAAGCTCAAAAGATATAAGTGAAGCACATAGAGTATTCTAGCAAATTCTAATCAAGTAGGCTTCTCCCAAAAGGTGTGTACAGCATGGATGATTGTGGTAAACTAAAAAGCAAAGACTAATATAATACACGACGCTCCAAGCAAAACACATATCATGTAGCGAATAAAAATATAGCTCCAAGTAAAGTTACCAATGAACGAAGACGAAAGAGGGGATGCCTTCCCGGGGCATCCCCAAGCTTAGGCTTTTGGCTATCCTTGAATATCTTGGGGTGCCATGGGCATTCCCAAGCTTAGGCTCTTGCCACCCTTTATTCCATAGTCCATAAAAGCTTTACCCAAAACTTGAAAACTTCACAACACAAAACTCAACAGGAAATCTTATAAGCTCCGTTAGTGAAAGAAAACAAAACCACCACATAAGGTACTGCAATGAACTCATTCGCTATTTATATTGGTGTTAAACCTACTGTATTCCAACTTCTTTATGGTTTATAAACTAATATACTAGCCATAGATGCATTGAAATAAGCAAACAACACACGAAAAACAGAATCTGTCAAAAACAGAACAGTCTGTAGCAATCTGTAACTAACGCAAACTTCTAGAACTATAAAAATCCTACCAAAATAGGAAGTCCTGGACAATTTGTCTATTGAACAGCATAAAAAAGAATGAACGCAAAATCACGTTCCTGTGATTTAAAAAAATTATATTCGTGCGCGCAAAGTTTCTGTTTTTTCAGCAGAATCAAATCGACTATCATCATAGGTTATCCTATAGGTTCTACTTGGCACAAACACTAATTAAAAGATAACAACACATCTATCCAGAAGGTATATGCAAGATTTATTACTAAACAGGAGCAAAAACAAAAAACATAAAGAAAAATTGGGTTGCCTCCCAACTCGCGCTATCGTTTAACGCCCCTAGCTAGGCATAAAAACAAAGTTAGATCTAACGAGTGCCATCTTTGGCACTAGGTTCATAAGTAGCACGCATGATAGATTCATAAGGTAATTTGACTTTCTTTCTTGGAAAGTGCTCCATGCCTTTCTTTAATGGAAATGGGAATCTAATGTTCCCTTCCTTCATATCAATAATCGCACCAATCGTTCTAAGGAAAGGTCTACCAAGAATAATAGGACAAGAAAGATTGCAATCTATATCAAGAACGATAAAATATACGGGCACCAAATTTCTATTTGCAACAATAAGAACATCATTGATCCTTCCCATAGGCTTTTTAATTGTGGAATCCGCAAGGTGCAAATTTAAAGAGCAATCATCAAGATCATGGAAACCTAGTATCACATAAAGTTTTCGGAATCGTGGAAACACTAGCACCCAAATCACACAAAGCAAAACACTCAAAATCTTTAATTCTAATCTTTATAGTAGGTTCCCACTCATCATTAAGTTTTCTAGGTATAGAAACTTCCAAATTAAGTTTTTCATCATAAGATTGCATCGAGGCATCAACAATATGTTTGGTAAAAGCTTTATTTTGACTATAAGCATCAGGAGAATTAACTACAGATTGCAACAAGGAAATACAACCTTTTAAAGAGCAATTATCATAATCAAATTCCTTGAAATCCGAGATAGTAAGTTCAATATTATTAGGAGTAGAGGATTCTCCAATCTCACTTTTACCAATTTTAACATAAAGATCTAAAGACTCCGAATTTTTGGGATGCCTTCTAGGCAAAGTTGATTCATCATCACTCCCATAATCATCAAAGTTCATATTGCAAAACATAGATCTAATCGAAGACGCATCAATAACTTTCAGATCCTCATCATTATTTTCACGTAATTTTTCTGGTTTAGCGGCCATCTTATTGACTAAGGTGGCTTGCTTGTCAGAAATTTTGGCTATAGCATTTTCAAGCCGGGTAATTTGAGCGTTAACTCCATAGAATTCTTTGTTCATATCATCAAGCTCTTTATTCATAAAACCCAAAAAACTCTTTTGTTCCTTAAGCTCATTTCTAAAGAAATTATTATGCTCAAATTGCAAATTCATAAAGCTTCTAATATTCAATCTCATCCATCCTTCTGAGAAGGTGGTCAGGACCCTTGGGCGCAGCCATGAGGTCAAACAAGCAAACAAGCACACAAAAGAAGGCAAGCGAAAAAGAGAGGAGGAGATTGGGAAAGAGAGGGTGAATAAAATGGCAAGGGTGAAGTGGGGGAGAGGAAAACGAGAGGCAAATGGAAAATAAAGTAAATGCGAGGGAGATGGGTTTATGATGGGTACTTGGTATGTCTTGACTTGAGCGAAGACCTCCCCGGCAACGGCGCCAGAAAGCCTTCTTGCTACTTCTTGAGCTTGCGTTGGTTTTCCTCGAAGAGGAGAGGGTGATGCAGCAAAGTGTAGCATAAGTATTTCCCTCAGTTTTGAGAACCAAGGTATCAATCCAGTAGGAGGCTCCTCAAAAGTCCCACGCACCTACACAAACAAACTAAGAACTCGCAACCAACGTAATAAAGGGGTTGTCAATCCCTTCATGGCCACTTGCGACAGTGAGATCTAATAAAGATAGTATGATAACATAAATATATTTTTGGTATTTTTGATATAGATGCAAAAAGTAAAGATGCAAATAAAGTAGATGGAAAGAAAATATGATAAGAGATAGACCCGGGGGCCATAGGTTTCACTAGAAGCTTCTCTCAAGATAGCATAAGTATTATGGTGGGTGAACAAATTACTGCCAAGCAATTGATAGAAAAGCACATAGTTATGAGATTATCTAGGCATGATCATGTATATAGGCATCACATCCAAAACAAGTAGACCAACTCCTGCCTGCATCTACTACTATTACTCCACACATCGACCGCTATCTAGCATGCATCTAGTGTATTAAGTTCACAAGAACAGAGCAACGCATTAAGCAAGATGACATGATGTAGAGGGATAAACACATGCAATATGATATAAACCCCATCTTGTTATCCTCGATGGCAACAATACAATACATGTCTTGCAAACCTTTTTGTCAGTGGGTAAGAACAACACAAGATTGAACCCAAAGCGAAGCACTTCTCCCATGGCAAGAAAGATCAATCTAGTAGGCCAAACCAAATTGATAATTCAAACAGACTTGCAAAGATAACTCAATCATACATAAAAGAATTCAGAGAAGTTTCAAATATTATTCATAGATAAACTTGAGCATAAACCCACAATTCATCGGATCTTGACAAACACACCGCAAAAAGAGTTCACATCGAATAGATCTCCACAAGAGAGGGGGAGAACATTGTATTGAGATCCAAAAAGAGAGAAGAAGCCATCTAGCTAATAACTATGGACCCGTAGGTCTATGGTAAACTACTCACAACTCATCGGAGGGGCAAGGATGTTGATGTAGAGGTCCTCCGTGGTTGCTTCCCCCTCCGGCAAAGTGCCGACAGGGGATCCAAGATGGGATCTCGCGGATACAGAAGGTTACGGCAGTGGAAATTGTGTTTCGTGGTGCTCCTGGATGTTTTCGGGGTACGTAGGTATATATAGGAGGAAGAAGTACGTCGGTGGATGCCCGAGGGGCCCACAAGACAGGGGGTCGCGCCCTGGGGGGGCGCCCTCCTATCTCGTGGGGCCCTCGGAGCTTTCTTGACTTGCACTCCAGGCTCTCCGGATCAGATTTGTTCCAAAAATAACGCTCCCGAAGGTTTCATTCCGTTTGGACTCCGTTTGATATTCCTTTTTCTTTGAAATACTGAAATAGGCAAAAAACAGCAATATGGGCTGGGCCTCAGGTTAGTAGGTTAGTCCCAAAAATGATATAAATGTGTAAAATAAAGCCCATAAACATCCAAAAGGGGTAATATAATAGCATGGAACAATAAAAAATTATAGATACATTGGAGACGTATCACCTGCCCTCCGCCCCTCCTCTTCTCCACTTAGGGCCCATGAGGCCCATTAACCCCCCGGGGGGTTCCGGTAACCCCCCGGTACTCCGGTGTATGCCCGAAACCACCCGAAACTATTCCGGTGTCCGAACATAGCCATCCAATATATCGATCTTTATGTCTTGACCATTTCGAGACTCCTCGTCATGTCCGTGATCATATCTGGGACTTCGAACTACCTTCGGTATATCAAAACATATAAACTCATAATATAACCGTCATCTAACTTTAAGCGTGCGAACCCTACGAGTTCGAGAACTATGTAGATATGATCGAGACATGTCTCTGGTCAATAACCAATAGCGGAACCTGGATGCTCATATTGGCTCCTACATATTCTACAAAGATCTTTATCAGTCAAACCACATAACAACATACGTTGTTCCCTTTGTCATCGATATGTTACTTGCCCGAGATTCGATCGTCGCTATCTCAATACCTAGTTCAATCTCGTTACCGGCAAGTCTCCTTACTCGTTATGTAATGCATCATCCCGCAACTAACTCATTAGCTACATTGCTTGCAAGGCTTATAGTGATGTACATTACCGAGAGGGCCCAGAGATACCTCTCCGGCAATCGGAGTGACAAATCCTAATATCGAAATACGCCAACTCAACATGTACCTTCGGAGACACCTATAGAGCTCCTTTATAATCACCCAGGTACGTTGTGACGTTTGGTAGCACACAAAGTGTTCCTCCGGTAAATGGGAGTTGCATAATCTCATAGTTGTAGGAACATGTATAAGTCATGAAGAAAGCAATAGCAACATACTAAACGATCAAGTGCTAAGCTAACAAAATGGGTCAAGTCAATCACATCATTCTCCAAATGATGTGATCCTGTTAATCAAATGACAACTCGTGTCTATGGTTAGGAAACACAACCATCTTTGATCAACGAGCTAGTCAAGTAGAGGCATATTAGTGACCCTATGTTTGTCTATGTATTCACACATGTATTATGTTTCCGGTTAATACAATTCTAGCATGAATAATAAACATTTATCATGATATAAGGAAATAAATAATAACTTTATTATTGCCTCTAGGGCATATTTCCTTCAGTCTCCCACTTGCAATAGAGTCAATAATCTAGATTACACAGTAATGATTCTAACACCCATGGAGCCTTGGTGCTGATCATGTTTTGCTCGTGGAAGAGGCTTAGTCAACAGGTCTGCAACATTCAGATCCGCATGTATCTTGCAAATCTCTATGTCTCCCACCTGGACTTGGTCCCGGATGGAATTGAAGCGTCTCTTGATGTGCTTGGTTCTCTTGTGAAATCTGGATTCCTTTGCCAAGGCAATTGCACCAGTATTGTCACAAAAGATTTTCATTGGACCCTATGCACTAGGTATGACACCTAGATCGGATATGAACTCCTTCATCCAGACTCCTTCATTTGCTGCTTCCGAAGCAGCTATGTACTCCGCTTCACATGTAGATCCCGCCACGACGCTTTGTTTAGAACTGCACCAACTGACAGCTCCACCGTTCAATATAAACACATATCCGGTTTGTGATTTAGAATCGTCCGGATCAGTGTCAAAGCTTGCATCGACGTAACCATTTACAGCTAGCTCTTTGTCACCTCCATAAACGAGAAACATACCCTTAGTCCTTTTCAGGTATTTCAGGATATTCTTGACCGCTGTCTAGTGATCCACTCTAGGATTACTTTGGTACCACCCTGCTAAACTTATTGCTAAGCATACATCAGGTCTGGTACACAGCATTGCATACATGATAGAGCCTATGGCTGAAGCATAGGGAACATCTTTCATTTTCTCTCTATCTTCTGCTGTGGTCGGGCATTGAGTCTGACTCAACTTCACACCTTGTAATACAGGAAAGAACCCTTTCTTTGCTTGATCCATTTTGAACTTTTTCAAAACTTTATCAAGGTATGTGCTTTGTGAAAGTCCAATTAAGCGTCTTGATCTATCTCTATAGATCTTGATGCCTAATATATAAGCAGCTTCACCGAGGTCTTTCATTGAAAAACTTTTAATCAAGTATCCTTTTATGCTATCTTGTTCGGAGGTGATACTTCTGTAATGGCGAGAGATCGCATTAATTCCAGGGCCTCGTTTAGGAGCGAAGGCTGGACGGGGAACTGAGGACCTGCGGAGCTGGGCATGGTAGACTCTACCTGGCCGTGCTCACTTGATGCAGACCTTGATAATTCGGAGTTGGCGTCTAGAGGTGAGTTCGGCTCCCCGATGATAGGGAGAGTCCTGTTTGATTCCAGGCTTGCCAAAAATATAGTCACCTCTGGGTCTTCACCAGAGAGCCTGAAAAAGAAACATCAACAGCTTCAAGCCGAACAAGATACACTCAATGACAGATGGACCCAGGTCCTAGCTGCCGAGGAATACGGCCTCGAGTGCCCAACAAAGAGTTATCTGAAGTGTCGGCTACTGCCACAATTCGATGACGAGGCCCTTGAGCCAATACCGTCAAGATATAATCACGCTGATGAACTAGGCCGACCACCACGTGGGCGAGACAAAGGGGCTGCTTATGCCGAACACCAGCCCGCACCACCTCGCTATCGCGGCAAAGAGGTAGCGGCTCTGGGCTACACAACGACTTACGCCAGGACCTGGACAATAGAGTTGGTCAGGCTAGATCAATCTATGGATCAAGGGGGCGTGCTCCAATGCGAGATGACGCCATCAAGCTTGGTGCGATAAGCATAACCTCACCCGGGCTAAAAACCGAACACGGATGTCATCCGAACTCTATCGTGACGTTTCCCGATACAGAGGCGCCGCACACCCCTTATGCTTTACCGATGAGGTAATGCAGCACCAGTTTCCAGAAGGGTTTAAACCCGTAAACATTGAAGCATACGATGGAACGACAGATCCCGCAGTATGGATTGAAGATTTTCTTCCCCATATTCACATGGCTCACGGTGATGATCTCCACGCCATTAAATATCTCCCCCTAAAGCTAAAGGGACCAGCACGACACTGGCTAAACAGCCTCCTAGAGAACTCTATTGGCAGCTGGGAAGATTTGGAGGATGCATTTCGAGACTACTTCCAAGGTACTTATGTCCGGCCACCGGAAGCCGATGACCTTAGTCACATAGTCCAGCGACCCGAGGAGTCAGCCCACAAACTCCGGACTTGGTTATTAATTAAAAAGAACCAAATCATCGACTGTTCGGACGCTGAAGCCCTAGCGGCCTTTAAACATATATAGCGTCCGCGACGAATGGCTTACCCGACACCTCGGCCAAGAAAAGCCGAAGTCTATGGCAGCCCTTACCGCACTCATGACCCGCTTCAGCACGGGAGAAGAGAGCTGGTTCGCTCGTAGTAGCAACAGTACCAGCGACCCCGGCAATTCCGAAGCCAGGGATGGCAACGGATGGCCGCGACGTAATAAGCACAAGCGTTGCAACAATAATGAAGAAACCGAAGATGCAACGGTCAATGTCGGATTCAGCGGCTCTAAACCCGGTCAGCGGAAGAAGCTATTCAAAGGAAACAGGGACTGCCCATCCAATTTGGACAAAATACTCGACCAGCCTTGCCAGATTCATGGTACCCCCGACAAGCCCGCAAATCATTCCAACAGAAATTGTTGGGTCTTCAAACATGCCGGTAAGCTAAATACCGAACATAAGGGGAAAGGGCCGCCAAGCAAGGACGATGATGGGCCCCGCCCACTGAACACAGGGGGACAGAAGAAATTTCCCCCTGAGGTAAAAATAGTGAATATGATATACTTCACTCATATCCCCAAGAGGAAGCACAAACGCGCATTAAGGCACGTCTACTCCGTAGAGCCGGCCGCCCCAAAATTCAACCCATGGTCGGCTTGTTCGATCACCTTCGATCGCAAGGACCACTCGACCAGTATCCGTCACGAAGGTTCGGCAGCCCTGGTCCTCGATCCAATCATTGATGGAGTCCATCTCACTCGAGTCCTTATGGACGGCGACATCGGTCTTAACCTAATCTATCAAGACACTGTCTGTAAAAGGGGTATTTACCCGTCAAGAATCAAGCCTAGTAACACCACCTTTAAAGGAGTGATACCCTGAGTAGAGGCCTCTTGCACGGGCTCATTAACATTGGAAGTGGTCTTCGGTTCACCAGATAACTTTTGAAGCGAAGACTTGATCTTCGATATTGTTCCCTTCCGCAGTGGTTATCACACAATGCTCGTGCGCACTGCCTTCGCCCGCTTCAATGCAGTCCTGCACTATGCTTACTTAAAGCCCAAGATGCCCGGACCGTGCGGCGTTATCACAGTGAATGGAAATATGGAGTGCTCCCTCCGTACTGAGTAGCATACCGCGGCCCTCGTAGCCGAGGTACAGAACGGCCTCATCAAGCCAAACACTTCATCGACCATCAAGCCCCCAGACACTGTTAAACGAGTCTGACCTACCTTGTAGAACGACAGCTCGGTGAATCCAGAGCTAGACTAGCAGTTCTGCCTCCATCAATTGCCCCATCTAACCGCGACATATGTACTGCGTGTGCATAACTACACACTTAAAATACCTTGGGCAATTACGGAGGCATAATGCGGACAGGGTCTATAGTATGGTTCAGCCCTATTTTGACCTCAACCCCTTCCTTTTTATTTTCCCCGTATTACAGGTTCGTTAAAAACCTAATCACCTTACGGTCGTACAACGGCCCTTTCCCAGGCCCCTTTTATATAAACCATCATTGATCTCTCCTCTCAAAGGATCTTGCACCAAGGCGACAGCGGCGCAGATGTGCAGCAGGGTGTCAATGGGATCTTCAAGAATACCTTTTCTTTTTAAGCCCTGTATACAGCTTCCCCTTGTGTACAAATTCTTGACATGTAAAATAGCCTTGATGTTTATGGCATTATCTGGAATAGCACGTTTCGACGTCTTAATTAGATTATAATGAAAACAGTTTTTCGCCAACCCCCATTCGGTATTGGTTTATTTCATAATCTGTATTCCCTCTTTGCTTCAGATTGCCATATATACTTTGGTACGGCTTAAATGCCAGGGGCTCTATTCGGCCACATACATTTCCAAAAAAGTTCGAACATTTTTAGAGTATACTTCGGCATCCCGAATATTGCATTATATGCATCAGCTCCGAATCATGTCTTTGGTCAATAGTTGGGTTGCCCGGCTCCTGTGATTACCACCTTACATTCCGCTCGTTCGGCTAAGGTAGTGAAGGGATAACTATTGCGATTGTGTTTGTGGTTCATCCGTTCAAACACCTCAGTAGAGAAAACCGAAAACTAACTGTCATGATACGGCAAGAGCTGGTCGGCGATTCAGTGACTTGCTACAAATCTTTTGCGATTTACTCCATATTATACGAAGGATTGGCCTTCGCCCAGTCATGCGCCTAAGGCATCCTAGTTCGGATGGCCGCATACGCACTAGGGGCTAGTACTTATGTAACGCCCCGGATCCGATATGCCAGGTGTCTGTCAGTTATTCGTCGTTGTTGCCATGTCGTTTTGCTTGCGTGTTGCATTTTGTCATGTCATCATGTGCATTGCATTGCATATGTGTTCGTCTCATGCATCCGAGCATTTTCCCCGTTGTCCGTTTTGCAATCCGGCACTCCTATGCCCTCCGGCGTTCCCCTTTTGTCTCTTATTGTGAGCGGGTGTTAAACATTCTTGGAATGGACCATGGTTTGCCAAGCGGCCTTGGTACACCACCGGTAGACCGCCTGTCAAGTTTCGTGCCATTTGGAGTCCGTTTGATACTCCAACGGTTAACCGAGGTACCGTAAGAGCCTCTTTTGTGTGCAGCCCAACACCCCTCCAAAGTGGCCAAATAACCCATCCAAACCCCCTCCATGCTCTCAGTCGTTCGATCACGATTGTGTGGGCGAAAACTGCTCCTCATTTGGACTCTCCTAGCCCCCTCTAGCTATAAAAACGTCCTCCCCATCTAAATCTTGCAAACCTAGCTCTTTCTTCCACCTCTCGCCTCGAATTCGCGCCCAGTCGCCCTCGTGCTGCCACTTGTCGCCGCCAAACAGGCTCCGCTGCCGCAGCCCCCGCCCCGGGCCAATGGGACGGTGCCACGCGTCCCCGCGCCCCGCTTCCACCGCCGCGGCCCGCTCGGTCCTGATCGGGCCCGCACCGGGCCGATCCGGGCCCGCCGCGCCCGCGCTCGACCTCCTGCGCGCCCGCACGTCCTTCGCCGCCGGCGCCTCCCCGCCGCCCGCCAGCGCCTCTGCGCCGCCGTCCGAGCTCGGCCCCGGCGCCGCCTCCTCCCATCGCCGGCGACCGCCACGCGCCCCCGCGCCGCCCGGCTCCCCGAGCCGCTGCCGGTCGCTGTCGGCCTCCGCCTCCACACGCCCTCCGCCGCCGTCGCGCCGGATCCGGCCGGGCCAACCCGTCCGCGACCCTCTCCGGCCGCCTCCCTCCTCTCCGCCGAGTACTCCGGCGAGCTCGCGCCGCGCCTCGGGAACCGTGCCAAGGACCCTAAGGTTGACCCTGAAAATATCCCGTCCCTGTTTATTTGCATTCTGGTCCCCTATTCATCGCATCATATCTCCTAGCATATTGCTCCGTTTTCTGCGTGTAATTTATCAAAATGTTCATTGTGAGATGCTCTTCATTTTGCTCCATTGTGCCATGTTCATTTGAGTTCATATTGATGCCCAAATCATCATTGCAAGAGTGCTATATGATGTTAACCTGCTGAATCTGTTATATCATGATGCTATGTAAACCTGCTGCTACAAGTCTATCTATGCATAATCTGGAGATGTTCACTAAGTATGTTTTGTTATACATGTCATGCTCTATCCATCCATTCCCCTGGATGCATTTATGGCCTGCGGTAGCTTGTTGTAATCTTGCTCCAAACTTACTAAATAATGTTGCTGTTAGCCTGTTAACATTAAGTTCAGTTTTGCCATGTGTTTTGCTAGTGATCCGTGCATACTATGAACTTGCAATTGCCATGCTTAGCTTCACAAACATGTCTTCCTACTGTTGGTTACCTTGCCATTCCATTTGTTGCTCTGTGGTGAGTTGTACAGGCTTACCAACATGCCTACTTATTGTTGTTCCTGTCATGTTTGAATCTGTCATATCATTTGCCATGTTTGCATGGATCCTACCATATTTTATATTGATCTTTGGAATTAGTTAAGTAAGGGAGTTTCGTTCTTTTTCTTTACTAATAGCATGCCATGCTTTTTTTTCCATGATAGCTTCCTGTAACATGTTGTTTGATAGCCCTAAACATTGCAGCCTGATGTTATTACTACTAAGTCTGAAACTGTCATAATTTGCAATCTTGCCATGTCCTTTTGAGCATGTTCTAGTTGTTTCTAGAGATAGCTCAGTGTTCATGTTTTGTCATGCTTTACCTGTACTTCATTCCCATGCCTTTTGTTTTCACGTTGAGATGCTATAGCATATTGTTTTGATGCTTGCTAGATGCCTAGTTGCTGTTTTCGACAGCTTGTCCTTTAAACTTGTATAGAGTGTATGTGTTGAACCGTTGCTCCGTTTTGAGTGTGCTCTATATGAAACGTGCTTAGAATTGCATGTAGTTTCACATTATCATGTTGCATCCATGTTTTGAGAGTGTTTGCTTGATGTTTGTATGCATTTTGCATCAATGCCATGTTTAACTTGTTTTGCTCATATCTTCTAGGCCGTAGCTCCGAATTAAATGAACTTTATATGTAACTTGACTAGAATCTCGTGTAGAGCATCTTGGTGCTCTTTAACTTTCTATTTAACAACTTCAACTTAATGTTTATTCAGTTCTGGACCAATTTCTAAATTTGCATATGAGGACTTACCGGAATTGTTTTATATTGTTTCCGGCCTCATTTAACCTTGCTTTGATGTGTTGCTCTTGGATGCATCATCTCTTGCCATGAGTAGCCTCATCTAGCTTTGTCATGCATCATACTTGGTTGAGCATCATGCCATGTCTATGTGTTGTGTGTTTACCTTGTTATTTGCTTCTTTCCAGTTGTGCTCCTTCTCGTTAGTTCCTGTTTCGTTGCGATCGTGAGGATTCGTTCATCTACCATTGGTTCGTCTTCGTGGCTTCATCTTCTTCATGGACTCATTCTTCTTCCTAGCGGGATTTCAGGCAAGATGACCGTCACCTTGGATCTCACTACTATCATTGCTATGCTAGTTGCTTCGTTCTATCGCTATGCTGCACTACCTATCTTTTGCTCTTCAAGCCTCCCAAATTGCCATGTCAGCCTCTAACCTTTTCACCCTTCCTAGCAAACCGTTGCTTGGCTATGTTACCGCTTTGCTCAGCCCCTCTTATAGCGTTCTTAGTTGTAGGTGAAGTTGAAGATTGCTCCATGATGGACAGGATTATGTTGGGATATCACAATATCTCTTATTTAATTAATGCATCTATATACTTGGTAAAGGGTGGAAGGCTCGGCCTTATGCCTGGTATTTTGTTCCACTCTTGCCGCCCTAGTTTCCGTCATATCGGTATTATGTTCCCTGATTTTGCGTCCCTAATGCGGTTGGGTGATTTATGGGACCCCCTTGACAGTTCACCTTGAATAAAACTCCTCCAGCAAGGCCCAACCTTGGTTTTACCATTTGCCTCACCTAGCCCTTTTTCCCTTGGGTTTCCGGAGCCCAAGGGTCATCTTTATTTACCCCCCCCCCCCCCGGGCCAGTGCTCGTCGTGAGTGTTGGTCCAACCTGTCAGCTGCCGGTGTCCACCAGGGGCAACTCTGGGCTGGCCTATCGGAAGTTTGGACGATCCGGTGTGCCCCGAGAACGAGATATGTGCAGCTCCTATCGGGATTTGTCGGCACATTCGGGCAGCTTTGCTGGTCTTGTTTTACCATTGTCGAAATGTCTTGTAAACTGGGATTCCGAGACTGATCGGGTCTTCCTGGGAGAAGGAATATCCTTCATTGACCATGAGAGCTTGTGATGGGCTAAGTTGGGACACCCCTGCAGGGTTTGAACTTTCGGAAGCCGTGCCCGCGGTTATGTGGCAGATGGGAATTTGTTAATGTCCGGTTGTAGATAACTTGACACCAGATTCGAATTAAAACGCATCAACCGCGTGTGTAGCCATGATGGTCTCTTCTCGGCGGAGTCCGGGAAGTGAACACAGTTTTGGGTTATGATTAACGTAAGTAGAAGTTCAGGATCACCTGTTGATCATCGTTAGCTTCACGACCGTTCCACTTGTTCTCTTCTCGCTATTATTTGCGTATGTTAGCCACCATATCATGCTTAGTCACTGCTGCAACCTCACCACGTTACCCCTTCCTTTCCCATTAAGCTTTGCTAGTCTTGATACCCATGGTAATGGGATTGCTGATTCCTCGTGGCTCACAGATTACTACTACAACAGTTGCAGGTATAGGTTATGCGATGATCATGACTCGAGAGCGATGTTTGCTTGTTTTGGAGTTCTTCTTCTGCTTCTTCTTCGATCAGGGATAGGTTCCAGGTCGGCAGCCTGGGCTAGCAGGGTGGATGTTGTTTGAGTTTCTGTTTGTGTTTCATCCGTAGTCGGATGGTGCTCTTTTGTATGATGATGTTGTATTCGTGTGGCATTGTATGCCTCCTGTATGTATCCCCATCTATTATGTAATGTTGATGTAATGATATCCACCTTGCAAAAGCGTATCAATATGCGATTCTATCCTTGGTGGGACCTTCGAGTCTCTTTAGGATAGTATCGCATATCGGGCGTGACAAGTTGGTATCAGAGCCTCGACCGACCATAGGAGCCCCCTTGATTGATCGTGTAGTTTGGCCGTTGTCGAGTCTGGAAGAAAAATGTTTTGTGGAAGTCTAGTTATATTGGAGAGTAGGATTTCTTTTTACTCCTCTGCCCCTTCATCGCTCTGTTGAGAAATCTTGACGTAGGTGTTTTGAACTACTCCTCTTCCCCTTCAAATTTTTCTTTAGGATCACATGGTTAGTTTTCATTCATTGCCCATCCTCTTTTATCCGGTGCATCTCTCGTCAAGTCGACTCAAACCTCTTTGTCTTTGGGAGATCAATCCTCAGCTCTTTTGAATCGATGTTGTTTCCCTGTCCGAAGTTGTCCTTGTTTTTCCCACCCACTCACCCTTTTTTCTTCTCGGAACTGGAGTCCGTAATCGAGTATCCATCCTACTCGTGCGAAGCCTTTGTTTTTTTTTCAATCGGTGTTTCCTCTTGAAGTTATTCGTCGGTCCCCCTTCCAAGTTGCCTTTGTTTTCCCGCCCTCCCACCCTCTTCTTCCCGGAGCCTGAGTCTCTTTCAAGCATTAATTTCATTCGTACGGAGTCTTTTTAGTCTTCCCTCAATTATTCCAACCGGTGAATTATCTTTTGTTTGACATTCTTCATCTCTTTTCCGGTGGACTCAATTTAGGTTTTTTCGGGTTGATCATATTCTTTTCCTTGGATCAAGTGTTTTCCCTGCTCGTTCACCTCTCGCCAGTTTATCATTCCGGAGTGCTCAAGAGATATCAAGAGATTCGTCTGTGTTCGAATTAATTCGAGGGTGTCACCTCATTCAAATATTTCATTTGTTCTAGTGCATCATCTATCTCTTCAACAATCCTTTCCAACGATGTTTTTCTCTTTAGTGGGCCCTCACCCACAGGTCTTTTCCCAGGATCTTACCTGACTCTTCTAATTTCCGGAGCTATTCCCAAATTCTTTTCAAAGTGTGACGTAAGAATGGATTCCATCAGTCACATGCCTTCTCCGAGATCGTTTTCAAATTTTTTTCATTGTTGGCTCAACCTCTTCGCCTTTCGTTTTCCCGGAGTGTCTCGGTAATTTTGGTGGTGTTTCCCACCGTCATTTGAAGACCGAAGAAGAGTTTTTCCTCTAAATCTTGTATGTTCTCTCGAAGATTCGCGGTTCTAGCTTCATGTTATCCTCTCGAATTATTCCATTTGTTAGTTATTCTTTTTCTTACCCATCCGGGGTGTGTCAGAAGTTGTTTTCCTGTTTCTTTTCACCGAAGGCCATCATTCTAGCTATCGTTACCCAATTATCCCGGCATTCCGTTCAAGTGTTCTTTAATCAGCTCATGATCTCTTTGTTCTTTTGCATCTAAATCCCCTTAAGCATATTTGTTCTTCTATTTCTTCCCGGTGATTCATTCTCTTTCATCAGCCGTTTTCTAATTCTAACGGTGGTTCTTTTAGATTCTTTTTCTTGATTATCATTTTAATCCATTCGTTCTTTCGAATCCTACCGGTGGTTCATGAAGACTTTCTCAAGTTTTGTGCTACTCCCTCCTTAATCCTTTTCAAGAAGAATAAGTAGTATGCAAAATCCATTGCTTGTCATCAATTTAATTTGATGAAGGATAAGCATACAATAAATCTTATTCTTATTTCATCCAAGTAAGTAATCCCTTTCTTCGGAGTTTGTTCTTGATGAATAAATTCTAGTTTCAAGTGTTTCATCTTTTCTTTTCCGAAGTTCAAATTTCCTCGGCCATTTTGTTGGAACCTCCATCTAAATCATCGCAAGGCTCATCTTTTTATTTCTTCCTTCATTCTATCTCATCATCCTTTTGTCACCGGAGTTCTTCATGGTGGCTCATCATGATTTAATTCTTTCTTCAAGATTTCATCAAGATTCTTGTTGGTGGAATTCAAGTATCTTTTCTTCTCGCGTCTTGAAGTGTGATTAATTCTCCATATTCTTTTGAAGAGGAGTTTTGCATTTCTTCGTTCTTCTCAGCTATTTAATCTTTTTTGCTTGTGGTCAGAGATCACCTCATAATTTTGAGATGTTATCCATAAGACCACAACAAACTTATTCTTTTGTTGTTGATTTTCTCAGCAACTTCGTTCAATCTTTTCTTCGCAAGGATGCTTTTCTAATTCATTCGCCGAAGAAGTTGTCATTTTTTCTTCTCCGTTCTTTTCATTCTATCTCAATTCTTATGGAGGCATTGCGTTGTTCATCTCATCAAGTGCCATCCCATCTTGTGAAGTTCATGTTCTATTCTTTCCATGTTCGGTGAGAGTTCTGCCTAAATCCTTTCAGTCTTATTCATTCCTTATCTCGTTCTAACCGGAGTGATTTCAGAGTCTATCTGATTCCGTGAGTTTTCGATTCTCATCATTTTTCGTCGTTCCCCTCTTCTTCTCGAGTGCTCTCGATTCTTTGCTTCTTCTCTTGCGTTCTGACTTCACCTCTTCCTCTTTGTCTTCCGTCTTGTCCCTAAGATCTCGGGACGAGATCTCTTATTAGTGGAGGAGTGTTGTAACGCCCCGGATCCGATATGCCAGGTGTCTGTCAGTTATTCACCATCGTTGCCGTGTCATTTTGCTTGCGTGTTGCATTTTGTCATGTCATCATGTGCATTGCATTGCATACGTGTTCGTCTCATGCATCCGAGCATTTTCCCCGTTGTCCGTTTTGCAATCCGGCACTCCTATGCCCTCCGGCGTTCCCCTTTTGTCTCTTATTGTGAGCGGGTGTTAAACATTCTCGGAATGGACCGTGATTTGCCAAGCGGCCTTGGTACACCACCGGTAGACCGCCTGTCAAGTTTCGTGCCATCTGGAGTCCGTTTGTTACTCCAACGGTTAACCGAGGTACCGTAAGAGCCTCTTTTGTGTGCAGCCCAACACCTCTCCAAAGTGGCCCAATAACCCATCCAAACCCCCTCCATGCTCTCGGTCGTTCGATCATGATCGTGTGGGCGAAAACTGCTCCTCATTTGGACTCTCCTAGCCCCCTCTAGCTATAAAAACGTCCTCCCCGTCTAAATCTGGCAACCCTAGCTCTGTCTTCCACCTCTCGCCTCAAAATCCGCACCCAGTCGCCCTCGCGCTGCCACTTGTCGCCGCCAAATGGGCTCCGCCGCCGCAGCCGCCGCCTCAGGCCAATGGGACGGTGCCACGCGTCCCCGCGCCCCGCTTCCACCGCCGCGGCCCGCTCGGTCCAGATCGGGCCCGCCCCGGGCCGATCTGGGCCCACGCCGCCCGCACTCGGCCTCCCGCGCGCCC
>NC_041385.1:207949307-208035414 GCF_002162155.2 Triticum dicoccoides | reverse complement strand
GCGCCTCCACGCCGCCGTTCGAGCTTGGCCTCGGCACCGCCTCCTCCCATCGCCGGCGACCGCCACGCGCCCCCGCGCCGCCCGGCTCCCCGAGCCACCGCCGGTCGCCGTCGGCCTCCGCGCCTGCCCCGACCTCTGCCTCCACACGCCCTCCGCCGCCGCCGCGCCAGATCCGGCCGGGCATCCCCATCCCCGACCCTCTCCGGCCGCCTCCCTCCTCTCCCGCGAGTACTCCGATGAGCTAGCGCCGCCGCCTCGGGAACCATGCCAAGAACCCTAAGGTTGACCCCGAAAATATCCCAAGTCTCTGTTTATTTGCATTCTGGTCCCCTGTTCATCGCATCATATCTCCTAGCATATTGCTCCGTTTTCTGCGTGTAATATATCAAAATGTTCACTGTGAGATGATCTTCATTTTGTTCCATTGTGCCATGTTCATTTGAGTTCATCTTGATGCCCAAATCATTGTTGCAAGAGTGCTATATGATGTTAACCTGCTGAATCTGTTATATCATGATGCTATGTAAACCTGCTGCTACAAGTCATTCTGTGCATAATCTGGAGATGTTCACTAAGGATGTTTTGTTATACATGTCATGCTCTATCCCTCCATGCCCCTGGATGCATTTATGGTCTGCTGTAGCTTGTTATAATCTTGCTCCAAACATGCTAAACAATGTTTCTGTCAGCCTGTTAACATTAAGTTCAGTTTTGCCATGTGTTTTGTTAGTTATCCATGCATCCTATGAACTTTCACTTGCCATGCTTAGCTTCACAAACATGTCTTTTTACTGTTGGTTACCTTGACATGCCATTTATTGCTCTGTGGTGAGTTGTACAAGCTCACCAACATGCCTACTTATTGTTGTTCCTGCCATGTTTGAATCTGTCATATCATTTGCCATGTTTGCATGGATCCTACCATATTTTCTATTGATCTTTGGAATTAGTTAAGTAAGGGAGCTTTGTTCTTTGTCTTTAGTACTAGCATGCCATGCCTTTGTTTGCCATTATAGCTTCCTGTAACATGTTGTTTGATAGCCCTAAACATTGCAGCCTGATGTTATTTCTGCTAAGTCTGAAACTGTTATAATTTGCAATCTTGCCATGTCCTTTTGAGCATGTTCTAGTTGTTTCTGGAGATAGCTTAGTGTTCATGTTTTGTCATGCTTTACCTGTACTTCATGCCCATGCCTTTTGTTTTCATGTTGAGATGCTGTAGCATATTGTTTTGATGCTTGCTAGATGCCTAGTTGCTGTTTTCGACAGCTTGTCCTTTAAACTTGTATAGAGTGTATGTGTTGAACCGTTGCTCCGTTTTGAGTGTGCTCTATATGAAACTTGCTTAGAATTGCATGTAGTTTCACATTATCATGTTGCATCCATGTTTTGAGAGTGTTTGCTTGATGTTTTTATGCATTTTGCATCAATGCCATGTTTAACTTGTTTTATTCATATCTTCTAGGCCGTAGCTCCGAATTAAATGAACTTTATATGTAACTTGACTAGAATCTCTTTTAGATCATCTTGCTGCTCTTTAACTTTCTGTTTAACAACTTCAACTTAATGTTTATTCAGTTATGGACCACTTTCTAAATTTGCATATGAGGACTTACCGGAATTGTTTTATGTTGTTTCCGGCCTCATTTAACCTTGCTTTGATGTGTTGCTCTTGGATGCATCATCTCTTGCCATGAGTAGCCTCATCTAGCTTTGTCATGCATCATACTTGGTTGAGCATCATGCCATGTCTATGTGTTGTCTGTTTACCTTGTTGTTTGCTTCTTTCCGGTTGTGCTCCTTCTCGTTAGTTCCTGTTTCGTTGCGATCGTGAGGATTCATTCGTCTACGCTTGGTTCGTCTTCATGGCTTCATATTCTTCATGGACTCGTTCTTCTTCCTAGCGGGATTTCAGGCAAGATGACCGTCACCTTGGATCTCACTACTATCATTGCTATGCTAGTTGCTTCGTTCTATCGCTATGCTGCGCTACCTATCTTTTGCTCTTCAAGCCTCCCAAATTGCCATGTCAGCCTCTAACCTTTTCACCCTTCCTAGCAAACCGTTGCTTGGCTATGTTACCGCTTTGCTCAGCCCCTCTTATAGCGTTGTTAGTTGTAGGTGAAGTTGAAGATTGCTCCATGATGGACAGGATTATGTTGGGATATCACAATATCTCTTATTTAATTAATGCATCTATATACTTGGTAAAGGGTGGAAGGCTCGGCCTTATGCCTGGTGTTTTGTTCCACTCTTGTCGCCCTAGTTTCCTTCATATTGGTATTATGTTCCCGGATTTTGCGTCCCTAACGCGGTTGGGTGATTTATGGGACCCGCTTGACAGTTCGCCTTGAATAAAACTCCACCAGCAAGGCCCAACCTTGGTTTTACCATTTGCCTCACCTAGCCCTTTTTCCCTTGGGTTTACGGAGCCCAAGGGTCATCTTTATTTACCCCCCCGGGCCAATGCTTGTCGTGAGTGTTGGTCCAACCTGTCAGCCGCCGGTGGCCACCAGGGGCAACTCTGGGCTGGCCTATCAGAAGTTTGGACAATCCGGTGTGCCCCGAGAATGAGATATGTGCAGCTCCTATCGGGATTTGTCGGCACATTCGGGCAGCTTTGCTGGTCTTGTTTTACCATTGTCGAAATGTCTTGTAAACCGGGATTCCGAGACTGATCGGGTCTTCATGGGAGAAGGAATATCCTTCATTGACCGTGAGAGCTTGTGATTGGCTAAGTTGGGACACCCCTGCAGGGTTTGAACTTTCGAAAGCCGTGCCCGCGGTTATGTGGCAGATGGGAATTTGTTAATGTCCGGTTGTAGATAACTTGACACCAGATTCGAATTAAAACACATCAACCGCGTGTGTAGCCGTGATGGTCTCTTCTCGGCGGAGTCCGGGAAGTGAACACGGTTTTGGGTTATGATTGACGTAAGTAGGAGTTCAGGATCACCTCTTGATCATTGCTAGCTTCACGACCGTTCCGCTTGTTCTCTTCTCGCTCTTATTTGCGTATGTTAGCCACCATATCTTGCTTAGTCGCTACTGCAACCTCCCCACTTTACCCCTTCCTTTCCCATTAAGCTTTGATAATCTTGTTACCCATGGTAATGGGATTGCTGAGTCCTCGTGGCTCACAGATTACTACAACAACAGTTGCAGGTACAGGTTATGCGATGATCATGACTCGAGAGCGATGTTTGCTTGTTTTGGAGTTCTTCTTCTGCTTCTTCTTTGATCAGGGGATAGGTTCCAGGTCGGCAGCCTGGGCTAGCAGGGTGGATGTTGTTTGAGTTTCTGTTTGTGTTTCATCCGTAGTCGGATGGTGCTCTTTTGTATGATGATGTTGTATTCGTGTGGCATTGTATGCCTCCTGTATGTATCCCCATCTATTATGTAATGTTGATGTAATGATATCCACCTTGCAAAAGCGTATCAATATGCGATTCTATCCTTGGTGGGACCTTCGAGTCTCTTTAGGATAGTATCGCATATTGGGCGTGACAACTTAGCCCCACCGTCAAACTCCTATGGCTAAGTGAAAGTAATAAAGCCACATAGTTTGGTTGCCTGGTTCACTGCACACACACCTCCTTTACGGACCTAGACGTTGGGTCAAGTGTGATCGCGAGTTATCCTGAACACCCCCATAGCATCTACGTGGGGGCTGAAGCCGACGACTGGCAAACTTTCAGAATTAAAAACGACCACACAAGAGAAAATAATTTCAGATAAAGGCATAAATATATTACAAGCCTTGGTTCATAACACAAAGTCTGGATAAATATAATAAATTCACTCAAACATGATATCCTTTGAGTATTGGCCCTCTACTATTCAGGCGCCCGCCAGGTCATCGTCAAAGTACCGCTCCGGCTTGCGGTGGTCCTTGCCTTCGGGTGGGCTATCAGTTCCCACGACGGTGGCCTTCATCTTCGCCCAGTGCATCTTGACACAGGCAAAGGCCATCCACACACAACCTCTATGCACGCCGAGCGCTTCACATCTTCAACTCGGGCAGTGCATTGGCGAGTTGCCTAACCAGGACGAAGTAGCTGCTAGGAATGGGTTCGGCTGGCCAAAGCCAGACTATGATGTCCTTCGTGGACAGACTGGATATCCTGTGCAGCTCTGACAGTTGCATCATCTGGTTGTTCAACAGCGCCGGACGCTCCGGCGCTAGGAACTGTGACCAGAGTAGCTTTTGTGTTGTGTTCTCCTCCTGGGCTTGGAAGAACTGCGCGGCGTCGGTAGCACTCCTCGGAAGATCCACAAAGGCGTCTGGAGAACTCCAGAGTCGAGTAAGCAAGGCATATCTTTGACCCCCAAATATACTCTGCAAAAGAAAGGGCTTACCAGCCCCTATCTGTCCGGCCTGCCGAATCTCTTCATGAGCACCCTGGGACTCAGTCCGTGCCTCCTTGGCCTCATTGAGGGCTTTGGTGAGTTCAAACACTTGGGCCGTAGTTTTATCCTCCAAAGCCTTGCATTTGCCGAAGGCGTCCTTTAGCTCTTGCTCCACTTCGGCCACCCTCTCCTCGTGCTGGCGGCGGGCAACCTATTCAGTCTTAAGTTCCGCAACTGCTTTATTTTCCCTCGCCTCCTTCTTGGCCTGTGCAAGGGCGCTCTTGAGGGTTTCGACCTCGGCCACGCTACCTGCACTCATAAACACAGCAGTACATGAGTTACACTTTGAGTTTGCCTATCACCTAAGATATGCGATCAAACTCTTTTAAAGTACACACATACCTTGCGCCTCATCGAACCGCTTGTTAATGCGGTCGATTTCATCAACAGCCAACTTCAGTTTCCGATTGAGTTCAGAAACCTCAGCAGCCTGAGCGATTGCCACCAATAGGTAAGCCAATTATAAAAGAGAAACGTACATCACCTCTTCTGAATACTATGTGATCTCTGTTTGGCTTTTTTCAAAACCAAACACGGTCTCAGGGGCTACTGTCTATATACAGGCATATTTCCTTCATATGAAAAGCGTCTAAGAGTATTACGTCGCATTCCTTGAAGCCTGTTAGCAGGCTGGTGAAGGCTTCGTTCAGCCCGCTCTTGGCGGACTGAACCTTCTCAACCACCACACCCATCAGGGTGCAATGCTCCTCCACTATGGAGGCACGTCGTAGTGCCTCCACCAGAGCGTTCAACGCTTACGGATTAGTGGAGGTTGTCATGGCAGTCGACGCTCCCTCCTCCTTCAAAGGGGGTTGCTCGCTCGATTCTGGAGCCATATGGGTCTCCGAAATAATGTTCGGCTGGGGGCCGGACTGGTCAGGGCCCCCGCCGTCGGTCTCCATGGGGGTTGCACCCCCCATTTTCTCGGCAGCCGAGGCATCACCCTCAGGTGGCCCGGAGAGGCCCTTCGGGACAACACCTCGGTGTCATCCGCGATGGTTGGCGGAGAGGCTCGCGAAGGCATCTCGCTCTCTGCCATCTCTAGTGCCAAAGAACTCCCTCAGATAGCAATGGGTTGGGGAGGTCACGAGCAGGGCTGAAATACACACAACATAATATGTTATAAGCATAAAGGACCAAATACTAGTAATGTATCCTTTGATACGTACGATGCAGCCAGGGGTTTTGACCTGGGAAGCCTCTCGGGGATGGGTTCGGCATCTAAATCCGAACCATCCGAGATGGTCATCTTCCCCCTCTTGGACGCCCCCTCCTTCAGGTCTATGGAGGCTGCCCTTTTCTTTTTGCTCCCCTTGAGAGGGGAGTCACTTTCCGCCTCCTCCTCCTCTTCGTCTTCATCTCCCTCGTGGGAGGAGGGGATTTCGGTCTCTCCGGACACTGCGTCTGAAGTACCCTTATGGCGAAGGCCGCCCTTGGCCTCCTTGCTCTTCTTCTTGGCCTTCTTCTCTGGCGTCTGATAGGGCGCCGGAACCATCATCTTCGTAAGCTGGGGTGTGGCCGGATCTTCAGGTAGCGATGTCAGACACTTGATCCGCTCCGCCTTCACTATCCAGGCCTGTGCGAGGGACGGAAAACCCATTATGCCTAAAAATTTATGGACCAAATGTATGTTTGGGAATAACACACTTACCGGAGTGGCCGGATTCTCGTTTTCGAGGCCGATGTCTTCGGTCTTCTTCGGCCATGTTTTCTGGGCCTTGAAAAGCAGCTTCCAGATCTCTTCGTGCGCTGTGCCGAAGAAGTGCTGCAGGGTCTGCGGGCCTTCCGGATTAAACTCCCACATGTGGAGGGGCCGAAGCTGGCAGGGGAGGACCCGGCAGAAGAGCATCACCTGAATCACGTTAGTGAGACTGGTATTCTTGCCTATCATGTTTGTGATGCGCTTTTGCAGTATCAACACTTCTGCAGTCAATCCCCAGTCCAGACCCTTGTTTGTCCATGACGCGAGCCGCATAGGGGGTCGCAATCTGAACTTAGGAGTGGCCGCCCACCTGGCGCCGCGGGGTTCGGTGATGTAGAACCACTCCTGTAGCCACACCTTGACGGTCTCTACGAAGGCCCCTTTAGGCCAAGTGGCATTGGGGAGTTTGCTCACCATGGCGCCGCCGCAGTCCGCATGCTACCCGTCGACTACCTTCGGCTTCACATTGAAGACTTTTAGCCATAGGCTGAAGTGTGGGGGGATGCGGAGTAGCGCCTCGCACACAACCATAAACGCTAAGATGTGGAGGAAATAATTTGGGGCTAGATCATGGAAATCTAGCCCATAATAGAACATGAGGCTGTGGACAAAGGGGTGGAGGGGAAACCCTAGCCCGCGGAGGAAGTGAGGGATGAACACAACCCTTTCGCCGGGCTTCGGGGTGGGGATGACTTGCTCCTTGGTAGGGAGCTTGTGGGCGATGTCCGCAGATAGATATCCCGCCTCCCGGAGCTCCTTTACATCCTTCTCCGTGATGGAGGAGGCCTCCCACTTGCCCTTCGAACAGATCCGGACATGGCTCGATAGGTTGGTGGCGATGGAAAAGATTGAAGCTTGGGCACTGGAGCTTGAGGATGGGAAAACAGGAGAAGGAAGAAGGCATGGGGAGAAAAGAGGGATCTTTATCCACTTATATAGGCAATGAATATCAAGCACCCCCCTCAAGCCTTAAAACTCGCGTATTCCCAAGGGGTCGTGCGAATGACACGGTTGGATTACCCAAAACCGTATTGATGAGGATCCCGCAATAAGCGGACACGATCTCTGTTTTGACAAGACGTGTGAATAGAGGTTGCGCCTCGAAATGTGAAGCGGGAGGCAAAAAATGGTTCGAAATGTTAAAGAGGCCAGATGTGGCGTTTCGCCGAAAAGTTGTTAGTTGATAGACATTATTTTGACTAAATATTTTGCCTTCGTGGTTGAGGGTTGTGACTATCATGCAGAGCTGGATACAACTCTTCTGTTCAGAAGATTGATTTGAAGAATTCGGGAGGAGGAACCCGCCTTGCAATGCCGAAGAAAATATGTGTGCCGAACATATCATCATTGAAGACTGGTTCAGGGGCTACTGAGGGAGTCCTAGATTAGGGGGTCCTCGGGTGTCTGAGCTGTGTGATATGGGCTGGACTGTGGGCCATGAAGATACAAGGTAGAAGACCTTCCCCCGTGTCTGGATAGGACTCTCCTATGCGTGGATGGAAAGATTGACGTCCAGATATGTAATTTCCTTCTTCTGCAAACCGACTCTGTACAACCCTAGGCCCCTTCGGTGTGTATATAAATCGGAGCGTTTAGTCCATAGAGGCTATCAGAATTCATATAGGCTAGACATATAGGGTTTAGCCATTACGATCTCGAGGTAGATCGACTCTTGTAACCCCTACACCCATCAAAAACAATCAAGTAGGACGTAAGGTTTTACCTCCATTAAGAGGGCCCGTACCTGGGTAAACATCGTGTTCCCTGTGTCCCTTGTTACCTTCGTTCCTCAGACGCATAGTTCGGGACCCCCTACCCGAGATCGGCCGATTTTGACACTGACACCCTCCCCTTCCTTCTCTCTTCCCCTCTTTCCTTCTCCTCCTATTTTGGCCTCTATCAGGGCACACCAGCTCCTTGGGGGCTGGTCTGTCCCAATCTTAGGCCATTAGGCCCATATAGTTGCCGGGGGTGCCCGGAACCCCTTCCGGTACCCCCAGAACACTTCCGGTGTCCGAATATCATTGTCCTATATATGAATCTTTACCTCTCGACCATTTTGAGACTCCTCGTCATGTCCGTGATCTCATCTGGGACTCCGAACAACATTCAGTCACAAAATCACATAACTCATATAATACAAAATCGTCATCGAACGTTAAGCGTGCGGACCCTACGGGTTCAAGAACAATGTAGACATGACCGAGACACCTCTCCAGTCAATAACCAACAGCGGAACCTGGATGCTCATATTGGTTCCTACATATTCTACGAAGATCTCAATTGATCATACCGTAATGACAACATGCGTTATTCCCTTTGTCATCGGTATGTTACTTGCCCGAGATACGATCGTCGGTATCTTCATACCTAGTAAAATCTCATTACCGACAAGTATCTTTACTCGTCCCATAATACATTATCCCACAACTAACTCATTAGTAACATTGCTTGCAAGGCTGATTATGATGTGCATTACCGAGAGGGCCCAGAGATACCTCTCCGATACTCGGAGTGACAAATCCTAATCATAATCTATGCCAACCCAACAAATACCTTCGGAGATACTTGTAGAGCATTTTTATAATCACCCGGTTACGTTGTCATGTTTTATAGCACACAAGTTATTCCTCCGGTATCTGGGAGTTGCATAATCTCATAGTCAAAGGAATATGTATATGACATTAAGAAAGCAACAGCAATAAAACTGAATGATCAATATGCTAAGCTAACGGATGGATCTTGTCCATCACATCATTCTCCTAATGATGTGATCCCATTCATCAAATGACAACACATGTCCATGGTTAGGAAACTTAACCATCTTAACGAGCTAGTCTAGTAGAGGCTTACTAGGGACACGGTGTTTTGTCTATGTATCCACACATGTATCAAGTTTCCAGTTAATACAATTCTAGCATGAATAATAAACATTTATCATGATATAAGGAAATATAAAATAACAACTTTATTATTGCCTCTAGAGCATATTTCCACACATGTATCAAGTCTCCCACTTGCACTAGAGTCAATAATCTAGATTACATTGTCATGATTCTAACACCCATGGAGTCTTGGTGCTGATCATGTTTTGCTCGTGGAAGAGGCTTAGTCAATGGGCCTACCACATTCAGATCCGTATGTATTTTGCAAATCTCTATGTCTCTCTCCTTGACTTGATCACATATGGAGTTGAAACATCTCTTGATGTGTTTGGTTCTTTTGTGAAATCTGGATTCCTTCGCCAAGGCAATTGCTCCAGTATTGTCACAAAAGATTTTTATTGGACCCAATGCACTAGGTATTACACCTAGATCGGATATGAACTCCTTCATCCAGACTCCTTCATTCGTTGCTTTCGAAGTAGCTATGTACTCTGCTTCACACGTAGATCCCACCACGGTGCTCTGCTGGAACTGCACCAACTGACAGCTTCACCATTCAATCTAAATACGTATCCGGTTTGTGCTTAGAGTCATCCGGATCAGTGTCAAAGCTAGCATCGACGTAACCACTTATGACGAGCTCTTTGTCACCTCCATAAATGAGAAACATATCCTTAGCCCTTTTCAGGTAATTTAGGATGTTCTTGACTATTGTCCGGTGATCCACTCCTGGATTAGTTTGGTACCTCCCTGCTAGACTGATAGCAAGGCACACATCAGGTCTGGTACACAACATAGCATACATGATAAAACCTATGGCCGAGGCATAAGGAATGACTTTAATTTTCTCTCTATCTTCTGCAGTGGTCAGGCATTGAGCCTGACTCAACTTCACACCTTGTAACACAGGCAAGAACCCTTTCTTTGACTGATCCATTCTGAACTTCTTCAAAACTTTATCAAGGTATGTGCTTTGTGAAACTCCAATTAAGCGTCTTGATCTATCTCTATAGATCTTGATGCCCAATATATAAGCAGCTTCACCGAGGTCTTTCATTGAAAAACTTTTATTCAAGTATCCTTTTATGCTATCCAGAAATTCTATATCATTTCCAATCAACAATATGTCATCCAGATATAATATTAGAAATGATATAGAACTCCCACTCACTTTCTTTTAAATACAGGATTCTCCAAAAGTTTGTATAAAACCATATGCTTTGATCACCTCATCAAAGCGTATATTCCAACTTTGAGATGCTTGCACCAGTCCATAAATGGATAGCTGGAGCTTGCACACTTTGTTAGTACCTTTAGGATCGATAAAACCTTATGGTTGCATCATATACAACTCTTCTTTAAGAAATCCATTAAGGAATGCAGTTTTGACGTCCATTTGCCAGATTTCATAATCATAAAATGCAGCAATTGCTAACATGATTCAGACAGACTTAAGCATCGCTACGGGTGAGAAAGTCTCATCATAGTCAACTCCTTGAACTTGTTGAAAACCTTTCGTGACAAGTCGAGCTTTGTAGGAAGTAACATTACCACCAGCGCCAGTCTTCTTCTTGAAGATCCATTTATTCTCCATGGCTCGCCGATCATCGGGCAAGTCAACCAAAGTCCACTTTGTTCTCATACATGGATCCTATCTCAGATTTCATGGCCTCAAGCCATTTATCGGAATCTGGGCTCATCATCGCTTCTTGATAGTTTGTAGGTTTGTCATGGTCTAGTAATATGACTTCTAGAATAGGATTACCATACCACTCTGGTGCGGAATGTGCTCTGCTTGACCTACGAGGTTCGGTAGTAACTTGATCTGAAGTTTCATGGTTATTATCATTAGCTTCCTCTCTAGTTGGTGTAGGCATCATGGGAACGGTTTTCTGTGATGAGCTACTTTCCAATTCGAGAGAAGGTACAATTACCTCATCAAGTTCTACTTTCGTCCCACTCACTTCTTTCGAGAGAAACTCCTTCTCTAGTAAGGATCCATTCTTAGCAACAAAGATTTTGCCTTCAGATCTGCAATAGAAGGTGTACCCACACTACAAAAAAATACACTTCCGTGATGATACGTGCTTGTCACAGTAGGTCACATTTTCTGTCATGCATGTACATCCATGACGATTTTATGACAGAATCAAGATAGTCATACCCGTGTTGTCGTAGAAGTGTTCCATGACATTACCAAAATTATCATCACAGAAGTGTCCACTTCCATGATGATAAATGGCGCGTCATCAAAGTGCTTTAGTCAAGGGTAACCAACACGTGGCATCCACCGTAATGGGTCGCTGTTAAGCTATCGGGTCCGGTTTTGGATCTGATAACCCGCTAATAGCCACGACCAATGGCGATTCTCCACATGTAAAATTCTCATTGGCCGACGGAACAACATGCCAGCTCCGCGTTGGCACATATGTCACTCATCCAATGGGCGAGATGCGCTTATGATATGTTGACATGCGGATGGGCCGAAAAGTGGCCCATAAATATTAAATGGGCCGACCCAACTAAAGGCCCACAAGATTTTGCAGACCATAATGGGCCGACCCAGCTAAAGGCCCACAAGATTTTGCAGACCATAATGGGCCGGCCCAGCTAAAGGCCCACAAGATTTTGTAGACCATAATGGCCCGGCCCACCTAAAGGCCCACAAGATTTTGACGACACAGGTGGGCCAGCCCGTTAACACGTAGCCATGTTTTGAGCCAAATTCTGGCCCATATTTGATTTGGTGCATTAACAACCTGCCACGTTCTGGGCCTAATAAGGGCCCATATGAGATCCGACCCATTAATAGCCTACTGATACGTCCAGTTTGCATCATGCTTTTATGACAATATTTATTGCATTTTGGGCTGTTATTTCACGTTATGTCACAATACTTATGGCTATTCTCTCTGATTTTACAAGGTTTACATGAAGAGGGAGAATGCCGGCAGCTGGAATTCTGGGCTGGAAAAGGAGCAAATATTGAAGGCCTATTCCGCGCAACTCCAAAAGTCCTGAAACTCCACGGAAGACCTTAAAATAAATAAATAAAAATCGTCGCCAAGGATGAACGCCAGGGGGACCACACCCTGCTCACGAGGGTGAGGGGCGCGCCCCCTACCTCGTGGGCCCCCTGGTGGCTCTCTGATGCCCATCTTCTCCTATATGAAGTCTTTCGATGAGAAAAAAATAGAAGGCAACCTTTCGGGACGAGACTCCGCCACCACGAGGCGGAACCTTGGCGGAACCAATCTAGGACTCCGGCAGAGCTGTTCTGCCGGGGACACTTTCCTTCGGGAGGGGGAAATCATCACCATCGTCATCACCAACGCTCCTCTCTTTGGGAGAGGGCAATCTCCATCAACATCTTCACCAGCACCATCTCATCTCCAAACCCTAGTTCATCTCCTGTATCCAATTCTTGTCTCCAAGTCCGGGATTGGTGCCAGTAGGTTGCTAGTAGTGTTGATTACTCCTTGTAGTTGATGCTAGTTGGTTTATTTGGTGGAAGATCATATGTTCAGATCCTTTATGCATATTATTACCCCTCTGATTATGAACATGAATATGCTTTGTGAGTAATTACGTTTGTTCCTGAGGACAAGGGAGAAGTCTTGCTATTAGTAGTCATGTGAATTTGGTATTCGTTCGATATTTTGATAAGATGTATGTTGTCTAACCTCTAGTGGTGTTATGTGAACGTCGACTACATAACAGTTCACCATTATTTGGGCCTGGAGGAAGGCGTTGGGAAGTAATAAGTAGATGATGGGTTGCTAGAGTGACAGAAGCTTAAACCCTAGTTTATGTGTTGCTTCGTAACGGGCTGATTTGGATCCATATGTTTCATGCTATGGTTAGGTTTACCTTAATACTTTTGTTGTAGTTGCTTGTCCAAGTAAGGGCAGTACCCAAGCACCGGTCCACCCACATATCAAATTATCAAAGTACCGAACGCGAATCATATGAGCGTGATGAAAACTAGCTTGACGATATTCCCATGTGTCCTCGGGAGCGCTTTTCCTATTATAAGAGTTTGTCCAGGCTTGTCCTTTGCTACAAAAAGGATTTGTCCACCTTGCTGCACTTTATTTACTTTTGTTACTTGTTGCTCATTACAATTTATCTTATCACAAAATTATCTGTTACCACTTATTTCAGTACTTGCAGAGAATACCTTGCTGAAAACCGCTTATCATTTCCTTCTGCTCCTCGTTGGGTTCGACACTCTTAATTATCGAAAGGACTACTATAGATCCCCTATACTTGTGGGTCATCACCTACCCTGTTCTGGGCCATATTACGGTCCATATCAGATCCGGCCCTTTAAGTGCCTTTCGGCTAAATTTTGGCCCATATCAGATTCGGCCCGTCAACTAGACGTTGTGCTTTTGGGCCCACTTGAGGTCCGGTTAGGATTTCTGTTTGCTAAAGGCCCATTTAATAATACAACCTGATATTAGTTTTGGCCTATTAAAGGCCCGTTTAACATTTCAGCCCTATATTTCTTTCGGCCTGTTAAAAGCCTGTCATATAGTTAGGCCTAACTATGGCCCACTTTGCATCCTGCCTGCTCACAGTCGATAATCTGATTGGCCAAACAAGGACCGAGACAATTTTGACCTGTTAACGACCCATAATGTGATTGGCACAATCATGGGTCGGGGTCTATTTTGGCCTGTGGTTGGCCCGTGAGCTGTTCGACACGTTTCAGGCCCAACCTACTAAAAGCCCATTGAATTTTCTTGCGAAAATAGGTCCGGCGGTTTACTTGGCCTAATAAAGGCCCGATACTACTAGTGGACCAGTTTACATTTAGGCCTATTAACGGACCCAGATGACTGGGCCCATGATGCAGACCATACATAGTGATATGCATGACGACCCGCTTATGTACCGTAATTTTACGGTTTGGCCGGTTTACTTTTCATGGAGCAAAGACAGGATATATGTACAGTAAAATAACTGCAGCATCATGAATAAGAAAAAACCTAGACTAGACAATAAAGAAATTATGGCATATTACATCCACTAGGCATCAAAGTTCACCACTATGATAATAAAGCACAAGCAGACAACAGATTACATACACTAGGCATCAAAGATCACCACCAGTGCAATTAAACACGTCGACAAAATAATATACAAAACCGACAACTCTTCAATAGAGTTCAAGAAAGGTTAGCCCTACTCGGGAGCTGCAGTGCAAGCAGCTGAGCAAGCTGATGAGACTGCGCTTGTTTGATGCTTATATCCTCCTCACTCTGAAAGAGAACACAAGTAGATAGATGACATGTTTTGCACATATAAGTATCAGTGCTGACAATTCATCACATTTCTTATTGGCGAATAAAGTGACATAGTTTAAAATAGCATTAACACAATATGGTATTGTTCAGGTTAAGACATGGTAGGAAATGACATTGTGAAGGAGTTGGCAGCTTAACGACACCACTGGATTATAGATTAATAACTCATAAGTGTCAATGCTTAGTGTGCTGTCAATTTATCCCATTTCAAATTGGCAAATAAAGAGACGGTTTAAATAATAGTAGAATGATATTACATTGTTCATAGTTAAGACATTGCAGAATATGACATTGTGGTGTAGTGGGTAGGTTCACCACACCACTGGATTACGAATCAAGAACAGAAGCATACATGCAGTGCAAAAGAAGATCACTTGCTTTGTATAGCTTAATTTACATGGTATGTAGAAGGAACTTGGTTGTACAACTGAAAACTTAAATTGAGATGGACAAACTTTTGTTTATGAACTATATAATAAACTTTAAACATGCAATTTGATGCAAACACCAAAAATAAACAGCTGTTACAGTCATGCCTAACCAAATATACACAACAAAGTTTGAAGTCTTGAGAAGGACAAACTTACATTAGTGTTGAAGATCGGCTCTATAAAGCCCTTCTCCATGCTGATACGTCCATTTTGCATCATGCTTTTATATCAATATTTATTGCATTATGGGTTGTTATTACACATTATATCTCAGTACTTATGGCTATTCTCTCTTATTTTACAAGGTTCACCATGAAGAGGGGGAATGCCGGCAGCTGGAATTCTGGCTGGGAAAGGAGAAAATATTGGAAACCTATTCTGCACTGCTCCAAAAGTCCTGAAACTCCACGAAACCTAATTTTGAAATTTATAAGAATTATTGAGCGGAAGAAATACACCAGGGGGCCCACACCCTGACCAGGAGGGTGGGGGGCGCGCCCACCCCTACTGGGCGCGCCCCCTGTCTCCTGGGCCCCCTGGTGGCCCCCCCAGTGTCCATCTTCTGCTATATGAACGCTTTTACCCTGGAAAAAATCGTGGGCAAGCTTACAGGACGAAACTCCGCCGCCACGAGGTGGAACCATGGCGGAACCAATCTAGAGCTCCGGCAGAGCTGTTCTGTCGGGGAAACTTCCCTCCGGGAGGGGGAAATCATCACCAATGTCATCACCAACGATCCTCTCATCGGGAGGGGGTCAATCTCCATCAACATCTTCACCAGCACCATCTCCTCTCAAAACCCTAGTTCATCTCTTGTATCCAAACCACAAATTGGTACCTGTGGGTTGCTAGTAGTGTTGATTACTCCTTGTAGTTGATGCTAATTTGTTTACTTGGTGAAAGATCATATGTTCAGATCCTTAATGCATATTATTACTCCTCTGATTATGAACATGAATATGCTTTGTGAGTAGTTACGTTTGTTCCTGAGGACATGGGTGAAGTCTTGCTATTAGTAGTCATGTGAATTTGGTATTCGTTCGATATTTTGATGAGATGTATGTTGTGTTTTCCTCTAGTGGTATTATGTGAACGTCGACTACATGACACTTCACCATTATTTGGGCCTAGAGGAACGCATTGGGAAGTAATAAGTAGATGATGGGTTGCTAGAGTGACAAAAGCTTAAACCCTAGTTTATGAGTTGCTTCGTTAGGGGCTGATTTGGATCCATACGTTTAATGTTGTGGTTAGGTTTACCTGAATACTTCTTTTGTAGTTGCGGACGCTTGCAATAGGGGTTAATCATAAGTGGGATGCTTGTCCAAGTAAGGCCAGCACCCAAGCACCGGTCCACCCACATATCAAATTATCAAAGTACCGAACGCTAATCATATGAATGTGATGAAAACTAGCTTGACGATAATTCCCATGTGTCCTCGGGAGCTCCTTTCTCATTATTAGAAATTGTCCAGGTTATTTACTTTATTTACTTGCTGCACTTTATTTACTTTATTTACTTGTTACTCATTACAATTTATTTTATCACAAAACTATCTATTACCTACAATTTCAGTGCTTGCAGAAAACCTTACTGAAAACCGCTTATCATTTCCTTCCGCTCCTCGTTGGGTTCGACACTCTTACTTATCGGAAGGACTACGATAGATCCCCTTCACTTGTGGGTCATCAAGACTCTTTTCTGGCGCCGTTGCCGGGGAGTGTAGCGCTTTTGGTGAGTGGAACTTGGTAAGGAAACATTTATATAGTGTGCTGAACTTTTCTGTTACTTGTCACTATGGAAACTAATCCTTTGAGGGGCTTGTTCAGGGTATCTTCACCCCGACCAGAAGAGCAAAGAGTTGCTCCTCAACCTACTGAACTTTATGAAAATATTTACTTTGAGATTCCTTCGGGTATGATAGTGAAACTGCTAGCTAATCCATTTGCAGGAGATGGAACATTGCATCCCGATTTACACCTTATCTTTGTGGATGAAGTTTGTGGATTATTTAAGCTTGCAGGTATTCCCGATGATGTTGTCAAAAGGAAGGTCTTCCCTTTATCTTTGAAGGGAGATGCATTGACATGGTATAGGCTATGTGATGATACAAGATCTTGGAATTATAAACGATTGAAGTTGGAATTTCACCAGAAGTTCTATCCTATGCATCTTGTTCATCGTGATCGTAATTACATATATAATTTCTGGCCTCGCGAAGGAGAAAGCATCGCTCAAGCTTGGGGGAGGCTTAAGTCAATGTTATATTCATGCCCCAATCATGAGCTCTCCCGGGAAATGATTATTCAAAATTTTTATGCTCGACTTTCTCTTAATAATTGCAACCTGCTTGATACTTCCTGTGCTGGTTCTTATATGCTGAAGACTATTTATTTCAAATGGGACTTATTGGAAAGAATTAAATGCAACTCTGAAGATTGGGGTTCCGACGATGGTAAGGAGTCAGGTATGACACCTAAGTTTGATTGTGTTAAATCTTTTATGGATACCGATGCTTTTCGTGGATTTAGCGCTAAGTATGGACTTGACTGTGAGATAGTAGCTTCTTTCTGTGAATCTTTTGCTACTCACGTTGATCTCCCTAAAGAGAAGTGGTTTAAATATAATCCTCCTATTGAAGTGAAAGTAGTTGCACCTATTACAGTCGAATAAAAGACTATCACCTATAGTGATCCTATTGTTTCTACTACTTATGTTGAGAAACCGCCTTTTCCTGTTAGGATAAAGGATCATGCTAAAACTTCAACTGTTGTTCGTAAGAGTAATACTAGGACTTACACACCTCCTGAGCAAATCAATGTTGAACCTAGTATTGCTATGGTTAAAGATCTCTTGGATGATGATTTAGATGGGCATGTTATTTATTTCTGTGATGAAACTGCTAATATTGCTAGACCAGATACTAAGATACATAGACCTGTCGTAGGCATGCCTGTTATTTCTGTTAAAATAGGAGATCATTGTTATCATGGCTTATGTGATATGGGTGCTAGTTCTAGTGCAATACCTTATACCTTATATAAAGAAATTATGCATGACATTGCACCCGTTGAATTAGAAGACATTGATGTTACTATTATGCTTGCTAATAGGGATACCATTAAACCAGTTGGGATTGTTAGAGATGTCGAAGTCTTATGTGGGAAGGTTAAATATCCTGCTGATTTTCTTGTTCTTGGTTTCCCACAAGATGACTTTTGTCCCATTATTTTTGGTAGACCCTTCTTGAATACAGTTAAGGCTAAGATTGATTGTGAAAAAGATAGTGTCACCATTGGCTTAAATGGTATGTCTGATGAGTTTAATTTTGCTAAGTTTCATAGACAACCTTGTGATAGGGAACCACCTAGTAAGGATGAGATTATTGGTCTTGCTTCTATTGCCGTGCCTCCTACTGATCCGTTAGAACAATATTTGCTAGACCATGAAAATGATATGTTTATGAAGGAAAGAAGGGAAATAGATGAAGTGTTCCTTAAACAGGAACATGTGCTGAAGCATAACCTTCCCGTTGAAATTCTTGGGGATCCCCCTCCACCCAAGGGTGATCCCGTGTTTGAACTCAAACCACTACCTGATAATCTTAAGTATGCTTATCTTGATGAAAAGAGAATATATCCTATTATTATTAGTGCTAACCTTTCAGAGCAAGAAGAACAAAGATTATTGAAAACTCTGAAGAAGCACCGAGTTGCTATTGGGTATACTCTGGATGATCTTAAGGGCATTAGTCCCACGTTATGCAAACACAAAATTTCAGTGGAGAAAGACGCCGAACCAGTTAGAGATCCTCAACAACGACTGAATCCCAAAATGAAAGAAGTGGTAAGAAAGGAGATACTAAAGCTCCTTGAGGCAGGTATAATTTATCCCGTTGCTAATAATGATTGGGTAAGCCCTCTCATTGTGTTCCTACAAAGGGAGGCATTACCGTTGTTCCTAATGATAAAGATGAATTGATCCCGCAAAGAATCATTACAGGTTATAGGATGGTAGTTGATTTCCATAAATTAAATAAGGCTACTAAGAAAGATCATTACCCTTTACCTTTTATTGATCAAATGCTAGAAAGACTATCCAAACACACACATTTTTGCTTTCTAGATGGTTATTCTGGTTTCTCTCAGATACCTGTGTCAGCAGGGGATCAATCAAAAACTACTTTTACTTGCCCTTTCGGTACTTTTGCTTATAGACGTATGCCTTTTGGTTTATGTAATGCACCTGCTACCTTTCAAAGATGCATGATGGCTATATTCTCTGATTTTTGTGAAAAGATTTGTGAGGTATTCATGGATGACTTCTCCGTTTATGGATCCTCTTTTGATGATTGTTTGAGCAACCTTGGTCGAGTTTCGCAGAGATGCGAAGACACTAGTCTCGTCCTGAATTGGGAGAAGTGTCACTTTATGGTTAATGAAGGCATTGTCTTGGGGCACAAGATTTTCGAGAGAGGTATTGAAGTTGATAAAGCTAAAGTTGATGCTATTGAAAAGATGCCATGTCCCAAGGACATAAAAGGTATAAGGAGTTTCCTTGGTCATGCCAGTTTTTATAGGAGGTTCATTAAGGACTTTTCTAAAATCTCTAGGCCTCTGACTAATTTATTACAAAAAGATATTCCTTTTGTCTTTGATGATGATTGTGTAGAAGCATTTGAAATACTTAAGAAAGCTTTGATCACTGCACCTATTGTTCAGCCACCTGATTGGAATTTACCCTTTGAAATTATGTGTGATGCTAGTGATTATGCTGTAGGTGCTGTTCTAGGGCAAAGAGTTGATAAGAAATTGAATGTTATCCAGTATGCTAGTAAGACTCTTGATACTACCGAGAGAAATTATGCTACTATTGAAAAAGAATTCTTACCAGTCGTGTTTGCATGTGATAAGTTTATACCTTATATTGTTGATTCCAAAGTTACTATTCACACTAATCAAGCTGCTATTAAATATCTTATGGAAAAGAAAGATGCTAAGCCTAGACTCATTAGATGGGTTCTCTTGCTCCAAGAATTTGATTTACATATTATTGATAGGAAGGGAGCTAAGAACCCTGTTGTAGACAACTTGTCTAGGTTAGAGAATGTTCTTGATGACCCACTGCCTATTGATGATAGCTTTCCTGATGAACAATTAGTGGTCATTCATGCTTCTCGTAATGCTCCTTGGTATGTTGATTATGCTAATTACATTGTTGCTAAATTTATACCGCCTAGTTTCACATACCAGCAAAAGAAAAAGTTCTTTTTATGATTTTTGACATTACTTCTGGGATGAACCACACCTTTATAAAAAAGGAGTAGATGGTGTTATTAGACGTTGTGTGACTAAGCATGAACAGGAACATATCCTACGCAAGTTTCACCTATGGAGGACACCACGCTGGAGATAGAACTGCACACAAGGTACTACAATCTGGTTTCTATTGGCCTACTCTCTTTAAAGATGGTCGTAAGTTTGTCTTATCTTGCGATGAATGTCAAAGAATTGGTAATATTAGTAGACGTCAAGAAATGCCTATGAATTATTCTCTTGTTATTGAACCATTTGATGTTTGGGTTTTTGATTATATGGGACCTTTTCCTACCTCTAATGGTTATACACATATTTTAGTTGCTGTTGATTACGTTACTAAGTGGGTAGAAGCTATTCCAACTAGTAGTGCTGATCATAACACTTCTATTAAAATGCTTAAAGAAGTTATTTTTCCAAGGTTTGGAGTCCCTAGATATCTTATGACTGATGGTGGTTCACATTTTATTCATGGTGCTTTCCGTAAGATGCTTGCTAAGTATGATGTCAATCATAGAATCGCATCTCCTTATCATCCACAGTCTAGTGGTCAAGTAGAGTTGAGCAATAGAGAACTCAAATTAATTTTGCAAAAGACTGTCAATAGATCTAGAAAGACTTGGTCCAAAAAACTTGATGATGCATTATGGGCCTATAGAACTGCATACAAAAATCCTATGGGTATGTCTCCATATAAGATGGTCTATGGAAAAGCTTGTCATTTACCTCTTGAACTTGAACATAAAGCATATTGGGCTATTAAAGAGCTCAATTATGACTTAAAACTTGCCGGTGAGAAGAGGTTACTTGACATTAGCTCACTTGATGAATGGAGAGCCCAAGCCTATGAGAATGCCAAGTTATTTAAAGAAAAAGTCAAACACTGGCATGACAAAAGGATACAAAAGCGTGAGTTTAACGTAGGAGATTATGTGTTATTATTCAACTCTCGTTTAAGATTTTTTCTAGGAAAACTTCTCTCTAAATGGGAAGGTCCCTACGTTATCGAGGAGGTCTATCGTTCTGGTGCCATAAAAATCAACAACTTCGAAGGCACAAGTCCGAGGGTGGTAAACGGTCAAAGAATTAAACATTATATTTCAGGTAATCCTATCAATGTTGAAACCAATATTATTGAAACCGTAACCGACTCCAAAACAATTTCAATGGCAACTTTTATCAGTTTTGGAATATTTAAGAATTTTAGGAAGAAAGAAGTAGTCCGAAAGGGACATGAGGCCTCCAGGAGGTTGGTGGACGCGCCCTCCCTTACTGGGCGCGCCCTTGTCTCCTGGGCACCTCGTGTGCCTTCCGGACTCCATTTTCTTGCACGTTACGTATTTTGGTCGGTAAAAATTCATTATATAAACTCCCGAAGGTTTTGACTACCGTATCACGCAAATATCCTCTGTTTTCGTTTCGAGCTGTTTCTGTCGTAGATTTAGAGCAAGATGTCTTCTCAAGAGTCAGTCGGGGAGAGTCGGGTGTCTCACCCGACACCGGGCCCAGAAGCAAACAGCGATGCTTATCACTTTGGGCCATCAACGGAGGATGAGATGGAGGCCGACTTAAAAAGGATAGATGCTATGGAGGAGGATCAAGAAGTTACCTCTCGCTTCCAAGCAGGATTTATGATGGGGGAACTACGGAGCTCAGCCATTCCAACTCGGTCATCCCTTCTAATGTCAAATTTCTTTCTTATGATAATATGAAAAAGAGTGTCACTTGTTCTCCAGAAGCTATGCAACATCCTTGGGTAAAAGGAGCTTTAGCCGTGACAGGCAAGATTTGCAAGGTAATTATGGACCTCAAGCAACAAGTCAATAAGCTCGAGGAGGAGAATCGTATCCTAAGGGGCATCATCACCAAGAAGATCACAACACCAACCCTGAAGAAGGAGACATAATCACATGGGTATGGGCACTCCCCTTGGCAACTGCCAAGCTTGGGGGAGGTGCCCCGGTATCGTATCACCATCACACTCCTATCTTTACCGTTTTATTTAGTTCGATCCTTTTAGTAGTATCTTGATCTAGTAGATTGAAGTTTTGATATCAAGTAGTTTTGAGTTTTGCTTTGTGATCTCTTTTGTAATCGAGTCCGTGGGTTGTCTATAATAAATATTAGTGTTGACTCAAGGGCTTTGCTATGTTGCTAAGATCTTGAGAAAGTAGAAAGAATAAAAGAGTTTATATTAATCTTATGGTTAGTGATGACTTCACATATAGAAAGTATGAGGCATAAAAGTTGTTGAGAGTTGATAAACGTAGTTTTGGTCATCTTTGCAATTAGTAGGAAGTGATAAGGAAAGAGAGGTTCACATATAAATATACTATCTTGGACATCTTTTATGATTGGGAGCACTCATTAAGTATGACATGCTAAAAGAGTTGACGTTGGACAAGGAAGACAATGTAATGGTTTATGTTTTCTCACATCTCAGTTAAAGTATATTGTCATTGACCTTCCAAACATGTTGAGCTTTCCTTTCCCCTTCATGCTAGCCAAATTCCTTGCACGAAGTAGAGATACTACTTGTGCTTATCCGTAAACCCAATTTTGCCATGAGAGTCCACCATACCTACCTATGGATTGAGTAGATCCTTCAAATAAGTTGTCATCGGTGCAGGCAATAAAAATTGCTATCTAAATATGCATGACTTATTAGTGCAGAGAAAATAAGCTTTGTACGATCTTGTTGTAGAAGTAATAAAAGCGACGGACTGCATAATAAAGGTCCACATACAAGGGGCAATATAAAGTGACGTTCTTTTGCATTAAGATTTTGTGCATCCAACACTAAACGCACATGACCACCTCTGCTTCCCTCTGCGAAGGGCCTATCTTTTACTTTATGTTTTTACTTTATGTTTTTACTTTATGCTTGAGTCAAGGTGATCGTCACCTTTTCCTTTTTCATTTTATCCTTTGGCAAGCTCCTCGTGTGTGAAAGATCATGATATATATATCCAATTGGATGTAATTTAGCATGGGCTATTATTGTTGACATCACCTAAAGGTGAATACGTTGGGAGGCAACACAATAAGCCCCTATCTTTCTTAGTGTCTGGCTGAAACTCCATAACCACAAGTATTGCGTGAGTGTTAGCAATTGTAGAAGACTACAAGATAGCTGAGTATGTGAACTTGCTGAAAAGCTCTATTGATGACTCTTTCTGATGTTATGATAAATTGCAATTGCTTCATTGACTAAGATTATAGTTTGTTAGTTCCCAATGAAGTTTTTGAACCATACTTGACATTGTGAATTGATTGTTACTTGAGCATAAGAAATCATATGATAAAATCTATATATGTTGCTATTATAAGAATGATCATGATGCCCTCATGTCCGTATTTTATTTTTATCGACACCTGTATCTCTAAACATGTGGACATATTTTTCGCTATTGGCTTCCGCTTGAGGACAAGCGAGGTCTAAGCTTGGGGGAGTTGATACGTCCATTTTGCATCATGCTTTTATATCAATATTTATTGCATTATGGGTTGTTATTACACATTATATCTCAATACTTATGGCTATTCTCTCTTATTTTACAAGGTTCACCATGAAGAGGGGGAATGCCGCTAGCTGGAATTCTGGCTGGAAAAGGAGCAAATATTGGAAACCTATTCTACACTGCTCCAAAAGTCCTGAAACTCCACGAAACCTATTCTTGGAATTTATAAGAATTATTGAGCGGAAGAAATACACCAGGGGGCCCACACCCTGACCAGGAGGGTGGGGGGCGCGCCCACCCCTAATGGGCGCGCCCCTGTCTCCTGGGCCCCCTGGTGGCCCCCCGGTGTCCATCTTCTGCTATATGAAGGCTTTTACCCTAGAAAAATTCATGGGCAAGATTACGGGAGGAAACTCCGCCGCCACGAGGCGGAACCTTGGTGGAACCAATCTAGAGCTCCGGCAGAGCTGTTCTTCCGGGGAAACTTCCCTCCGGGAGGGGGAAATCATCACCAACGTCATCACCAATGACCCTCTCATCGGGAGGGGGTCAATCTCCATCAACATCTTCACCAGCACCATCTCCTCTCAAAACCCTAGTTCATATCTTGTATCCAATCTTGTATGCAAACCACAAATTGGTACCTGTGGGTTGTTAGTAGTGTTGATTACTCCTTGTAGTTGATGCTAATTGGTTTACTCTGTGAAAGATCTTATGTTCAGATCCTTAATGCATATTATTACTCCTTTGATTATGAACATGATATGCTTGTGAGTAGTTAGGTTTGTTCCTGAGGACATGGGTGAAGTCTTACTATTAGTAGTCATGTGAATTTGGTATTCGTTCGATATTTTGATGAGATGTATGTTCACTTTTCCTCTAGTGGTGTTATGTGAATGTCGACTACATGACACTTCACCATTATTTGGGCCTAGAGGAAGGCATTGGGAAGTAATAAGTAGATGATGGGTTGCTAGAGTGACACAAGCTTAAATCCTAGTTTATGAGTTGCTTCGTTAGGGGCTGATTTGGATCCATACGTTTAATGTTGTGGTTAGGTTTACCTTAATACTTATTTTGTAGTTGCGGACGCTTGCAATAGGGGTTAATCATAAGTGGGATGCTTTTCCAAGTAAGGGCAGCACCCAAGCACCGGTCCACCCACATATCAAATTATCAAAGTACCGAACGCGAATCATATGAATGTGATGAAAACTAGCTTGATGATAATTCCCATGTGTCCTCGGGAGCTCCTTTCTCATTATTAGAAATTGTCCAGGCTTATCCTTTGCTACATAAAGGATTGTGCCACCTTGCTGCACTTTATTTACTTGTTACTCGTTACAATTTATTTTATCACAAAACTATCTATTACCTACAATTTCAGTGCTTGCAGAAAACCTTACTGAAAACCGCTTATCATTTCCTTCTGCTCCTCGTTGGGTTCGACACTCTTACTTATCGAAAGGACTATGATAGATCCCCTACACTCATGGGTCATCACATGCTGATGGGGGGGGGGCAATTCAAGAAGTTTACCACAGAATCTTCTTCATAAGCATTGCCTTTATTCTACATTTTGTTAAGAGTAAATATAGATGTGATAATATAAGGAAAGATGGAGAATATTTAAGATAAGATGAAGAGTGATGCTACATAACCAAGTAGCTTTAAATGTAAGTACATGGATATAGGCAAAAGGTACAACCAAGAGCAATGCAGACCTAAACTTCTTTAGTACCATCGGTGTTATCCAACCTTATGGTAAGAGTAAATATAGATCTGGTGTGTAGAAAATGGAGGGCGAAGAAAAATAAGCTGCAGAGTGATGGTACACGAACAACTAGCTGTAAATATAAGTACACTAATAAAGGACAGCAGGTACTTACAAGAACAATGCAGAGCTAAACTTTTTCATCAGCATTGGATATATTCTACACTAATGTAACCATTCATACAGATCAGATAATTTGGGGCGAACAATTGATAAGCAAGCTATCATGCATACTGCTGTCACATAATGAACCAGGTATGAATGCAAGTACAATGATACAGGACAACATGTACTAATAAGAGCAAAGCAGCGGGCAGCATATTTGTGATATCCTGTCGTCCTTTTCAAACCGGAATTCTTCTTCGAGCAGATTTCCTACAAAAGAGATCCGTAAGGCACATGCGGAAAAGTAGAAGTTCAAATTGTCATGTAATATCATAGACAGTACCTCATCCTGGGAACAACACCAGTGCATAACAAGGTTTTTCCATTTAATATCTTCTAAATTTAGCACATGAGACTTCACCGGAAATTCGTTTATAGACTTGCCATCAAAGTGTGATTTTCTCAAGTTAACACCGATACTTCTGCAATGCTTTCTTGAAAAGCGCAAGCAAACTTTGCTTGTCTTGACTATCCAGATTGACCATCGCCTACTTACAACAATGTAATGTAAATCATTGATGTGTTCAATCAACAAAAAATAGGAAAATAATCACCATGTATAATAGCATTTACACGTAAGTGGGACAGGAAGAAGTGAAAATGGTGTTTGTCTTCACTATAATCTTCCCATGATGGAAATATATGCACGTAGTCCCTAACAACATTGAAAGCATTGTCTTTTAAACTAGGAATAACAGGAATGGGGTTCCAATCTACAAGAATTGCTCATCTCTGCAGTTGGGATAGGTCTTCGGCTAGTGGACTTGCTGTACTTTTTGTTGGAGTGGGATTTCTCTATGGTCTGGATGGTGCTATGGCAACTGAAATCGGCATACCTTTTGCCGGAGTTTGGGTCCTGTGTGGTGGGGCTAGTGTTATGGCCAGTGAAGTATGGGTACAGTCTGCTGGTGTCAGTCCTAAGTTTTGTGCCACTACTTGTAGAGCCAATATAAGTGGGGTGCTGTCTGATTTCTCCGGCACCACCACGCTTTTCAAGGACTTTGCTGGTGCTCCTTCAGGTTCGGCAATCACCCTCTTCCTTTTTGATGTCTGATGCACAAGAACAACATTTGAGTGGAAAAACATGGTATGATGACAGGTGTAATAAGTATTGATAATGGATGGGCATGGCATCTTAACATATATGATGAGTAAACTAAGCAGATGACGGTGCAACAAAGTAGAAGAAATGCAAGACACCTTATGCAAGATATGCGCAATCAATAAAACCTTACCAAATTAGAACATGCACCTTGATGGGTGAACAAGACAGGCCATCTGCCTTCGACTCCTCGAGGTCAGAATTGTCATTAGGATCATATTCTGAACAAGAATCTGCAGGTGGGGAGCGTATGAGTTTCATTGCATCCAGAATGGAACTTAATGCCTTGGTGCCAATTTTGTAAGTCATTGCAGTGATCCACAATATTCTTCTGATGCACAGATTCTGATATTCACTGTGATTACGTATAATATCTGAGAAGCATGAAAACATAAATAGTAGTGAGATTATCTTTGTAATGCAGAGGATATTCTAATATAGGGGCTCCCTGTAAACTCTTGTGTGATATCACTGGATTCTAATGAGAGAGCCCATATGTGCTGTAATATGGTGCGTGCATTAATATAATCTGGCACAAATGCACACAAAAATAGGCTCCAGAAGTAAGGATAGTTGGCAAATGATAGGTTCATAATATATACTGTATAGAGAGTTTATTGCCAAACCATGATAACAAGAGCACACAACAACTAGGCAGATCGTGGTGTATATAAAAGGGGTACACCATAACCAGCATATATAAATAAGAGAAGTGGAACTAGCTGGAAAATACAGCGTTGTATTGCCACTACTAATTGAAAGCCTATCGATCACGTACATGCCATCTCTATCAGTTGTTGACTGCAGATGTCCCTGCCCCTCTTCCTGACGAGGAACATACTGTACATACTAAATACAGAATAACAGAAGAGGAACATGTTAAAGAACAGAAGAGGAAGCATATTCTTGAGGTTCCGCTTCTTTGGATACAATGTTGGTTGCCCACTCATGATGAATCACAGCACCCAAAGAAATGCAATTCCATGCTTGTCGGAGTAATGGGCCACGGGTAGGCTCACCCGTGTCCCAAGATTTATCAAGACTTTGGGCCAGCTCCGCCTAGCTAGGCCCCAAGCCGAAACCCCGCCCTCTGGAGCCGGCTGGCTCAGTGGCCCACTGCCAGAGGGCGGCTGACCCAAGACTACGGCACTCCGAGCGACCGGCTCCTGGCGGCCGCCTTCTAGAGAAGGCGGCAACTGGCAGGCGGCCACCTCACAACTACGGGCGGCCGAGCTCCCATCAAGAGTACAAGGCAAAGCAAGGATACAGTGAAGGACGTCGCCTCCCATGCTCGAGACGGGCGTGGCTACAATGCTCCATACAGATGGAGATCTCCGCATGACGGAGCACTGTGCCATATCTACCCTGATGTCGCTCCGGGCAGGCGGAGTCCTGTTCCCCATGACGGCCTGTCGGTACGGTCCTCCATAAGCGGGCCCTATCAGGCAGTGACCCCAAGGAAGACGGCGGAGGCTCGACCAGGTAGATTCAAGAGGAGTCGGCCTCCAGCAGGCGGCCGTCCGTTATCCCGAGGCATGCACACCATTAAGCTGATAAGACCAGGTGTGGCTACAGTGGCCTCCTGCCAGGCGGAGGGACTGTAGCCACACAAAGGTGACCAAGCTCTCGTCACCAACGACACGGCTACAGTAAGCAGCCACCAACCAGTTGGCGGGGCCCACCAGGCGGCGGGCCCCAGCGGTCGGCGGAGAAGCCGGAGGCTGGAGACACTGACAGCCGGGCCCAGCAGCTGGCCAGATTACCATTGTACCCCTGGGGGGTAGGCCTATATAAACCCCCAGGCCACCCATGCAAAGGGTTCGACCCCATTAGAACTAGCCACCCCCTAGAGCAGGAAGAGAGCTAAGTCCTGCCTCCTTCTGCCTCTAGCATACAGCTCGAGGAGCACCATTGTATCACTTGTGCCTTAGTTATCATGCGGAGACCCCGCAGAGCAGGACTAGGGGTGTTATATCCTAGGAAAGCCCCGAACCTGGCTAAAGTATGTCGGCGTTCGTGTCTATGCCTTATCCCGCTTCCAGGCACCGGCGACGTTCTACTCGCTCCCACCATGATAAGCCATCCGTTGGCATATGTCGCATCCAACCCCCGACATTTGGCGCCCACCGTGGGGCGAGGTGCACCATCTCCCGGAGATCTGCTCTGGACGGGAACCCCGTTCCTTCCTGGCGAGCGAAGCCAGCCCACCACGCCTGACGGCATCATCTTTGACCCGCTGCATGGCGCGGATATCGCCTGCGCGGCGAGTTGCCTCACTGACCTCGTCGGCGAGATCGACCTCTCCGACAAGCCGGCCTCCGACGCGGGCACGAGCTGCCCCGAGGGCTGCCTCGTCAGCCTCCTCGACCAGCTCCATGTCACTAGGGAGCCCGCTGTGGACCTGGAGTCTGTCGGCTTGACCGATCCGATGATCATTGACTCCGACATGGCGTCGCTCGACGTGTTTCCCACCAACGTGGTGGTCTACGAGGAGCCGCCTCCTCGCGAGTACAGCGGCGGGAGCACCGTCACAGAGGTGCTCGTCATCAACAGCGAGGAGCACTCGGACGGGCGTGCTCAAGATCCCCTCGAGGCCACCCTGCGAGACCTCACGGCGCCCATTCCCAAGGGCGCGGATGCTGAGGTGCTGGAGGCACGCCGCCTCCAACTTATCGAGAGTGCTGGCCGCCTGGCCAGCATGCGTCGTCTCTCGAACGCCTATCGGCGCGAGATGGACCGGGCCGTAGGCGGCACGCCGGCTCCTGGGGGGCCTAGCCGTCTCGGCACAGTTCAGCGGCATGGCCGACCGTCACCACCATGTTCGGGGTGGAGCGCCCCGTCTACGCCATGCCTATAGAGAACATCCGGGCCGCCCAGGCGGTAACGGATGAGCTGAACAAGTACGACGGTGACGAACTCCGCCACATGATGAGGCGAGTCCAACAGCTCCTGGACGCGGCTGCCACACAGCACGAGGCCGCCTGCGGCGCTGAAGTCCCAGCCGAACGAAACAACGAGCCGCCCCCACGCCGAGATCATGGGGCGACCTCCCAGACGCCGACTGGTGGCACCCGCGGAGGAAAGGGCAATGAGCCGGCTGCTAGCCGCAGTCGGACACGCATCTCCATCGAGCGGGACGAGGAAGGCCGCCCTCGTGCAGTGGAGCGGCGAGGCGACCTGCCGCCTCCCCCGCCTCGTGGAGCGAGATACCCCACTCCGCCTCCTGTCACGCACCCGACCCTCGGCGACCGCCTTGGCCGCCGAGAGGGAGTCGGAGAGAATGATGCTCGCCACCGGATCGATCGCCTCAACCGATCCCTGGCGCTTGAAGAAGAAGATGCGCTGGGCCCGCCCTGCTTCGGCCCCCGAATACACAATGAGCCCTTCCCCAAAGGGTTCACCCTCCCACGAGACACGCCCAAATACACCGGCTCTGTGAAGCCGGAGGACTGGCTGGTCGACTACTCCACAGCCGTCAGCACAGCGAACGGCAACAAGCGCGTTGCCGTGAAGTATGTCCCGCTCATGCTTCAAGGCATTGCTCGGACGTGGCTCAACAGCCTGAAGCCCCGCAGCATCAACAGCTGGGTCGATTTCACCGAGGTCTTCATCCGCAACTTCACCAGCACTTACAAGCGGGCCCCCAAGCCCCGATAGCTCTCCTTATGAGTCCAAGGGCCCACGGAGTCAACTCGCGACTACCTCACGCGCTGGACCGAGCAGCGCAATTCCTGTGAAGGCGTGACGAGGTGCAGGCAATTGAGTACTTTACTGCCGGGTGCCGAGAGGGCACCCTCCTCAAACATCGACTCCTCTGCGACGAGCCCGAGACCCTCAATGAGCTGCTGGTCATCACCGACAAGCACGCCACGGACGACTCCTCCATGAAGGCAGAAATCCTAGTTGACGCATCCGGAAAGGTGGCTCCTCAAGCACCTCGGACTCCGGCTGGTGACACCAGTCGGTGACAGCAACCAGGTGATAACAAGCGGAAGGCCACCTAGCCGGCTTCCACAAGCCGACAGGTGGTGATGATCGAGGATCAGCAGCCAGAGGGGCAGCCAGCCCCCAAGTGGCAGAAGGGCGGCAAGTCCAATTCGTTGCCCGCCTTCTCTTACGAGCAAACCTTAGATGCACCCTGCAAGTTCCGTAGCGGCGCGAAGCCCTCCAACCACACCACTCAGAAGTGTCACTGGCTCACCAGAATTGCCAAGGGAGATGGACTCCTGCCTCCTCCGCCTGCCGGACCGCCGCCTCCTCTGCCCCAGCAGCCAGCGGCCCGACCAGTCGGCACCTTACAAGACGAGTACCCGGAGGAACACGGAGCTTATGTTGTGTTCACCAGCTTGGCCGATGACAGACGCAACAGACGGCAACAACAACAAGAAGTGCAAGCAGTGGCCTCCAACACTCCAGAGTTCATGCATTTGTCCGAGAAGCCTATCAGTTGGAGCAGGGCCGACCACCCGGAAGTGATGCCTTCCCCTGGTTCGTACGCCCTGGTCCTAGAAGTGACCCTTGCAACGGAGAGGCGAGCAGCCCGTTTCTCCAGAGTCTTGATAGATGGCAGCAGCAACATCAACATCTTGTACCGCGATACGATGGAGAAGTTGGGAATCAGCCAGAAGCAGCTCGTCCCCAGTCGGACAATATTCCATGGCATAGTCCCTGGCCTTTCCTGCTCACCAATCGGCAAGACCCAGATTGATGTCCTCTTCGGAGACAAGAATCATTTTCGCCGAGAGCCAGTTTGGTTCGAAGTGGTGGACCTTCAGAGCCCCTACCATGCACTGCTAGGCCGGCCTGCTCTAGCCAAATTCATGGCAGTCCCCCACTACGCCTACCTCAGGATGAAGATGCCAAGTACCAAGGGGATCCTGACAGTAGTCGGAGACTACAAGAAGTCGATCGCCTGCACCGCAGATAGCAGCCGGCTGGCCGAGTCCCTCGTGATTGCAGCCGAGAAGCGGCTCCTCGACCGGGTGGTGGCGTTGGCAGGCAAGAAGCCGGAAATGTCTCCCACACCCCAGGAGTCAGAGGCTGAGGGCTTGTTCAAGCCGGCCAAGGAAACAAAGAAAATACCCTTGGACCCAGAGCACCCGGAGAGGCACGCTGTCATAGGCACATGCCTTGACAGCAAATAGGAAGGCGAGCTCATTGATTTCCTCCGTGAGAATCAGGACATATTCGCATGGTCCCCCAAAGACATGTCGGGTGTTCTGACGGATTTCGCCGAGCACAAGCTACATGTCCGTCCTGACGCCAAGCCAGTCAGGCAGCCCTTGCGCCGCCTGTCAGAAGAAAAGAGAAGAGTTATTGAAGAAGAGATAGCCCGACTCCTAGCAGCCGGATTCATCATGGAAGTATTCTTCCTAGAGTGGCTGGCCAACCCAGTCTTAGTATTGAAGAAGAACAAGTAGTGGCGCATGTGCATTGACTACACCAGCCTCAAAAAAGCCTGCCCCAAAGATCCCTTTGCTCTGCCGAGGATTGATCAAGTGATAGACTCCACAGCCGGATGCGAGCTGTTGAGTTTCTTGGATGCATACTCAGGTTATCACCAGATAAAGCTGAACCCGGCCGACAGGCTGAAGACCGCCTTCATCACGCCATTTGGAGCCTTCTGCTACCAGACCATGACGTTCGGCTTGAGAAATGCCGGCGCCATGTTTCAGCGTTGCATGCAGAAGTGCCTCCTCAAGCAACTCGGCAGAAATGCCCATGTATACGTGGATGATGTGGTGGTGAAGAAGGAGAAGCGTGGCTCTCTGCTAGAGGACCTCAATGAGACCTTTGAAAACCTGCGTTGATTCTAGATTAAGCTCAACCCAGAGAAATGTGTCTTTGGAGTACTAGCCGGCCAGCTTCTTGGATTACTGGTCTCAGAGCGCGGCATAGAGTGCAATCCTGTGAAGATCAAGGCAATTGAAATGATGAAGGTTCCCACCCGACTACTGGACGTGCAGAAATTCACCGGCTGCCTGGCGTCAGTCAGCCGTTTCATCAGCCGGCTGGGCGAGAAGGCTCTTCCCCTATACCAACTCATGAAGAAGACCACTTTTTTCGAGTGGAACGACAAGGCGGACGAAGCATTTCTCCAACTCAAGAAGATGTTGGCAACCCCGCCTGTCCTGGCAGCTCCGACTGAGAAGGAGCCCATGCTCCTCTACATTGCAGCCACCAGTCGGGTCGTCAGCATAGTCATGGTAGTAGAGCACAAGGAGAAGGACAAAGCACTGCCGGTCTAGAGACCGGTGTATTACTTGAGCAAAGTATTGTCCGCCTCCAAGCAAAACTACCCCCACTACCAGAAGATGTGTTACGGCATGCATTTTGCCGCCAAGAAGCTGAAGCCTTACTTCCAAGAGCACCCCATAACTGTCGTCTGCACAACCCCGCTTGCTGAGATCATGCCTCAGGCCAAGTGGCCAAATGAGCTATTGGTCTGGCCCCTTACACCATCTATTACCAGCCTCGCACCGCCATCACATCACAAGTGTTGGCCAACTTCCTCGTCGACTGGGCCGAAACCCAATATTTTCCGCATGCGCCAGACTCCACTCATTGGCGGATGCATTTTGATGGTTCAAAAATGCGCACTGGTCTAGGAGCCAGCGTCGTCCTCACCTCTCCCAAAGGCAACAAGCTTAAATACGTACTGCAAGTCCACTTCGCCTCCTCCAACAATGTAGCAGAATATGAGGCACTCATACACGGGCTCCGGCTTGCCAAGAAACTCGGCATTCGCCGGATCCTGTGTTAGGGTGACTCCGACTTGGTGGTCCAGCAGTCTTCAGGCGATTGGGACGCCAAGGATGCAAACATGGCGAGCTACCGCTTCCTGGTGCAGCAACTCAGCGGATACTTTGATGGGTGCGAGTTCCTTCATGTGCTGAGGAATGACAACGAGCAAGCAGATGCCTTGGCACTGATTGGCTCCACCCGACAAGCAATACCAGCCGGCGTCGCCCTACGCCTCCTTCTGAAGCTATCTGTCAAGCTGTCTCCTGATTCAGACTCCATCTTTGTGCCGCCCCCCCCCCCCGAAGCAGTCGGATCCGACTTGGGGACTCCAGAGGCCGGCACAAGGGTTTCAACAGGCGGCCCGGGAACTGCTACAGCTGTGCCCGGCCCGGGGACTTCAGAACCCAGTCCAGGGACTTCGGATCCCGGCCCAGGGACATTGCCAGTTGGCCCGGGGACTTCTTCAGCACAGCAGGCGGAAGCAGCCGCCAACCCGCCGCCTCCCGACCCAACTGCCCTCCTACAAGTTGCAGAGGTTGCAATCGAAGAAATTGCAGCGCCCTCATGGGCTCAGCCGATCCTCAAGTTCCTAGTGAATAAGGAGCTGCCAACCAATGAAATCTTAGCCCGACAAGTACAGAGGCGGGCTACAGCTTACACCTTAGTCAACAAAGAGCTGGTACGGCGAAGTGTCACAGGAGTTTATCAGCGGTGTGTGGAGTCGGACCAAGGCCAAGCAATACTCAGAGATATCCACCAGGGCGAGTGCGGCCACCACGCGGCTTCAAGATCACTTGTGGCCAAGGCTTTCCGCCACGGGTTCTTCTGGCCAACTGCCCTGGAAGAGGCCAAAGAACTAGTTCAGAAGTGTCAAGGGGGCAAGAGGTTCCACTCCAAGCCACACCTGCCGGCTTCTGCACTCAAAACCATTCCCATAGCCTGGCCCTTTGCTGTGTGGGGATTGGATATGGTGGGACCCTTCAAGACGGCCCGCGGTGGCATGACTCACTTGATGGTTGCGGTGGACAAGTTTACCAAGTGGATAGAGGCAAAACCAATCAAGAAGCTCAATGGGCCGACTGTCGTGACCTTCATCGCCGACATCACCACGCGGTACGGCATCCCACACAGCATCATCACTGACAACGGCACCAACTTCGCCAAGGGAGCCTTGGCTCGTTTCTGTGCAACACAGGGCATCCGCCTGGACCTAGCGTCCGTTGCCCACCCACAGTCAAACGGCCAGGTGGAACGTGCAAACGGCCTCATTTTGTCTGGCCACATGCCCCGACTGGTCGAGCCTCTGGAGCGTTCGTCCGGCTGCTGGCTCGACGAGCTGCCGGCCGTCCTCTGGAGCTTGCACACAACTCCAAACAAATCAATGGACTTCACGCCTTTCTTCCTCGTCTACGGTGCCGAAGTCGTCATCCCGACGGATATCAAATTTGACTCCCAAGAGTCACCATGTACACCGAGATGGACGCCAAAGAAGCACGAGAAGACGGCGTCGACTTGCTGGAGGAAGCCCGGCTGTTGGCACTCAGCTGGTCAGCCATCTACCAGCAGAGTCTATGCCGATACAACCGCAAGGTGAAGCCAAGGTCCTTCCTGGAGGGAGACCTTGTGCTCCGGCTGATCCAGCGAATAGCCGGACAACACAAGCTCTCGGCACCTTGGGAAGGCCCTTTTATCATCAGTAAGGTGTTGGGCAACGATGCCTACTATCTGATCGATGCCCAGAAGCCCAGAGCGCGCAAGAGAGATGATTCAGGCAAAGAAACGGAGAGGCCGTGGAACGCAAATCTCCTCCGAAGGTTTTACAGTTGAAAGCAGTATGTATCACGCTACCTTTTGTACTATGTATAAAGACTCCGAGTCCCCCGAGAAGAGCTCGGGGACTGCCCTCTTTTTATCTATATGATAAGTGTCATGCCCATGAGAATGTATAGTCTATTTCTTCCGCCTGGCCCGGGTTCGACCAGTCAGCCTGGAGCCTCGCCGCCTTCTACAATATGCCGCCTCCTACAGCCAGACAAGTAGTGTGCCAACACCAAAAGCTTCCTTTGTCAGAAGCCATAGCTCGTAGAGCGACTGCATGGCGGGCAAAGGTTGCAAAGAGGTGCCCCGCATGAAAAAACGACTAAGGAGGAAAGTGCATATTGTAGAAGGCGGCATCGCACCTAGCCGTCTGGCTGCTTGGCAGCCAGACGACCGGCCTCCACCTTACTACCCAAAGCTCCTAATGGCTAAGTCCTGGCCCCCCTCACAAATGGCTAGAGTGCTCAAACCAGCCACGGTCCACAGAGCATCCATCCGGCTGGTGAAAGCAAAGCCAAAGGGTCGGCGGCAAAGGAAAAAACCAAGGAGAAAAAGGAAAAAAGGTTGGCGGTCGGCACAGCAAACATAAGCAATGATAAAATATTTTACATGGATAAAGGCCTCTGGCCAACATTCAAACAGAGTTTGATTTACACCCCAAGGGCGGAATTGCGCGAATTTAACAAAATGTTCAGAGCAGCAAACAGAAAAAAGATAAAATCCTAAGGAGCAGCAGAAGGCTCCGGCTGGGCGGTGCCGGTTGGCGCAATAGAGGACTCCGGCTGGGTGGTGCAGGTTGGTGCGGCAGAAGGATCTGGCTGGCCGGTGCCGGATGGCGTGGCCAAGGGCTCCGGTTGAACACTGGAGTCGGCCGCACCACCTAGCGCGGCAGGCGGCTCCGTCTAAGCAGAGGGGTCGCCGGCAGCAGGCGGGGCGTTGGAGTGCTGGAGGACGGAGTCGGTGGCATCTGTCGGAGGAACGGGTGGCGGGTCCGCCCCCACTTGAATGCCTCCAGTAGCAGGCGGCACCTTGGTGCGTGGCTCGTTGCTTGAGGCCCAGTCAGGTTGGGGATGACCGTCCGCCCCGACCTCCGACATGTCGATGTTGCTCTCATCCTCCTCCTCCTCCTCCTCCTCCTCTTACTCCTCCCCGTCCTCCCCTTCGTCGCTGGAGTCGATGACTTCAGCAGAATCCTCACTGTCCTCTGGGTTCAGCCTGAGCCACTCGTGCGGAGCTTCGCCGCCTTCCTCGACCACCTCCGGCACAAAGACATTGGTGTCGGTGAAGTCGGCGATCGCCGCCGCCCTGTTGTCGAGCTCGGCTTCCACCGCCGCCAGCTCCTCCTGCGCCTCCAGCCGGAACGTGGCTAACTGGGCAAGATCCAGCCCAGGGTACCACGCCTTGACGAATTCCAAGGCCCGGCGCGCTCCTGCCCAGGCTGCTGAGCCCCTCCAGGCCTCCAAGAGGCCGGCCGCCACCTCCAGCCAGTCGGCAGTCCGACTTGGGGTGCACGGAGCCGGCAGGCCCGGCCAAAGGGCGGAGACCGCCTGGGCTCCGACGCGCTGGAGGCGGCGCAACAGGCGGTGGGCAGGCCGAAGCCGGGCCTGAATGCTGAGGACCTGTTCGCCAAGAGTCCGCGGGGCATCTGCGGCGATCTATGCACCTTCCGCTCTTCGCTCCTCACGCTGGGCCTCGATCATCTGGATCGCGGCTACGGAATGGCCCGGGAAGAAGTCTGTACGGGTAGAAAAAAAAGAGGCCAAAGCTGTAAGCAAGGGTTGATAACTCAAAGCAAGAAACTAAGAGAATAGGGCTTACCGTCGACCAAGTCTTCGCCTCCTCGCGAGCCAGCCTGGCCTTGGTCGTCATGGCTTGCGTCACGGGCACCTCGTGAGGTACCCGGCCTTGATCTCTCCGCCTTCTCGCGAGCCTGCCTGACGAGGCCGTGCCCGAGGAAGCCTCCTGTCGTTCGCCCCGCGAGGCTTGGCCCCTCGCGAGGGTCTTGAGCACGTGTTAATGAAGATGGGCCATACTGGGCCACTCCTTGAGCCACGCCGCAGGCCGTAGGCAGGCAAGTCTGGGTACCCCCATTCCAGAATGCCGACAGTCGCGTAGATGATGCCATTGTGTTCAATAGCATCACAGAAGTGTGTATCAGCTTTGACGATGATCCACTGCGATCTGAGTTGTCTCGAGCTAAAGAAGGCACCGACGTAAAGATAGGTGAGTCCGCGGTCGAACAAGGCAATTAGCTTATAGTTTGCATAATTCACTTGTCGTGTGGGCACTTGGCAGATTACAATCTTCTGCAAAACAAGATCCATCCAACTGACGTGGTAATCTAGATGACTTGGACCACGATGGTAATATTCTATATAATCCAACGGAGGAAGGATAATCTCATGGGAGGTCTGGAAGTTCACGAGCACCAACTTTTTACCGTCTTCTCTGAAGGCAGTGCTACGTCTTGAGCTTGCGCTGGTTTTCCTCGAAGAGGAGAGGGTGATGCAGCAAAGTGTAGCGTAAGTATTTCCCTCAGTTTTGAGAACCAAGGTATCAATCCAGTAGGAGGCTCCTCAAAAGTCCCACGCACCTACACAAATGAACTGAGAACTCGCAACCAACGCAATAAAGGGGTTGTCAATCCCTTCACGGCCACTTGCGAAAGTGAGATCTAATAAAGATAGTATGATAAGATAAATATATTTTTGGTATTTTTGATATAGATGCAAAAAGTAAAGATGCAAACAAAGTAGATGGAAAGCAAATATAATAAGAGATAGACCCGGGGGCCATAGGTTTCACTAGAGGCTTCTCTCAAGATAGCATAAGTATTACGGTGGGTGAACAAATTACTGTCGAGCAACTGATAGAAAAGCGCATAGTTATGAGATTATCTAGGCATGATCATGTATATAGGCATCACGTCCATAACAAGTAGACCGACTCCTGCCTGCATCTACTAGTATTACTCCACACATCAACCGCTATCCAACATGCATCTAGAGTATTAAGTTCATAAGAACAGCGCAACACATTAAGCAAGATGACATGATGTAGAGGGATAAACACATGCAATATGATATAAACCCCATCTTGTTATCCTCGATGGAAACAATACAATACGTGTCTTGCAACCCTTTCTGTCACTGGGTAAGAACACCGGAAGATTGAACCCAAAGCTAAGCACTTCTCCCATGGCAAGAAAGATCAATCTAGTAGGCGAAACCAAACTGATAATTCGAAGAGACTTGCAAAGATAACTCAATCATAATAAAAGAATTCAGAGAAGATTCAAATATTATTCATAGATAAACTTGATCATAAACCCACAATTCATTGGATCTCGACAAACACACCACAAAAAGAGATTACATCGAATAGATCTCCACAAGAGAGCGGGACAACATTGTATTGAGATAAAAAAAGAGAGAAGAAGCCATCTAGCTAATAACTATGGACCCGTAGGTCTGTGGTAAACTACTCACAACTCATCGGAGGGGCAAGGATGTTGATGTAGAGGCCCTCCATGGTTGCTTCCCCCTCCGGCAGAGTGCTGGCAAGGGCTCCAAGATGGGATCTCGCAGATACAGAAGGTTACGGCGGTGGAAATTGTGTTTCGTGGTGCTCCTGGATGTTTTCGGGGTATGTAGGTATATATAGGAGGAAGAAGTACGTCGGTGGCCGCCCGAGGGGCCCACGAGACAGGGGGCGCGCCCTACAGGGGGGCGCCCTCCTATCTCGTGGGGCCCTCGGAGCTTTCTTGACTTGCACTCCAGGCTCTCCAGATAATATCTGTTCCAAAAATAGCGCTCCCGAAGGTTTCATTCCGTTTGGACTCCGTTTGATATTCCTTTTCTTCGAAATACTGAAATAGACAAAAAAATAGCAATATGGGCTGGGCCTCCAGTTAGTAGGTTAGTCCCAAAAGTGATATAAATGTGTAAAATAAAGCCCATAAACATCCAAAAGAGGTGATATAATAGCATGGAACAATAAAAAATTATAGATACGTTGGAGACGTATCAAGCATCCCCAAGCTTAATTCCTGCTCGTCCTCGAGTAGGTAAATGATAAAAAGAGAATTTTTGATGTGGAATGCTACCTAACATAATTCATAATGTAATTTTCTTTATTGTGGCATGAATGTTCAGATCCAAATGAATACAAAATAAAAGTTCATATTGACATAAGAAATAGTAATACTTCAAGCATACTAATCAAAGTAATCATGTCTTCTCAAAATAGCATGGCTAAAGAAAGTTATCCCTACAAAATCATATAGTCTGGCTATGCTCTATCTTCATCACACAAAGTATTTAATCATGCACAACCCCGATGACAAGCCAAGCAATTGTTTCATACTTTAATAATCTCAAACTTTTTCAACTTTCACGCAATACATGAGCATGAGCCATGGACATAGCACTATATGTGGAATAGAAGGGTGGTTGTGGAGAAGACAAAAAGGAGAAGATAGTCTCACATCAACTAGGCATATCAACGGGCTATGGAGATGCCCATTAATAGATATCGATGTGAGTGAGTAGGATTGCCATGCAACGGATGCACTAGAGCTATAAATATATGAAAGCTCAATAAAATAAACTAAGTGGGGTGCATCCAACTTGCTTGTTCACGAAGACCTAGGGCACTTTTGAGGAAGCCCATCATTGGAATATACAAGCCAAGTTCTATAATGAAAAATTCCCACTAGTATGTGAAAGTGACAACATATGAGACTCTCTATCATGAAGATCATGGTGCTATTTTGAAGCACAAGTGTGGAAAAAGAGATAGTAGCATTGTCCTTTCTCTCTTTTTCTCTCATTTTATTTTATTTTTTTCTTTTTCTTTTTCTTTGGCCTTTCTTTTTTGGCCTTTCTCCTTTTCTTCTTCTTTTTTCCTTTTCTTTTTGTAAAGTCCGAAGTCTCATCCCGACTTGTCAGGGAATCATAGTCTTCATCATCCTTTCCTCACTAGGACAATGCTCTAATAATGAAGATCATCACACTTTTATGGATTTACAACTCAAAGCTAGAACAAGATTTGACTCTATATGAATGCCTCCGGTGGTGTACCGGGATATGCAATGAATCAAGAGCGACATGTATGAAAATTATGAAAGTGGCCTTGCCACAAATACGATGTCAACTACATGATCATGCAAAAAGCAATATGACAAAATTAATGCATGTCATATGAACGGAACAGTGGAAATTTGCATGGCAATATATCTCGGAATAACTATGGAAATGCCATAATAGGTAGGTATGGTGGCTGTTTTGAGGAAGGAGTATGGCGGGTGTATGGTACCGGTGAAAATTGCGCGGTACAAGAGAGGCTAGCAATGGTGGAAGGGTGAAAGAGTGCGTATAATCCATGGACTCAACATTAACCAAAAGAACTCATATACTTGTTGCAAAAATTTAGAAGTCATCAAAAACCAAAGTACTACGCGCATGATCCTACGCGCATGATCCTAGGGGGATAGATTGGTAGGAAAAGACCATCGCTCGTCCCCGACCGCCACTCATAAGGAAGACAATAAATAAATAAAATTGTGCTCCAACTTCATCACAAAGTGGTTCACCATACGTGCATGCTACGGGAATCACAAGCTTCAACACAAGCATTCTTTAAATTCATAATAACCCAACTAGCATGAACTTAATATCACTACCTTCATATCTCAAAATAATTATCAAGCATCAAATTGATCATAGCATCCAATTCACTTTTCTATGATAGTTTTTATTGTACCCAACTTGGATGCTCATCATTCTAGGACCAACTTTATGATAATAGCAAATACCATGCTGTTCTAAAAGACTCTCAAAATAATATAAGTGAAGCATGAGAGACTAGCAATTTCTTCAAAATTAAGACACCACCATGCTCTAAAAGATATAAGTGAAGCACTAGAGCAAAAACTAGCAAGCTCAAAAGATAGAGTATTCTAGCAAATTCTAATCAAATAGGCTTCTCCCAAAAGGTGTGTACAGCAAGGATGATTGTGGTAAACTAAAAAGAAAAGACTAATATAATACACGACGCTCCAAGCAAAACACATATCATGTGGCGAATAAAAATATAGCTCCAAGTAAAGTTACCAATGAACAAAGACGAAAGAGGGGACGCCTTCCCGGGGCATCCCCAAGCTTAGGCTTTTGGCTAATCTTGAATATCTTGGGGTTCCATGGGCATCCCCAAGCTTAGGCTGTTGCCACCCTTTATTCCATAGTCCATAAAAGCTTTACCCAAAACTTGAAAACTTCACAACACAAAACTCAATAGGAAATCTTATAAGCTCCGTTAGTGAAAGAAAACAAAACCACCACATAAGGTACTGCAATTAACTAATTCTTTATTTAATTTGGTGTTAAACCTACTGTATTACAACTTCTTTATGGTTTATAAACTAATTTACTAGCCATAGATGCATTGAAATGTCGTGGGAACGAACACCTATGGGGCAGGGCCCCTTTCGGTCCGGCAGGGAGCGGAGATCGCACGAAGAGCAGATCGAGGCGAGCACACGAGCGATTTTACCAGCTTCGGAGCTCTCCGGAGAGATAATACTCCTACTGCTGCTTTGTGATTGTATTATGTTCTTGCTCTAGAGCGTGGGAGTGTTCTGGTTTCGAATGCCTCGAACCCCCCTACGTTGCGCATGGGCCTCCTTTTATATGCTCAAGGGGTCACCGACAGGTGGCAATGTAGGTGAGGGAAAAAATGGAAAAGGAGTGGTTGGTACACCTACTTGTACAGTGCACCCTACCTAACTCTGACGGCAGGGGACAAAGGAATTAAATGCCCGTCCGCGTCGCCCAAACAGTGCAGAAAAGCGGCCGTTAGGGGCGCCACCGCTCGCCACGATGGCCATCTTGTCATCTCCGCTTGCCACCTTGCACCGCTAGCTGCACAGCCTCTCGCCACGCGCACCTAGAAAGACCCCAGGGCGACACGTTGGCGGATGCGCTGGAGCGCAGGTACGGAGTGGTAGCTTTGCCGCGGCAAGCGCCTTGCCGCGGTCGTTGTCTTGTCGCGCCCGGAAGCTTGTCGCTCGCCGGGTCTTGCTGGGACGCACGGCGCGTCGCGGCAAGTTCCTTGAAATGCCTTGGTTGGCCTTCCCGGCAAGCTCCTCTTGCCGGGGCCTTGTCTTCTCGGCTTGAACACTTTGTTCTTGAATGGCTCCAGAGGAACCACGAAGGACCTTGGCGGTCACCCAGCAAGCCTTGCCGCGGGGCGCTGCGACTGCCCGTGCACAAGTTCGGGATACTAAGGTACCCCTACTTTAGTACACCAACATGAAATAAGCAAACAACACACGAAAAACAGAATCTGTCAAAAACAGAACAGTCTGTAGCAATCTGTAACTAACACAAACTTCTGGAACACTAAAAATCCTACCAAAATAGGAAGTCCTGGAAAATTTGTCTATTGAACAGAAGCAAAAAGAATCAACACAAAAGCACGTTCCTGTGATTTAACAAAATTATATTCGTGCGTGGAAAGTTTCTGTTTTTTTAGCAGAATCAAATCAACTATCATCGTAAGTTATCCCATAGGTTCTACTTGGCACAAACACTAATTAAAAGATAAAAACACGTCTAACCAGAAGGTAGATGCAAGATTTATTACTAAATAGATGAAAAAACAAAAAACATAAAGAAAAATTGGGTTGCCTCCCAACTAGCGCTATTGTTTAACGCCCCTAGCTAGGTATAAAAACAAAGATATATCTAAGTGGTGCCGTAATAATAAGATAGATCTTGAAAGCTCATCTCATATTCTCTATGTTCGGCAGCAAGTTTCCTTTGAGGCAAGCAAAAGTAATCAAAAGGGCTAAATTTAGTGGGACTTCCCGGCAAGCTCATCTTGCCGGGGCCTTGTCCTTCCCGGCAAGCTCCTCTTGCCGGGGCCTTGTCTTCTCGGCTTGAACACTTTGTTCTTGAATGGCTCCAGAGGAACCACGGAGGACCTTGGCGGTCACCCGGCAAGACTTGCCATGGGGCGCTGCGACTTCCCGTGCACAAGTTAGGGATACTAAGGTACCCCTACTTTAGTACACCGACAGGAGCCCCCGGGTCTGGGCCACACACGGTGCCGAGCGCTGTTGGGCAGGCCCAAAACAAGGCACGGGCACGCGCGGCCTGGTTCACGCCGAATCTGACTCCGTATCCACCGCGCCCTCCCTTAACAGCCCGCGTCGAATGCGGCGTCGTGGGAGAGATCGTGGGTAATTCTTTATTCGGAGAAAGCGTAACGTTCGCCTCCTCCTCTTTATAAGCAGGGGAAACAGGGGCAGTTCCCCCACCTTCACCATTTGCTGTTCGCATCTCAGAAATCTCCGCCGCTCCCCTCTGCTTCCAAAGCCGAAAGAGAGCAGCACTCCGTCCCCCATCGCCGCCGTCGCCACCGACGCCTTCGATCTCCCCCACCACCTCCGCCATGGCTCCGAAAACCGGGAAGGGCGTGAAGTCGGCCGAGGCGCTGCGGCTCGAGGCGCTGCGAAAGGAGCGGGTAACTTTTCCCCCTGAGCTCGTTGCGAAGGAGCTGCGGGAGTGGTTCTACCTCTTCTGGTCGAAGGAGACACGAGCGCATCCACGCACGAAGGTACTCTCCACCGCCGCTTCGAAACGGGCCCCAAATGGGTATCCCTTCTTCGCGCTATTCTTCTACTACGGGCTCTGCCCGCCTTTCTCCGAATTCTTCTGTGACATCATGAACACCTACGGGTTCCATCTCCTTGACTTCACCCCCAATGCTGTCCTGACCATGGCGGTTTTTGCACATCTCTACGAAAACTTCGTCGGAGTCCACCCGAACGTAGTCCTTTTCCACCACTACTTCATGCCCCGGGTCGAGAGAGGAGAGCCCTTAGCTGGAGGGATCGCCTGGATCTCGAGAGCCGGCAAGAAGGAGACGTATCTGGAGGGGGAGCTCCGCAGCAAATGGGAGGAGTGGAGGGCAGAATGGTGCTGGATCGTCGAGGAGAACCCGCAGCCATTCACCATCCTGCGCCATGCTCCAGTAGTGCGCGGCGGCGATTGGAGCGCCCTGGCCGCGGACGACGACAAGCTAAAGATCGCCACCACCCGGATCTTGCGTCTCAGGCTTGCCGGGCTCACTGTAGGCGCCGTTGGCGCAGATTTCCTTCACCGCCGCATCGCCCCCCTGCAAGAGAGGAGGAGACCCGCCTGGGAATTCTGGGGTCCGGCGGACATTATGAGGCTGCGTCCGGGCCTCAACTTCAATTTCACTGTGCTGGAATTGGACGCGATGCTCAAGGAGCTGTTCAAGCACGATCCTCAGCATCCCGAGTGGTTCCGGTTGCCGGCAGGTGTCGTTCCACTGTGTAACAACTCTTCGCTGGATCGCATCCGCGCAATGATGCCGCAGCGCAACTCGCATGGAATCGTCCCCACTTGGCAGGAGCCTGCGGACGATGTTGTGCAGCAGTTCTTCGACGGCCTGGTGGAGGTGGCGGTCCATGCCGACGAACAGAAGCTCCTCACCCGTGACACCATCGATGATGAGATGCGGCGCATCGCCACTAGGGTGGAAGAGGCGGCGGCAGCCGCTGCCGCGGGTGAGTTTGGATTCACCATGGAGGAGGCAGAGGCGGCAGAGGCGGCAAGTCTTGCCGATCGAGATGAGCTTGCCGGAGAGCTTGTCGGCAAGGGGGAGCTTGCTAATCCTGAAGCCGAGTCGAGCGAGCCCGCCGAGGGTGTGAGCGGCCGGCCATCTTCAAGCAGCTTGCCGCAGGCGGAGCCCCCGGCGCAGCCCCTAGCGCAGCCCCCAGCGCAGCCAAGAAGGCGTCTCCGCAGGACCGGGGACGTAGCAGGGCGGCAGACGGGTCAACAGCCGCCGCGTCGCGGGACACACTCCACCGCGACAAGCACTGCTGCCGCGGGAGCATCTCACACTTCTGCGGCAACTGGAGCGGGGTCCTCTCGGACCGCCGCTTCTGGTCCTGCCGCCGCCCCCGCCAAGCGGTCGAGGGAGCCTACTCCTCCGCCCCGTCGCGCTGATAGAGGGCCGGACTTCGACCTCTCCGCGCTCAGCTCCAGCGAGGAGGAAGAAGACGAGTAAGATTCTTTGCTGCATTTGTTTTTCTTCAATCCTTGCTGTTTTTATCTTGTATCTGATCTGCTTTACTCTGAACCTTGTTCCTTTTTCAGGACTCTGGCCCAGAGAGCGGCGAAGAGAGCCAAGGCTCCGGTGATTGTCATCGAGGACGAGCCCACCGTGACAGCAGGGGGCGCGCCCGAGACCACCTTGCCGGACCCGGCAATTCTTCCCCAAAGCAGCCCCCAGCGCAGCCCCCAGCGTAAGTATAAGGTTTACTTCCCGCTGTTAGGCGCGCACGTGTGTTCTTCTCTTTGTTGATATCTGATTCTTTGTTTGCGTAGGAGCAGAGCAGCCTCACCAGGAGCAACCAGAAGCCGCCTCCGAGGTACTATCTGCTTCGACTACGCCGCCAAGGGGGGTTTTCCCGGCAAGGGAGCGTTCTCCGGCAAGGGAGAAGTCCCCGGCAAGGGAGGAATCTCCGGCAAGGGAGGAGTCTCCGGCAAGGGGCAGCACCAGCGACCCCGCAGTGGTGGAGCCCATGGCTGTAGAGCCCAGCACAGGTAATCCTCCTGCTTGACAACTTCCCTTGGGTCCTTCTTTTTCTGTTTTTCCTTTTGGATATTTGCTTGACTTTACTCCCTCTTCCGGCCTTCAGATCCACCTTCCATGGAGCCGATGGAGACTGAGGCCATCGGCGAGGAGAACGCGCGCGGCAACACTGACGATGCCGCCGCCACCGAAGAGGAGGCCGGCGCTGATGATCCTGCCGGCGAGGAGGCCGCCAAAGCTGCTGGCGCAGGAGCTGGCGAGGGGTCCGGCGATCGCACTGACGACCCTGGGGCCGCAGGAGCGCAAGGAGCTACACCGACCACCGATCTCTCCGCCGCTGACGCAGCGCCAGGCTCGGAAGAGCCCCAACCCGGCGCCTACTTGAAGGCCCGTGACGGTGTCTTCATCAAGCTCCCCTGGGCGTCAAGCTCCAGGGCGCCGGTCGAAGGAGAAGTCTTTGACGGAGAAGTGCTTGCCTCCGCTGGGTTGACACTGGTCGATGCGCCAATCAGCAGCAGTGGCGAGCCTGAGGAGGAACAACTGCTGCGGAGGCTGCTGTCACTCTACCGCGCCCGACAAGCCAAATTGGAATCTCGAGAAGCGCTGGTCGCGCAGGCGGGAGTGGATATTGAGAAGCATGCGGAAGAGCTCCGGAGCCGCAATCAAGAAGCCCTCCGGTCCATTGCTGAGGAGCGGGCGCAGCTCGTCGAGACGCGAAAAGCCTTCCTTCTCGAGAAGGCTGAAGCTGAAGAGCAACAACGACTTGCCGCCGAGGAGCTGTCCATGCGGGAAGGTGAGTTGACGCAGCAGAAAGTCAATCTGGACAGCTACGAGGAGGAGCTTGTCGCGCGAGAGCAAACACTTGGCGGGGCTCTCAAGGAGGCAAAGGATGCTGCCGCAGCTGCTGAGGCCGCCAAGAAGGAGCTGGAGGCGAAGGTGGCGCAGCTAGAGGCCGATCTCAAGGCGAGGAATGAAGAGCTTGCCGCGCTCCAGCGTGAGCGCGAGAAGGACGCCCTCGCCCATGGTGAGCTGCAGGGTCGTTTCGCCGAGAAGGGAAAGGAGCTGAGTGCCGCCAAGGACTCCAACGCAGATCTCGAGCTGAAGCTGGCTACGCTGACCAAGACGCTGGACGGCGCCAAGGAACGTGAGGTGGCCTTGAAGGAGGAAATCAAGGCCAACGAGGAGCTGCTGGCGAGTGCTGCCGTCACCCAGAACAACCTCAGGGAGACTGTGGAGCTCTGGACGGAAGGTCTCGTGAATATCGCCGCAGTCATCGACAAGGAGCTGGAGGAGCTAGGGATGGAGGATTTCGGGTATTCCACCGATGAGAACCTCCAACCTAGCGCCAAGCTCACTTTGTTCTTCAAGGGCGTGGCGACGGCTCTCCAGCGACTCCGAGAAAGGATCCCAAAGCAGCTGGCCGACGAGTCGCGCATGATCTGCGCGAGGGTTCTGCAGAAGGTGTTGGTGAAGGTGGCCTACCGCAACCCAGGCATCAACTTCACCAACGTCCTCAAGAAGCTGCCGGCTGATGCTGATCTGGAAGCGCTCAAGGCCCTTGTCGCACCCATTGTGGACAAGGTGAATGAAGTCAGGAGGGTCGACGGCGATCGTGTAGACTAGGCCGCCCGTTTCCTCCTTTTCTTGCCGCTGCTGGCCATGTTACGAGAACAATCCATTAGCGCTGCGACAAGCTATCTTGTAATATAACTTTATTTTGGGCAGTATTTGCTATGTTATTTCGTTTACTTGATTCCTTCCTTTGTATGTTTTTACCCTACGCTTTTAGGGAACTTGCCGGAGTAGGCACCCTTGCCGCGAGCGCTGAGTGCGGAACATCAGCAGCCTGCTAGCGGTGCCGCTAGTGACAAGAAACCTTGTCGCAACTAGTCGCAGCATACTTAAGTTGTTGAGCGGACTCGAAACAAAGTAAGGGCGCAACTAGCTACGAGTTGGTTCCTCCGCGCACAGGTTTTCCATACAAAGTACGGTCATTCAAGGAAGATAACTCTAAATTTTTTTTAAATTGATTGCTCAAACTTTGGCAACTTAGCTTTTATGTCATTTGCTTCGCGGTAAGGCGATACTTGCTTGAACGACGCCTGGTCCACACCATTATCTTCTCCTCCCCCCCAGCAAACTTGTGTGCGAGGGAACCTTTCCCTTTCTTTGAGAAAAAGAAAGAAGAGAAAATAAAGATATGGAGCCTTATGGCTCGTTATTGCTTACCGGGGGTAGATGCTGCACAAAGTGTCAGATAATACATGCAAAATAATAGAAGGCATGAAATCGACAGGATGTGCGGAGCACATGAGCTTTATTTATGCACGGGGTCTGCGCCCGGCTTTGTACAAAGGATTACATGCAACAGCGGCAAGACTTGTACAAAAGGTGGTTGCCGGAACAGGTTCCGGCAACCGCGCCTTACGGGTAAAACTTACGGAGATGCTCAATGTTCCAGGAGTTGCTCACTGGAAAGCCATCTTCGGTCTCAAGGTGGACAACGCCAGGCCTAGTGAGTCGTTTCACCCGGTAAGGGCCTTCCCACTTCGGCGTCAGCTTGTTGGAATTCTTGGCGGAATGAACGCGCCGAAGAATAAGGTCGCCTTCCTCGAGACTTCTGGCATTAACTTTGCGGCTATGGTAGCGGCGCAAAGCTTGCTGGTAGCGAGCAGCTCATACAGCAGCCTGAAGACGGTCTTCCTCAAGGAGCAGCGCGTCGTCTTGTCGCAGCTGCTCTTGCTCAAGCTCATCATAAGCGAGCACTCGAGGCGACCCGTATATGAGTTTCATGGGGAGAACTGCCTCTGCTCCATAGACTAGAGCGAAAGGTGTCTGGCCAGTGGCTCGATTTGGCATCGTCCTGATCGACCAAAGAACCACCGGCAGCTCCTCGATCCAGTTCTTTCTGCACTTATGTAGCCTGTCGAAAGTTCTGGTCTTGAGCCTGCACAACACTTCAGCATTTGCCCTCTCCGCTTGACCGTTGCTTCTCGGGTGAGCAACAGAAGTGAAGCAGACCTTGGCTCCAAGATCTTGGACATACTGCATGAAGGTGTGGCTCGTGAATTGCGTGCCATTGTCGGTGATGATCCTGTTAGGTACCCCGAAACGGCAAACAATCGACCTGAAGAACTTGACTGCTGACTGTGCTGTCACCTTCCTCACTGCTTCCACTTCCGGCCACTTTGTGAACTTGTAGATTGCAACGTACAAGTACTCAAAGCCCCCGACAACTCGGGGAAAGGGGCCGAGGATGTCGAGCCCCCAGACCGAAAATGGCCAGGATAAAGGGATCGTCTGGAGAGCTTGAGCTGGCTGATGTATCTGTTTGGAATGGATTTGGCACGCTTCACACTTGGTTACTTGTGCAGTTGTATCCTGGAGGGATGTCGGCCAAAAGAAACCTTGCCGGAACGCCTTGCCGGCAAGTGCTCTTGCGCCAATGTGGTGACCACATATGCCTCCATGTATCTCTGCCAACAGCTCTTGTTCGTCTTCCCGGGGAATACACTTCAATTTCACACCGTTGAGTCTCCTTCTGTACAGTATGTCATTGACAAACTGGTACATACTTGACTGCCAGGCTACTCTCTCCGCTTCTTCTTGCTCTTCGGGAAGCTCTCCTATCTGAAGGAAATGGACAATCTGCTGCGCCCATGCTGGAGCTTGCGGCTCGACAACAAGGACTAAAGGCACATATGCTGCTGCGGGAACATCTGCTTCTACGGTAAGAACCAGCGGTTCTGCCGGAGCTTGACGTTCCCCGGCAAGCTTGACGGAGCAAAACTTGTCGGGAGCGTCTGCTTCAACGGAACAAACCGTAAGGCATGCCGGAGCAGACTGCTCCTCAGCACCCTTGGTGTTGAGCTTGGGGACCTTCTTGGCAGCGGCTTCGGGGAGCTCTGCCGGAAAGTAGTCACCAGAAATCAACTTCCTCTTCTTGCTCTGTCCAGTTGATGGTGTTACAGATGGTTGAGTTAGTTTGAGCACAAAGATCCCTGGTTCCACAGGTAACTTAAGTGCAGCGCACTTTGACAGGCCATCGGCAATGTCGTTCTGAGCTCTCGGAACATGTTCCATCTGCAGGCCGTCAAAATGCTCTTCCAACTTTCTCACCTCATCCACGTACGCTTCCATCAACGGACTCTGGTAATTCTTGTTCACTTGGCGGATGACAAGCTGCAAGTCACCCCTGACAATGAGCTTCTTGATCCCAAGGTCTGCCGCGATCCTGAGACCGGCAAGCAAACCTTCATACTCTGCAGTATTGTTTGTCGCTTGCTCCTTGGGAAAGTGCATTTGGACCACGTACTTGAGGTGCTCTCCGGTGGGTGCGACAAGTAACACGCGCGCACCGGCGCCTTGCAGCGAGTAGGCACCATCAAAGTACATGATCCACTCTTTGCTTTCTTCCTTGACGGGGATGCTCGTCTCTGGAATTTCTTCATCTGGTGTTGGCGTCCACTCTGCTATGAATTCTGCCAATGCCTGGCTCTGGATAGTTGAAGTGCTCTCAAACTTAAGGCCAAAGCTTGACAATTCCAGTGCCCACTCGACAATCCTGCCTGTTGCTTCCGGATTCTGCAGTATCCTCTTCAGCGGAAAGCGAGTGACAACTGTGATCTCATGTGCTTGGAAGTAATGGCGCAGCTTTCTCGAGGCCATGAGAAGGCCGAAAAGCAACTTCTGCACACCAGAGTACCTTGACCTAGCCCCCTGTAGAAGGGAACTAACAAAGTAAACTTGGCGCTGCACTATTTTCTTCTGTTTCTCCTCCTGTGCCTGCGCAGATCGATCCTTGTCGGGACCAGAGCTTGTCGGGGAAGCCCCCTGCTTGTCGCTGGGTGCATCTGTCGTGGTTGCCGGCTCATAATCCGCCTCTCTCTCCGCTACTAACGCAGCACTAACCACTTGATTGGTTGGCGCTAGGTACAGCAGCAACTTCTCTTGTGGCTTAGGTGCGACAAGTATTGGAGTGGAGGATAGGTATCTCTTCAAGTCCTGCAGCGCAGCCTCCCCTTCCGGAGTCCATTTCATTGGACCTGCCTTTTTCAAAATTTTTAAAAATGGCAGGGCGCGCTCAGCAGACTTAGAGATAAACCTGCCGAGAGCAGCCATGCAACCGGCAAGCCTTCGTACATCCTTGACGCGCTTCGATGCTTCAATCTGCTCAATGGCCTTGATCTTATCGGGATTGGCTTCAATGCCCCACTGAGACATGAAGAACCCAAGAAGCTTGCCGGAAGGGACTCCAAATACGCACTTCTCGGGGTTAAGCTTGAGGTTGATCTTGCGCAGATTTGCAAAAGTCTCATCTAAATCTTGGATCAGGGTTGCCTTGTCCTTGCTCTTGACCACTAGGTCATCCATGTAGGCTTCCACATTTCTGTGCAACTGTGGCTCAAAAGCTTCATGAACTACCCTTGCAAATGTTGAACCAACATTCTTTAGTCCGAAAGGCATCCGTACAAAACAGTAGGTGCCACACGGAGTAATGAATGCGGTCTTCTCCTCATCCTCTTCTGCCATGAAGATCTGATGATATCCTGAGTATGCATCAAGAAATGAAAGCAAATCACATCCGGCCATGGAGTCAACAATCTGGTCAATGCGCGGCAAGGGAAATGGGTCTTTGGGACAAGCTTTATTAACATCAGTAAAGTCCATACAAAGCCTCCATTTCCCGTTTGCCTTGCGCACGACTACAGGATTGGCCAGCCACGTGGGATGGAGCACTCCTCTGACAAGGCCTGCTACTTCCAACTTCTTGATTTCTTCTGCAATGAATTCTTGGCGCTCCACTGCTTGTTTTCTGAGTTTCTGCTTGACGGGCCGCGCGTGAGGACAGACGGCAAGATGGTGCTCAATTACGTTCCTGGGAACACCGGGGATGTCAGACGGTTTCCATGCAAACACGTCGACATTCGCCCGCAGGAAAGCAACGAGCGCGCTTTCCTATTTAGGGTCAAGCATGGCACTGATGGTGAAGGTACCACCAGTGCCGTCCTCCTTGGCGGGCACCTTCTTTGTCTCTGGTGGAGCTGCCTTTGTCTTCTTACACTTGCCGGTGGAGCTCGATGGTGCGTCCTAGACGGTAGCGCAGCACTCCGAAGAGGTGCGCTTGCCGGAGTGGGCATCAGAGCTCTTGCCGGTCTTGGTCTTCTTATTCCCCCCCGGAGCTTCAGCGGCAAGTGTCTTGCGATCTGCTGCAGCTGGTGCTTCCCGGTAAATCTTGTCGGTGCAGATAAGGGCATCCTTCTTGTCGCCAGGGACAAATATGACACTTATCGGACCCGGCATCTTCAGTATGTTGTATTCATAGTGAGAGGCGGCCATGAACTTGGCGAGTGCTGGACGGCCAAGTATCCCATTGTAAGGCAATGGAAAATCAGCGACGTCAAAAGTGACCCTCTCAGTCCTGAAGTTCAGCTCGCTGCCAAACGTTACCAGCAACGTGATCTTCCCCTTCGGCTTGCTCCTTCCCGGATTGATTCCTTGGAATGTTCCGGTCTCTTCAAGCTCGCTGTCGGGGATCTGGAGTTTTCGGAGTACCGCGGAAGAGATCAGGTTCAAGCTGGCCCCGCCGTCAACTAGCATCTTTATGACTTTGAGGTTGCGGATAGTTGGTGAAACCAACATCGGCAAGCACCCGACCGCAGTTATGCGATCAGGGTGGTCCTCAATATCAAAGATGATAGGCATGCTGGACCACTTCAGAGGCTTGCGTGACTCAACTGGTGGTTCTGCTGCATTAACTTCCTGTACCCACTGTTTGAGCTGGCGGTGCGAAGTATGCAGAGAAGCACCGCCGTCAACGCATAGAACCTCTGTGGCTTTCTGAAACTCCTGCTCGTCGGCCTCATCATCATCCATCTCTTCGTCATCGTCTTCATCTTCATCCTTGTCGTGGCCGCGGGGAGGTCTATCTCCTTGCCGCTGCTTGGCCTTGCCGCGGCGTCCTCCCCGGCCGGTACGCTTCTTGCCGGATCCTCCAGTACCTTCTTGGGCCTTCTCCTTGTCGCGTTGCTCGTACTCAGCTTTCTGCTGCTCGACAAGCTGCTCGACTTTCTTGCAGCTCTGGAGATCATGGCCCTTAGTGCGGTGGATCTTGCAGTACTGCTTGTCGGAGCCGCCCTGCTTGTCGGCGGCAGCCACAGCCTCGCCGGAGTTACCAGCTTTGGCTTTCTCGGCGCCACCTCCGTTGCCGGACTGCTCAACGACTAGCACATCTTTGCCTTTCCTTTTCCTGTTGTTCCGCCGCCGGTTTCTCTTTGTCGGGGCGGCATCCTCACTGTCAGATCCTCCTGCTCCTGCATTCTCTCCGGGGAGTCTCCTCCCCTCTTCAGCACGTGCACATTTGTCGGCCAGGGCGTATAGCTCACTGACGTCTCTGATCTTGCACATCGCCATCTCCTCCCGCATCCTGCGGTTACACACGTTCTGATGGAACGCGCTGATGACCGCGGCAGGGTGGACATCTGGGATGTTGCGCTGTACTTGGCTGAATCTTTGAATATACTTGCGCAGGGGCTCTCCTTCCTTCTGGGCGAGTAGATGAAGATCGCTCTCTTGGCCATGAGGCTTGTGGCCGCCTGTGAAGGCGCCGACAAACTGATGGCACAGATCCGCCCATGAGGATATGGAGTTGTCCGGCAAGTGCATGAGCCAGGATCTGACATAGGGCTTGAGCACCAGTGGGAAGTAATTGGCAAGGATCTTGTCGTCGCGTCCCCTGGCAGCTTGCACCGCGATGGTGTAGATGCTGAGGAACTCCGACGGATGCAACCTGCCGTCGTACTTCTCTGGTACATCTGGTTTGAAATTTTTCGTACTGGGCCACTGGACTTGCCGCAGCTCACGAGTGAACGCAGGGCAACCTACCGCGTACGGCAAGTCGCCTGGTTCCCCTGGCGCATGCATGTCGACAGCGGGCCCAGCGCGCTGGTCTGATTGATGCCGCGCTTCTCTTCGGCGCTCGATGCGAGTACGAGCGTCTTCTTGTTGCCGTTCCTGAAGAACTTGGCGCTGATCGCGACGAGCTCGCGGATCCGACGATGCGGTGGAGTCGCTGTCGAGGTTGACCCGACGAGTCGGCGATCTTGGCCTTCGGGGTGGAGAGTGCATGGTAGTTGCACCCCCACCGGTCTTGTCGCCATCGGCTCGCGCCTAAGCGTCTTGCCGCGGCTTCGATGTGCTCGGTTGCCGGGGAGTGTCGCCGTTGGCGAAGCCGATGAGTCTTTGAATGGTGGCCCTCCAATCGTCGATCTTGTCCGCCGTTGGAGGGTAATCCAGGAGCAGTTGAGCTCGGGCCAACGCTTCCTCTAGAGTCTTGGGTGGCGGTGGCGAACGGTGCGAGGAGCGGGATATGCTCGAACTTCTAACTGTGTTAGAAGGAGCAGCATCTCGTCCAGGCGACCGTGCGGTGCTCGTGCCAGCATGTTGACGTGCATGCTGGTCTTGAGCGTCCCGAGATCCACCAGCTTGGCCTTGGCCCAACGAACGTATGGTACCGCATGTACCATGACGCTGTCGGTCCCGCGCCTCCTAAGATGGACGCGGTGCGTGTACGGACGCCGAGGTCTGCGCCGCCTTGTCCTTGGACCTGGTAGCAGCATGAGCTCCCTCGTCGGCGCCTGTTCCTCCGCCGGCGTCTACCCCACCACCTGCTTTCTCCGGTGGTAGCGGGTTCGACGCGGACGGGGCAGCCACCTCCGAAGCCTTCTTCGTCGGTGGCATGTCCATGAAGATGATGACGATGTGGCTTGTGTGAACGCCAGATCAGGTTCACACAACCTCGATGCCCCCTACCCGGCGCGCCAAATATGTCGTGGGAACGAATACCTATGGGGCAGGGCCCCTTTCGGTCCGGCAGGGAGCGGAGATCGCACGAAGAGCAGATCGAGGCGAGCACACGAGCGATTTTACCCAGCTTCGGAGCTCTCCGGAGAGATAATACTCCTACTGCTGCTTTGTGATTGTATTATGTTCTTGCTCTAGAGCGTGGGAGTGTTCTGGTTTCGAATGCCTCGAACCCCCCCTACGTTGCGCATGGGCCTCCTTTTATATGCTCAAGGGGTCACCGACAGGTGGCAACGTAGGTGAGGGAAAAAATGGAAAAGGAGTGGTTGGTACACCTACTTGTACAGTGCACCCTACCTAACTCTGACGGCAGGGGACAAAGGCATTAAATGCCCATCCGTGTCGCCCAAACAGTGCAGAAAAGCGGCCGTTAGGGGCGCCACCGCTCGCCATGATGGCCATCTTGTCATCTCCGCTTGCCACCTCGCACCGCTAGCTGCACAGCCTCTCGCCACGCGCACCTAGAAAGACCCCAGGGCAACACGTTGGCGGATGCGCTTGAGCGCAGGTACGGAGTGGTAGCTTTGCCGCGGCAAGTGCCTTGCCGCGGTCGTTGTCTTGTCGCGCCCGGAAGCTTGTCGCTCGCCGGGTCTTGCCGGGACGCACGGCGCGTCGCGGGAAGTTCCTTGAAATGCCTTGGTTGGCCTTCCTGGCAAGCTCCTCTTGCCGGGGCCTTGTCCTTCCCGGCAAGCTCCTCTTGCCGGGGCCTTGTCTTCTCGGCTTGAACACTTTGTTCTTGAATGGCTCCAGAGGAACCACGGAGGACCTTGGCGGTCACCCGGCAAGCCTTGCCGCGGGGCGCTGCGACTGCCCGTGCACAAGTTCGGGATACTAAGGTACCCCTACTTTAGTACACCGACATGAAATAAGCAAACAACACACGAAAAACAGAATCTGTCAAAAACAGAACAGTCTGTAGCAATCTGTAACTAACACAAACTTCTAGAACACTAAAAATCCTACCAAAATAGGAAGTCCTGGAAAATTTGTCTATTGAACAGAAGCAAAAAGAATCAACACAAAAGCACATTCCTCTGATTTAACAAAATTATATTCGTGCATGCAAAGTTTCTGTTTTTTTAGCAGAATCAAATCAACTATCATCGTAGGTTATCCCATAGGTTCTACTTGGCACAAACACTAATTAAAAGATAAAAACACATCTAACCAGAAGGTAGATGCAAGATTTATTACTAAACAGGAGCAAAAACAAAAAATATAAAGAAAAATTGGGTTGCCTCCCAACTAGCGCTATTGTTTAACGCCCCTAGCTAGGTATAAAAACAAAGATATATCTAAGTGGTGCCGTAATAATAAGATAGATCTTGAAAGCTCATCTCATATTCTCTACGTTCGGCAGCAAGTTTCCTTTGAGGCAAGCAAAAGTAATCAAAAGGGCTAAATTTAGTGGGACATAGATCCCCAAGATCAATCACAGGAGGAACGGGTTCCTCCCTTGGCCCTTCATAATGCACAACTATTTCATCACTAAAAGCATTCTTTTCGCAAAATCTTGTAAGCCTATACTCAAGAGAGTACCCTAGCTCATTGTTTCTGAGGGAAAAATCATTATTAAGCTCATTAATGCAATCAATCAAGACATTAGTAGGAACCTTTTTTCTAAGGTTTTCATTAAAAGCGACATAGTCCGAAGATTGAAAATGTCTAATTTCCTCTTGATCATAGAGGATCGCTTCTATGGGTGGACGACCGGCATCCACCCTATGGTGCGAAAAGATTTCTTTGGCCTATCTTATGCCAAATGTAAACTCATGAGCCAAAAAGATAGTAATAGCGCGCTTAAGAGAAGAGTGCTCGTTATTAGAGAATTCTAGAAAAATTCTTTGTATGCAAAGATGCATATGCATAAATTGTCTTTCAAGTTCAACTACAAGCATAGCGACAGCATCTGCAAGACTACTAGTTCTATGAAGAATAGAACAACCCATAGAAGGTAAAGCACCGGCACAAGTAAAGAAATCTTGAATAACACCTTTGCCAATGATGTTACCACTACCGATTCGAAACTTTTTAGTATGCAAGATAGGGGGTTCATCGGCTGGAGCCTCGGGATTTTCTGTGTTATCATTGTTGTCCATATCGACGATAATCTCCCCAATTTCAGACATAGTGGCAAACAAAAGCAAGACGGAAGAAGGCAAGCAAAAAGGAGAGGAGGGGATTGGGAAAGAGAGGGCGAATAAAACGACAAGGGTGAAGTGGGGGAGAGGAAAACGAGAGGCAAGTGGCAAATAAAGTAAATGCGAGGGAGATGGTTTTGTGATGGGTGCTTGGTATGTCTTGACTTGAGTGAAGACCTCCCCGGCAACGGCGCCAGAAATCCTTCTTGCTACGTCTTGAGCTTGCGTTGGTTTTCCTCGAAGAGGAGAGGGTGATGCAGCTAAGTGTAGCGTAAGTATTTCCCTCAGTTTTGAGAACCAAGGTATCAATCCAGTAGGAGGCTCCTCAAAAGTTCCACGCACCTACACAAACAAACTGAGAACTCGCAACAAACGCAATAAAGGGGTTGTCAATCCCTTCACGGCCGCTTGCGAAAGTGAGATCTAATAAAGATAGTATGATAAGATAAATATATTTTTGGTATTTTGATATAGATGCAAAAAGTAAAGATGCAAACAAAGTAGATGGAAAGCAAATATGATAAGAGATAGACCCGGGGGCCATAGGTTTCACTTGAGGCTTCTCTCAAGATAGCATAAGTATTACGGTGGGTGAACAAATTACTGTCGAGAAATTGATAGAAAAGCGCATAGTTATGAGATTATCTAGGCATGATCATGTATATAGGCATCACGTCCATAACAAGTAGACCGACTCCTGCCTGCATCTACTACTATTACTCCACACATCGACCGCTATCCAGCATGCATCTAGAGTATTAAGTTCATAAGAACAGAGCAACACATTAAGCAAGATGACATGATGTAGAGGGATAAACACATGCAATATGATATAAACCCCATCTTGTTATCCTCAATGGCAACAATACAATACGTGTCTTGCAACCCTTTCTGTCACTGGGTGAGAACACCACAAGATTGAACCCAAAGCTAAGCACTTCTCCCATGGCAAGAAAGATCAATCTAGTAGGCCAAACCAAACTGATAATTCGAAGAGACTTGCAAAGATAACTGAATCATAAATAAAAGAATTCAGAGAAGATTCAAATATTATTCATAGATAAACTTGATCATAAACTCACAATTCATCGGATCTCAACAAACACACCGCAAAAAGAGATTACATCGAATAGATCTCCACAAGAGAGGGGGAGAACATTGTATTGAGATCTAAAAAGAGAGAAGAAGCCATCTAGCTAATAACTATGGACCCGTAGGTCTGTGGTAAACTACTCACAACTCACCGGAGGGGCAAGGATGTTGATGTAGAGGCCCTCCGTGGTTGCTTCCCCCTCCGGCAGAGTGCCGGCAAGGGCTCCAAGATGGGATCTCACGGATACAGAAGGTTACAGCGGTGGAAATTGTGTTTCGTGGTGCTCCTGGTGTTTTCGGAGTATGTAGGTATATATGGGAGGAAGAAGTACGTCGGTGGCCGCTCGAGGGGCCCGTGAGACAGGGGGGCGCGCCCTCCTATCTCGTGGGGTCCTCGGAGCTTTCTTGACTTGCACTCCAGGCTCTCCAGATCAGATTTGTTCCAAAAATAACGCTCCCGAAGGTTTCATTCCGTTTGGACTCTCTTTGATATTCCTTTTCTTCGAAATACTGAAATAGAAAAAACCCAGCAATATGGGCTGGGCCTCCGGTTAGTAGGTTAGTCCCAAAAATGATATAAATGTGTAAAATAAAGCCCATAAACATCCAAAAGAGGTAATATAATAGCATGGAACAATCAAAAATTATAGATACATTGGAGACGTATCAGGCAGCCATCCAGTGGGAGTTCGTGCCGACCCAGTACATACGTGCCTAGAAGTTTCGGGCGATGGTGATCGGATTGATGTCGTGTGAAATGATGTACGGTGACCCACTACATAACTGCAAAGAAGTTTCGGCTAACGGAGATCGGATTGAAGTCGAGGGGCATCGTGTACGCCTCCCTATCATGGTGAGCCAATCTCGCAAGACCAGATAGCTGCAAGCAGGGTGTCTTGAAAAGCTTAGGGCTTGCTTCGACTATGGCCGTGTGCATGTCCCTCGAGCATGCAGCCAGCCGCAGGGAGCTCAACATATCCATACACGAACAACAAAGGCCGAGGATGTCACTGGGGAGATTGCTCCAATCGCGGCTCATATGGATGCTGCGCGGTTTGCGTTCGACCATGGTGGAGTTTGGAAGGTGGGGGTTTTTGGGGGCTTGGTTTACGGGGGCGAAGGATGTTGGTGCTGGAGCGGCTAGTGAGGGAATAGTGGTACTGGGGGAGGCGAGTGAGGCGACGGTACATGGGGGCACAGTGAGATGGAGATGGAGACGGAGAAGGAGATGGAGATGGAGTGGTGCTATGGAAGCGGAGAGGGAGATAAGGCGCGGCGCCAATGTGCTGTACACCAGCGGTGATAGACTGCACAGTGCACAGGGTGAGGCTGACTTTGGTAACCCGAACACGCCGCCTGGACTAGTGTCAGGCGCAGGGTGTTGTCACTTCACTATGAGGACCGGATGAATAGTATTTTGACCATCAAGTGTACCACAGTTGTACTACTACTACTACTACTACTACTACTACTACTAGTAGTAGTAGTAGTAGGAACATGAGTACTCCAGTATTGTATAGCGGAAATAGGTCTCTCGTGCTAGCATGCCCGTTCACTTCATCGTTCAGGTATCATCCATATTGCGAGCAGAACTAAATTCTCGTGCATGCCCAATCAACGCCCTTCCGCGATGCATGCAGTGGTCGTTCTGGTGCATCAAGGACGGCATGCAGATCGTTCCACACTTGAGAGGAGGAAAAATGGAAAGGTAGAACGTGGCAGCAGAGGAAGAGAACGCTGGATAACGAGGCTGGGAGGGGATCGAGCAGGAAGTTAATGCTCCACGCCTAAAGGTTTTGGGAAAACCTGATTTTCATAAGGTGACTTGTACTCACCTAAACGGAGGGAGTATTCCTTAACCATAGAATGTTGTCTCTCCCACTCACGCGCTCAAAAAAAAAGCTATGACACATTTTTTATCTGTTTGCATAGGTCCCACCTATCAGGAAGGATGGGCACGTACATGAATAGGTATGACTCATCAGTCTACCCACATAGCCTTTTCGTTTAGTCTACCTAGACGTCTAATCAACTGCCTGCACGCCACTTCTCCCATTTACTTCTCCATCAGGAACCGATTCTCCTCGGCTTCTTCACCTCCCCTTCGTCTTCATTTGCATCCAAACCCCACCGCATTCACATTGTTTTAACTTCTTTAAATAATCATCTACTACTTCAGTTAGACTAGCCATCTAATCCTAATTCTCCAAACCATAGCCCTCCATTCCAGTGGTTCCAAATGGCGAAAGAGATCGAGATGCAGGTTTTTAGCATCCAACATGTCCTCGTCGAAGGCTCGATGCACATAGTTGCCACCGTCACCGTCCACCCAAGGGTTGTTCGACAGTGGATCAATAATGTATCCAACTCCCTCGAAAATGTAGAGACGAGGGTCATCGGTCTCGACGCAGAGTACACGGAGCGTGCCCCTGGGAAGATCCAGCGTGTCGCCGTCCTTCAGTTGTGCCTCGAAGATGATGTTTTGGTGTACCACAACATACACTCACCCTCCATACCAGGTGAGCTTCATGATTTCTTGTCTCGGGAGGACGTATACTTCTGTGGGGCAGCCATCGAAGGGGACAAACAAAAGATGGAGCCGTACAACCTTGATTTTAAAAGCATCGCTGACCTACAAACCAGAATCAAAATTCCTGTAGAAGATTGTCATAAACAGACACCATCCCTATTCGATGTAGCAAATTTTGTGCTCAGTACAAATCTTCAGAAGGGTGACGAGATGGTGGCATTAAGGTCGTCTGGATGGGAGAATTATCCCTTGACGTACGAGCGGATAAAATATGCTGCCCTCGATGCCCGTGTGAGTTTGGAGATAGCTACAAGGTCCAAAGAGCTTGTTGCGAAGCCGTCTCCCACAGAAAATGAGAACAACAAGAAGAAGAAGAATAAGAATAAGAAGAAGAAGAAGAAGAATAAGAATAAGAAAAGGCTACACCAGCAGGAGGGCATTATGGATGGATGAACTATTTCCTCTCTTGTAAATTTTTTTTCCCTCTCGGTGTATATTGATATAGATGGACTATTTCGATGGTGTGCATGTCTTTGGAACAGAGTAGTAGCATGGGTCCGCTTGACTATAAGGAACTATTTATCCGCATATATAGCTTTCTCTGCTACTCCTTCCAGTGATCGGTATGCAGTGCATGTGTCCGTAGACATGACAACTTGTCCATGGAAGTTCAACTACGGCGACCATCATGTTTCATCTTGCGATTCCCACGATGACTCTCCAACCCACGGCACCACACCCGCCGACGTGCGCCTCACCCCTCTCGGCTGCACCGCCCCTCTGCCTTTGTGTGCATGACATGTGGGCCACCTATAATGCGGCGATCATCAAGTTTCTACCACAGCCACACGCGATTCCCACGATGCCGCTCGAACCCATGACACCACACGTCCCCCGACCTGCGGCTCACTCCTCTTGGCCCCACTGCCCCTCTGCCTTTGGGAGCATTACATGTGGACCAGTCACCTATCGGGTCCACATGTTATTGACTCAAAGGTAGGTGTAGTAAGGCGGTGAAGCTCAGTCCCGACGGCCCTGAGAGGGAAATGTAACTCCTGCGCCAGGGCTTGTGGTGCTCCCGCAGCACGAACTCATGCCAAACTCGAGATTTGTTTCTTTACTATACATGCACACAACAATTTAATGGACATTGTGATCTCAACATGTGATGGCTAGCTCTAAATTTGAATTTGAAACTTATAAAACGAAAAGATTCAAAACAAATAAACTAGGAGAGAGGGAGTATATCGTAGGATGTGTCCCATACAAAATAAGTCCCCTGGTTTGTCACCCCGAAGATGCGGTTATAAAGGAGCACAACGTCTTCCTACTCGTACGGCAACAAATCGGCCGCAGACAGCATGGTCCGCCTTTGACCGCCATGTGCAAGGTTCGTGCTATCTTATTCAATCTCACCGTGGTTCCATCGTACCAATTCATGCGGTGGCCCGTTGCATGGCTGATCCGAATGTTGGACAAAGGTTCTACGGGAACGGTGTCACCATTGTAAATGTTGTTCAAATTGATGTTGGTACCCTCCCGTACGTATGCAAGCCAATCTCCACTCGCACCGAGCCTAACCTGTGAAACAGTGGGCAGGGGGAGAACTAGGAAATGGACACGGAAGTAGTCTTTAGAATGCATTTACTACATGATCAAACTCATCTTACCTTCTCATCAGAGGAAATCCGAGTGCCCCTCAACGTCGGCATCTCAAGGGGCATCAACTTGCAACTACGGCCATGCCGCGCTGGAGAGACCCCCAAGGAAACATCCTCGTGCGTTCCACGGAACATCAAGATGCATTTGTATGAGTAGTTTATCTTGTGAGAGAAAAGGATGAACGAGGGAAGGCCTCTAGAGATAGAGATGGACACTACTACTACCAATGTGCTGGCCTTTGCGTTGCAATGGATCCAAAGTAGTAGAATAATACTTGTTCACGTGCTTGAAATATAAACACTCTAGTTTTGATATACATGTGTCAGCAAACATGACAGCTTGTCCATGGAAGTTGAACCACGGCGACCATCACGTTTCTTGTTTCTACCACTGCCACACCCACACGCGATTCCCACGACGCCGCTCCAACCCACGGCACGACGTCCCCCGACGTCGACATGGATCCCCCCGACGTTCCCCTCACCCCTCTCGTCCCCACCGCTCCTCTGCCTTTGTGTGCATGACATGCGGGCCAGCTGAACTGCGGCGACCATCAACTTTCTACCACAGACACACCCGAATGGACGCATTTTGCCTGCTCCGCTGCTGTGCTCTGATCCGTACTCTCGCACCATCGAATTTTCATCCAGCGGCTATGACACATTTTGTCCCGGGCATCAATCCTCAGCTGGAGTACAGGTAGTACCCGCCGATGTGGCCATCTACGCCTTGTAACGCCCCGACGCCTAGCTGTGGCACCCTCGCCATAGCCACGCCACCACTGGTCGGTTCATCTCGAACGAGTGAGTCACGAACCACGCCACCACCATGGGAATGACATGTGGGCCAGCCGCATTTAAGGTCCGTATGTCATTGACTCATAGGCCGGGCACTATGCCACTGAAGTTCGGTCCCGTGGGCCCCGAGAGAGAAATGTAACTCCTGCGGCAGGCCTTGTGGTGCTCCCGCAGTACGAGATCGTGCCAAAACTGGAATTTGTTTCTTACTACTACCAACTAGTACTAGTAAGGTACACGTGCATTGCACGCATGAGATTCTAGTGGTTTGTGCATTATGCTTCTACATGTGGAGTTTTCTGGATTCTAACATGTGGCAAAATCTGGTGGAATGTAAGGTTAGGAAAGTTTGATTAACTTAGGTGAGTGTTTGGTTCAAGCCACACCTTAGGCAAGCCACACTAAGGCCCCACATGACATACACACAAAAAATGTGGCAAGATTCCCTTAGGCTTGCTAACTTGTGGCTCTCATTTTGAAGAACTAATATAACTTTGCCTAAGCTAAGTTGTGGCAAAGTTAGTCATGAATTAAGTTCAACCATGGAGTCTTCTAGATTATACATGTGGCAGAATCTGGTGGATGATATCCAACGGCCAGTAGTGCTCGGATTTGCCATCTTTTTACCGTCGGATTGGCTTCATCCAACGACCAACTTTCAAAGTTTTTCACACACTATATAGGGGGTATAGATATAGATGTGCCGGTCCGTTGCAATGGATCCAAAGTATATCTATTCAGTGGAGTGCACTCTAAACACATTATCTATTTATTTTTCTCTAACTTTCAATAGCCATGCAACCAAGCCACATAAGCTTCATGGATGCCCCCCACATCATATTATTTATACTACGTTGATTGAAAAAATGATAAATCACCCAAAACAAGATCTTCCCGTTTTTTGTTCCTACGATGTTGTGCCGTGCACGTACCTACTAGTTGTATAGTGGTAGTACTAGTAATATAGCATTAGGAGTACAAACTTGGTACTAGTAGGAGTAGTACTAGTATGGAATGCTCCTAGTCTATCAACAAGCCCCATCTGACACCAAATTTCTTGGCTTCCGTGCTACAGCTAGATCTTCCCCTCGTTTCTGTTTTCCAACCCGGCGGCGGGCGGGGTGCCAATTTGCTCAACGGCGGTCCCACATGAAAGTGAAAATGCTAGGCAACACGCCTTCCCTAAGCTATGTGTCGTGCCGGACGGGCCGTTGAGTACTCCCGATTCCCAAGCATTTGGGGGTGCGACGCGAACGCGGCAGGCCTTTTCCTTTTACTAGCAATGTGCCCGTGCGTTGCGACGGATCCAAAGTAGTACAATAGTAGTATTTGTTCACAAACTTGAAAGAAATCACTATTGTTTTGATATACTCCTAATATATTGCTCCCTCCGTACCTAAATATTTGTCTTTTTTGAGATTTCAGATGGACTATCACATACGGATTATATAGACATATTCTAGAGTTTCAAGCAAGATGCCCGCTTGTTGCACGAAGTTGATGGAAAAGGTAAGCACAACTTATAAATTGACGAATGGAGTACTAGTTACAGTGATGCATATAATTAAGCAAAGGGATCGCACATGTCGGTATTGACTGGAACGAGAATGCAACAACACAATAAGAATTAAGGCTACGATGATGCGATCGCAGTGGTGGTTACAGAAGGCAAGAAGAAAGATGGATTCATGAATGTATGACCTCCTCCTCCTCAACTTAGTGCGCCGGGCCACCGACCGAGGCTAAGGAGCGGCGACTTTTGTGGCGAGGTTGAGGTGCTTCTCAGCAAAGGCATCCAAGGTTTCCAGCCGGTTGAGGAAGGCCAACATCGTAGCGTCCTCACTGGCCTTGTAGATACCACGATTTCCTCATACACGTGGATGTGTAGGTCGACGAATTCTTGTAGGGCGAGGCGCCTCGCGGCGAGCGCGACCTCCAGGTGGACATTCTTCGTGGCATCGGCGGGCAGTCACAGGGCCACCAATGCTTGAAAGAGGTTCCGGTCATGGAGGCCGATTAGGGTGGAAGGCAATGAGGAGCCCGGGTGTCGGTGTCAAAACCGGTGGATCTCAGGTAGGGGGTCCCGAACTGTGCGTCTAGGCGGATGGTAATAAGAGACAAGGGACATGATGTTTTTACCCAGGTTCGGGCCCTCTCGGTGGAGGTAAAACCCTACTCCTGCTTGATTGATATTGATGATATGGGTAGTACAAGAGTAGATCTACCACGAGATCAAAGAGGCTAAACCCTAGAAGCTGGCCTATGGTATGATTGTTGTTCGTCCTACGGACTAAAACCCTCTGGTTTATATAGACACCGGAGAGGGCTAGGGTTACACAGAGTTGGTTACAATGGTAGGAGATCTACATATCCGTATCGCCAAGCTTGCCTTCCATGCCAAGGAAAGTCCCATCCGGACACATGATGAAGTCTTCAATCTTGTATCTTCATAGTCCAGGAGTCCGGCCAAAGGTGATAGTTCGGCTATCAGGACACCCCCTAATCCGGGACTACCTAAGTAGCCCCCGAACCAGGCTTCAATGATGACGAGTCCGGCGCGTTGATTATCTTCGGCATTACAAGGCGGGTTCTTCTCCAAATTCCATATACTTGTCAAATAGTGTCCGGCTTCTTACAAATGCTGCGCTCCTTGGCTTCCATGCCCAATAATGGCCATCTTCCACGTGTCAAACGAATGCGAAAAGCTAGGGTATCTTTACATTTACCCCCCTATCTGCGCAAATGAGCCGCCTATAAAAGAGACGGGGATCTAGATCCGAATCACACCATCCTCCCTCCGCGAGCATTCATCGGAGCGCCTCTGACAAAAATCCATTCCATCATGGACAGTTGACACGAATCCTCCTCTCGCGCTCCCAGCCCTCAGCCTGGAGATTGGGAGAGATGCTCAGTCCAGCACAATTAGTTAGTGACCCCCCAAGCCAAGGGATTTCTCCCCCAGCCTTTATGGTTCCGGTTCGAGACGGACTCGCCACCTATAAGGGCGGAAAGCAAGCAGAGAGCATCCCCGATCCTTCCAAAGGAGAGCGGGTATGCTTTATCTCTTATCTGATAAGAGGACTCGGATTTCCAATACATTCGTTTCTCCCGGGGCTCCTGGAGTTCTACGGCCTCCAGTTGCACAACCTTACACCTGCCTCCATTCTGCATATTTCGGGCTTCGTGGCCCTTTGCGAGCTGTTTTTAGGCATTGAGGCTCATTTCGTGCCGTGGAAGAGATTGTTTTGCCTTGTGCCCCGTTCTCATGAGGTGTCAATATATCAAGTGGGCGGAGCCGAACTATGGCGCATCGCCTGGACCAGATATCTATCCGGAACCCCGAAGAAGGCGCCCGAAGACTGGCCCTCGGAATGGTTTTACATGGAGGACGTCCCGCTGCCGGATCCTGTTCGGATCGGCCTCCCGAAGTTCAGTAATGATCCTTTGAAGAAACGCCTAAGCTGGCGCCCACGGGGCCCCCAGAGGGAAAGTGACAGGGATGTCCTCTACTTGATGAGCTGAATAAGGTTACTAGCTCATTCCGGACTGACCATGATCGGAGTCATGGCCACATGCATTATGCGGGGGGTGCAGCCGCTCCAGTATAGGGGCCACCCCATGTGCGATTTCAACGGGGAGGATGATGCCACCCGTCATGGCCGTAAGGGGCCGGGATCGGTCGCCGATCTGGTGAAGATCTTGTCCGACCTGTACAAAGGGGAAAAGGAGGATTTTCTCCGTGTTAGTCCATTGAGAGGATTTTCTATGAACAATCCTCGAAGCTGGGTAAGCGGACACTTCTTTTTGCCTATCCGATCCCCATTCCCATGGTTAAGTATCTCATTTTGTGATTTCGACGCAGGAACTGTGTCGGGCTGTGGAGGATATACACAGCCCGCCTCCACAACCCGAGGATCCGGAACGGTCCCTCGATCCGGCCTCCGAAGAGGATCCGGACATAAAGGTGGAGCTGATCGATGGGGTGTCCCACCAACTTAGCATCGACAATGCTTTGGTCGCCATTACGGCCGACTACCCCAGAATATGTCCAGCTTCCCAGGTAACTGTGACCGAAGTCCTGATACCATAACCCATCCGTGCTTATTTTTGATCACCGCATACCAATGGTGTTCCGCAGGAGGTGCCTTTGAGGTGGGAAGCCGAGCCCGCGGTGGCTGGCCAACAAGGGGCAGCTCGGCCCAGCAGGCAGAAAAGAAGTGCGGTGCAGATCGAGACGTCACCGCAACGGTATGGCGTGCCACCGTGTTTCAGGGAAAGATTCCTAGAAGGCATACTAAGGCTCGTGATCTTTTCAGGAAAAAGAGCGCTCGCCGGACTGTGTCCGGAGAGGTTGCCAATCGAGCATCCGCCAGCCAGGCTTCAAAGCCAGGTCCGGAAGGGGAGGCGAACACAAGGCGCACGTCGGATGCTCCTCCAACAGAGGATGCCGACAGATTGTCCGCCACCAAATCTGAGGTGGAGAGTGCCATGAATCACAGGCGCCGCCGGACAATTCTTCGTGACGCATGTTTCTCCCAAGAGGCATTGAATGCCTTTAATTCGGGAGATGCTCACCTCCGTGCCACTCAAGATGGTCTAGCCAGAGCCACGGAGCAGTATGTGAAAGACATATGGGTGAGGGATTTTGACAGTTATATATGCCAGTAGCCCCCGAGACTTAAAATAGTTAGAATAACTGATTTAAGGATCATTTGTTATGCAGGATCTTACAGAAAATAATACCCAGCTGTCCCAGGAGCTTCAAGAGTGCAAGGCCCAACTTGAGGCAGCACTAGCCGCGACAGGGGAAGCCACAGAGACCCCTTCTGGTAATATACGCTTTAAAAGAGAAGTAGTTTGCGAAGTGCGGCGTGTGTATGAGTTTGACAATAACATTGCAGATGGCGCCGGGGTAGATCCGGACAAGCAACAGCTCCTGTGCCGATTAAAAGCCGGCGAGAATGTGCTTACAAGGGTGCGGCAAGAGAAAAATAACCTCCAAGATGCCAACACCCAGCTGGGCGAGGAACTAAAAGATGTTCGTGCCCAGCTGTCTGACTCCGTTAAGGAGAATTGGCGGCTTCGTCACGGCATTTATAGTAAGTGCTTGAGCGGACTTATGAAAATAAGAGTTCGGCGAGGAAGTCGATTAACAAAAATATGTCTGTAGGTATGCTCACAGGTCGTCCTGCAGAGGAAATGCCCGGTTCAATGGGTGACCTACTTCCCGAGCTGCTGCAACTACACGAACGAGTTCGGCAGGTGATGAGAGGCATCGCCCAGGCCTTGTGGCCATCCATCTCCCTACACGAAGGCCTTGGAGAGCTTACCGAGAAGCTTGAGGGAGCACTGTCGGCGTTCTGGGAACGGGGGTCCCCAGACTTGCCTGCCTGCGGCCTACGTCGTGGCTCAAAGGGGCCCCAGCGCGGCCCATCTTCATCAACACAAGCTCAAGACCCTCGCGAGGGGCCAAGCCTCACGGGGCGGACGACAAGGAGCTTCCTCAGGCATGGCCTCATCAGGCTGGCTCACGAGGAGGCGGAGACTTCAAGGTGGGGTACCTTGCGAGGTGCCCATGACGCAAGCCATGACGACTAAGGGCGCCAGTCGGGTGCCAGCCCGCGCAGTGTCCTCCTTCCTCTTTGGAGCAAAGGGAGCAAGCGCAGGCGAGAGCATCAAGCAAAGGCATCCATTTCGGTGCAACAAGACCAAGACCAGCCCAACGGCAGGGAGGAAGTCATTGTGGAGCCCAAGCAGGCGTCACCACCAGAGCCTTTGACAGGCGAAGACCAACTTTAGTCAGGATAAGTGTACCCGCTGTTCCGCTTCAAAATGGCCAATTGTTGGCGCCCTTCCTGCTCAATATTTGGGAAGAGGCCCAAGTCCTTTGCCTATAAATAGGACTAGCCACCCCCAGGGTAGAGGCATCTGGATCCTCACCAAGAAACCAGTAGATAGAGCAATTGAACTCCTCCTAGCAGTTCATCACACCAGCCAAGAACAGACCCTCGCGAGGCTGTTCTTCCTTGTATTGTTCATCATCAGCCCAAGAGGCAATCCACCACACCACACACTGGAGTAGGGTATTACACCACAATGGTGGCCTGAAACAGTATAAACCTTCTGTCTCTTGTGTTGTTCTGTTCGTAGTTTAGATTCTAGCGATTCGGCGAGGAGCAGGTAGGTAGAGGGCGAAATCTCCGCGCGTACCCCAGTGTTCGAACCTCAAGGGTCTGCCGGAACCCGAGATCCAACATTTGGCGCGCCAGGTAGGGGTGCGCCGGAATTTGCCTTCCGTCGTCTTGTTCTTCTCCGACCATCGCATCCATGTGCTCGCACCGAGCGCCGAGCCGCCCTCGCTTCCCGTGTCGCCCAGACGGCTCCCGTCGGCGGGCGCCCTCATCGTTCCCCGTCACCTGCCGTCAACGCCGCCAGCGGCCCGGCGGGGAAGGAGCAACAAGCATCGTCCCAGCATCCATCCATGAGGCGAGACGGCCGCACTGCTACACCCTCGCTCACCCCCGCTGGTTCTTCGTCCCGTGCGGCCAGCGCGGCCATGGAGGCTCGAGCCGCGCTCATCGCGGCAAACGAGCTCCTGCGCTACCGCCCAATCGACAACGTCTATGAAGAGTGGCTCGACCGAGTCGCCGAGCTCGTCCGCGCCACTGGGAGCGCCCCCGCGCTGTCCTTCTCACTGCACCGCGCCCCGCCTTGCGCGGGCAATGAAGCTCCTGGGGCGCCTCAGCTGCCTCCCCCTCAAGAAGGCGCCCTGGCCCCAAGGCACGCGGCCCCTGGGCGGAACCCAATCCGTCAGGCGCCAGCGCGGCAAGAGCAGAGCTGCCAAGAAGTCCCTCGCCCTCGAGAAGCTGCCCGAGCGCTCCCTGCTCCAGCACGTCAAGACCCGGCGCTGCTCCCAGCTGCAACACATGGGGACCCGCAGGACCAAGCTGTTCGCCGCCCAAGGCCTCCTGTGGCCACGGCGGGCTGCCACGCCTTCACCCCCGAGCTACGCAGCGTCGCGTGTCCCGACAAGTTCAAGCCAGACCTGCCTCCTCGCTACGACGGCACGGCTGACCCTGCAGAGTTCCTCCAGCTCTATGAGCTGGGCATCGAGGCTGCCAACAGAGACGAAAAGGTCATGGCAAACTGGTTTCCCATGGCGCTCAAGGACGGGGCCCGCACCTGGCTCCTGAATCTGGCTCTAGGCACGATCTCCGCCTGGGACGAGATGCGCACCCGCTTCATCGCCAACTTCCAGGGTACTCGCGACCGGCCACCCGCCATGAGTGACATGCGCCGTATCAAGCAGCAACCAGGGGAAACCCTGCAGAAGTACATCCAACGCTTCAACAACGCGCGCCTCAAGATCCCCAAGGTAACGGAGGAGGCCATCATCTCAGCCTTCTCCGACGGCGTGCACGATGTCAAGATGAAGGAGGAGCTGGCGATGCATGAAGACCTGTGCACCTCCTTGGAGCTGTTCAACTTGGCGACCAAGTGCGCCAGGGCTGAGGAAGGACGGCTCTCCCTCCTCGAGCAGCCTGCCGCAGACCCATAAGAGAAGAAGCCCAAGGCCAAGGACGTGAAGCGCAAGGGGGCTGCTGTGCTCATGGCAGAGCCAGACACCAAGCGGGGCAGAGATCAGCCTGAATCCTCCAAGGGCAGTCGGTACTGCGTGTACCACGACCTCCACACCCACAACACCAATTAATGGCAAGAGCTCTGGGCCGTGCGTGAAGGAAGGGTCGGTAGACGTCCCGACCGCAGCGACCGGGGCTACGGCCGAGGAGGAGGAAGGAACGCAGGACATTGGGAAGACCGCGGCCCACGCCAAGGGTGGCGCAACCAACCTCGCGAGGATCGCTGGCAGGACCCGCCTCGCGAGCGAGGCTGGAGGGATCAGCCTCGCGAGGATCGCCAGCAAGGGAACGCAGGCCTCCCTCCGCTGCCGCCGCAGCCAAGGAGAAATGAAGACCGTCATCAGGACGAGGGGGCTGGGGGCTTCCAGGAACCACGTGCAATCGCCTGCATCCTGGGTGGAGCTCAAGCCCCAGCCTCTCAGCGCATCTTCCAGTAGTTCGCCCGCGAAGTAATTGCAGTCCTCCCCAAGCTCGAGGCCACGCGCCCTCTCAGGTGGTCAGCATGCGCCATCACGTTCAGCTCAGCGGATCAGCTCAAGTGCGCGGCCACAGCCGGAGTCCTCCCGATGCTTTGTTCCCCATTCATCAGCAACGTGCTAGTCACCAGGACCCTCATCGACGGCGGGGCAGGGCTCAACGTCCTGTCCGTGGAAACGTTCAACAATCTCCAAGTTCCCTGCAATCAGCTTCAGCCAACCTAGCCTTTCTCCGGAGTCACCGACGGCTCCACAGTCCTGATTGGGCAAGTCCGCCTTCCTGTCACCTTCGGGGCACACGACAACTACCGCACCGAGCTCATCGACTTCGACGTCACCCACATTTGCCTGCCGTACAACGCCATCCTCGGGTACCCAGCGCTGGCCAAGTTCATGGTCGTAACCCACCACGGCTACAACGTCCTCAAGATGCCAGGAAGTGGCGGGATCATCACGGCGCCCTGCGAGGAGAGGGACGCAGTGTGCTCCCTGGAGCGAGCCTTTCAGGCCGCATCACTGGAAAACCTGGATCACGGAAGCAGGAGGCTTCCCGAGGCTGCCCCCAAGAAGAAGAAGACATCATCCGGCCCGGCCCCTCAGGAGGCAGGCCCCTCAAGGCCCGCGCCTGCTCAGGGGGAGCCTCCCTCCATCGCATAGGGAAGCGCGCCCGGCGCCCTCCTCAGGCAGGGCTCGGGGGCTCTCCCCTGGAGGGCCGCCGACCTCGCCAAGGTCACGAGGGAGGCGCTTGGGCACCACGTGGAGGCGTGTTTCGAAGCACGTTTCTGTCAAGAAGGAGCAAGGCAAGGAGGGCCAAACCCTCAGGAGTTCGTCAGCAAGGCCATTCAGGAGCTACAGGAGTCAAGAGTCATGAGAGGCAGCCACCGCTTACCTGTTGTGGCCCCCCATCCAGGCGAGGATGGTGGGCTGTGCGTCTGCATCGACATACCAGGGCTCAACCGAGCCACGTCTCAGGAGCGCCTCTGGCCCTCGCAAGTGGAACGCTGCGAGGGTCCGCCCCACAGCTATGTTTGCATGCCTTATGGCTTGCCGAACGCGGCTGCCGCGTACTAGTGCCTCATGAGGGCCATCCTGGAGGCTCAAGAGGTCAGGCGTTCCGCAGCCCTGGTGGAGATGGAGATGGTCCGCGAGGAGCCGCCAGCGCCTTTGGAGCCTCCCGAGGCCCCTCGGCCTGGGAGCTCGTGAGGATCGGCTCCCGCAGCCCACCGAGTCTTCTACACCAACACCCCTTCCTCCCCAAAATCATCAGGTGACATCTTTCAAGTTTCATTTCCAGCTGGGAGCGCCCTCAGGGCCGCATTATTCCCAGGCCGTGTGGGTCCGTCCCTGTGGCGTGTATCCCTTTTATTTCATATTCTTAGCTTACCTTATTAGGGGCGCCCCTCGGGCTGCATCATCCCCAAGTCGCTCGGGTCTGACCTAGCGGCATGTACCCTTCTTGCGTTTATCTTAGGGACATGATTTCGACCTATCATGCTTGTTATTTGGTGCCCGTCCGTGGCACCTTTTCTTCCTAGATGTCGGAAGCTTGCGCGTTAAAGGGGGGGTGCCTGAGCATCGCGACTCAGGGCTCCTACCAACTCTCCAGCCCTCACCCTCTGGTCTTGTCCATGGCATCATGACCTGGCATGCCAGCAACGGCTGAGACCAGCTCGAGAGCCGGGACCCGAGGACGTAGAGCACCGGCATCTAGCCAAATTTGCAGGAACATACTCCAAGATAAGGCCCAGTGCCGGGCGCAACCCGCCCTGGGGTTGGGCCCCGTGAGTCCCGCGCTGGCTCACGGGTGCCCCAATACACCTCGCCAGGCCTTTCGTGCCTCGTCGCCTCTCCAAAGCAACTAACGGCTAACTGTCGATTGCCATGGCGAACTCTCATTCCTTTTGTGATGAGCCTGCAGCGTCCCTCCAAGGATCATCGTCAGGAGAGGCCCTCACGGTGTCTTCTTCACTCTCGTCCGCGCAAACCGCTTGCACGTTAAAGGGGGGGGGGTACCTGAGCATCGCGACTCTGGGCTCCTACTAGCTCTCCAGCCCTCACCCTCTAGCCTTGTCCACAGCATCGCGACCTGGCATACTAGCGACGGCTGAGACACGCTCGAGGGCCGGGACCCGAGGACGTAGAGCAGAAAGGGGAGCAAAGGCGAGAGGGGAGGAGCGCGCGAGGACCTCGCCAAGAAACACCTCGCCGGCCAAGGCACGGACCTAGCGCCGCACCAGGAAGCGTTTCCTGACCCTCGAGATAAGTCATTCTCCGGAAACAATAGTTATCGCAGCACCATCCCCGCACCTAATGCAATCCCGTGTTAGCAACGTCGCTCTCCTTTCTCACCTAATGATGGCTGCTTGAGCGCTAAGGGGGACCTCCTGAGCATCGCGAATCAGGGGCTCTTACCGGACCTCAGGCCGCTCACCTCCTGGCCTTGACCACGGCATCGCGACCTGGCATACCAGCGACGGCTGAAGCCGCCTTGGGACTGGGACCTATCATCGCAGAGCATCAAGCCCTCACGAGGTCTGAAAGGAAGGAACTAAGATAAGACGGAATAAGCATCTCGCACTGCTTCACAATGAGGATCATATTGACAAACGGAGCTACAAACATCTTACAAGCCCCCGCGGGGTATATTCTTGGCTCCTCGCAGTAACAAAAGACGCGAATCCGAAGGAGTCCTAACTACAGGGACCATCGCGGCAGACGCCATCATCAACAGTGGGCCATCCGGCACCGGTGCAAACCCCATCCAGATCAGGGGCGGCGACGGCCTGACAAGCCCGCCCTGCTCTGGGAGCGGCGCAGGCTCGGGGGCTCGTAGGTGTCGTCGCTCGTCTCCGGAGTCGCGAGGAGCTCGACGGAGTCGCTGGATCCTCCGGCGCTCCCGTCGCCTGAGGAGCTGCCAAGGGAGTGGTTGGCCGGTCTCTGTCTCACCGCCGCAGGGTCCCGACCACCTCTTCCGAGGCAGCACAACAGCCGTGACCCTCCTCATCGAAGACCTTGAAGGAAATCACCGAAGCACCGTCGTACTCCAGATGGATCGCGAGGGCGCCCCTTGCTCTGCAGACCCGGGGGACCTCGCCCCAGCCTCGCATGAAGACCTCGCCCGGGGAAACGATCGCGACCTCTGCCCCGGTCGCGAGGGTGCTGCAATCGGCGTGCTGCAGCCAAAGCCCCAGGGGTTCCCCCTGCGAGATGACGGAGGCGAAGAAAAGGGGGAAGGCGAATCCAAGACTTAGGAAGCGTGGCGGTGTGAAGCACGAACTCTCGAGAGGATCCTTCAGCATGGACTCCAGGGGGAAATACGCACACCTTCGTGACCCGCCGGCGCCGACGACGGCGCCGCCCGTGGCGTTCGGCGTCGACTCCTTCAGAACCCCCGATATGGGCGTACAAGGGAAGTGGGAACCCTGGGGGTGGCCGCTCACACCAGGGCCTCGACACTTCCTGGCGGGCGCCCTCACCCCAATGGCAGAGGGCAAGCCGTTTCTTCGGTGGAAGCGGGCCAGGATCCTCTTGGGGAGCCTTTCCCTTCTCTGCCGCGGAGAACCGGCGGATCGAAGCCATTGCAGCAAGACGGAGCAAGGCCCAGGAAGAAGGAGAAGCGAGGAGAGATAGACTTGAAGGGCGCGCACCTTTCCGTACTTATAGCCGGCGAAAGCCAACCGTCGACCTCCATGATCGCAGGTAATCATAACCCACTTTGCATGCAGGGACTTGTTGAATCCGTGCGGTTACCAAGGCGTCATGGGGAAGTGGAGGCGCCCACGTCCAATCGACCGCCACGCGGCTCCCAAGTCCGCTGGCTGTTAGGGCCCGCGACACTTCGCACTTGCCCTTTCGCCTCTCCGCTCGGCCAAGTCCGGGTGCGCCGTCGGCCCGGGGGCTACTGTCGGCGTTCTGGGAATGGGGGTCCCCAGACTTGCCTGCCTGCGGCCTGTGGCGTGGCTCAAAGGGGGCCCAGCGTGGCCCATCTTCATCAACACAAGCTCAAGACCCTCGCGAGGGGCCAAGCCTCGCGGGGCGGACGACAAGGAGCTTCCTCAGGCACGACCTCATCAGGCTGGCTCACGAGGAGGCGGAGAGTTCAAGGCGGGGTACCTCGCGAGGTGCCCATGACGCAAGCCATGACGACCAAGGACGCCAGACGGGTGCCAGCCCGCGCAGTGTCCTCCTTCCCTCTTTGGTGCAAAGGGAGCAAGCGCAGGCGAGAGCATCAAACAAAGGCATCCATTTCGGTGCAACAAGACCAAGACCAGCCCAACGGCAGGGAGGAAGTCATTGTGGAGCCCAAGCAGGCGTCACCACCAGAGCCTTTGACAGGCAAAGACCAACTTTAGTCAGGATAAGTGTACCCGCTGTTCCCATTCAAAATGGCCAATTGTTGGCGCCCTTCTCGCTCAATAATTGGGAAGAGGCCCAGGGCCTTTGCCTATAAATAGGACTAGCCACCCCCAGGGTAGAGGCATCTGGATCCTCACCAAGAAACCAGTAGATAGAGCGATTGAACTCCTCCTAGCAGTTCATCACACCAGCCAAGAACAGACCCTCGCGAGGCTGTTCTTCCTTGTATTGTTCATCATCAGCCCAAGAGTCAATCCACCACACCACACACTGGAGTAGGGTATTACACCACAATGGTGGCCTGAACCAGTATAAACCTTGTGTCTCTTGTGTTGTTCTGTTCGTAGTTTAGATTCTAACGATTCGGCGAGGAGCAGGTAGGTAGAGAGTGAAATCTCCGCACGCACCCCAGTGTTCGAACCTCAAGGGTCTGCCGGAACCCGAAATCTGACAAGCACGGCGGCGCTTCCGGCTATGGAAGATATCGGCCTGCCGTCAAGGCGCCAGGGAGGCCTGGGCCATGGTGAAGACGTGGTAGACGAAGGCTGACCCAAACCACATGGCCGAGGTCGGACCTGTGGGGCCTGATGAGAAGGAGATCCCTGTGAGCTTAGTGTATGACCAAGTAGAGTTGGCTGCAAAGTATTCCCAACAGGACTGTAAACTAGACAGCCTATTAGATGTTATTGAACAGGAATACAATCAGTCAATTTAACTATGTAATTTAAAATGACATGTAAAATGCCTTCTAGCCGGATTGTAGATCGTTTGTCGTAGCGGACCTTTTCGCTTCAACCTCGAGACCCGACAGTCCGGAGTGTGTCCGAATACCCTCGCGGTTATGTAAGAATCGGGGCATGCGTGGAGACCAGGTGTAGGGGTCATGAGTGCTTTATCAGACAAGTGCCCAACTAGTTATGTTATATTACATGGTTAGTAAGAAACATCTTCCAGGGAGAATAGTTCCGTTAGGGGTTCCGTTCCCTGGGAGGCATGCCCTAAAGTGCATGTCCGGACTGCGAAAAAAGCAGAAAAACATCTGGGGGCAGATGAATAAGTAAGAGTTCGTCTTTTAGTTCACAGACCGAATATTCCCTTAAGAAAGCTAGCTTTCGGCTTCACCCAGTCTGAGGTAGACGTCCGGCTGACCCGGCGGTAACAATCACAGAGGTGCTCCCTTTACCACCTAGCCGAACAATCGGGAATGTAGGGGTAAGCACAGGAGCCAGGCAACCCATCTTGGCCAAAACTTAAGTCATATCGATGCATATAATGGTTAATAAATGGTACATGCGGAAGTGTGACACATGTGTTGGGCATAAAGTCCATATAAATAAGCTTCTGTTAAAGAAGCCCCCACGTATACTGAGCGCGGATAACACATCAAGTGTGTGCGCACAGTGCGCAAACGGGCCTTCAACAGCTTCAGAAAAAAGGAGGGAGAATGAGAGAAATAAAAGACAGTTAAAGTATAAAATATAGACGGAGGAAGGAGACGAACTCAGAGTCCGGCGCTAGGCGTAGAATCTTCGGAGACGGGCTGCGTTCCATGGGTTTGGCTCAAGTCGGCTATTCGATGCATTCCGCAGACGGTATGCTCCGCCGGTCAGGACTTGGGCGATGATGAAGGGACCCTCCCATTTGGGCTTGAGTTTGTCCTTTTTCTTGTCCGTAGGCGTAGAACTAATTCGCCAACATTGTAAGCTTTGGCACGTACTTCTCTGCTTTGGTATCTTCAAGCCTGCTGTTGATAGAATGCGGAACGAGCTTTTGCTACGTCGCGCTCCTCCTCCAAGGCGTCCAAACCGTCCTGCCGATCCAGCTCGGCTTCTCTTTCTTCGAACATGCGCACGCGAGGTGAGTCATGAATTATGTCGCAGGGAAAAACTGCCTCTGCACCGTATACCATAAAAAATGGTGTGAATCCGGTAGTGCGATTCGGCGTGGTCCGCAGCCCCCAGAGTACGGAGTCAAGTGTAGGGGAACGTTGCAAAAAATTAAATTTTTTCCTATAGTTTCACCAAGATCCATCTATGAGTTTGTCACATCCCTGGTCCTGTTATGCATTAGGCTAGACCTCATGTGAGCTTCATGTTTTAATTCAAATGAAATTTGAACTGAGGAATTTTGGAAGCCTCAAAAACTTAAATAAAAGAGGGGCAAAAACCCTAGAAATCTCATTCATTGCTCCAAAATGCTCTTCTTAAATGTTTGATAATTTTTGGTAAGGGTTCTAGTCCCAACCAAAATATTGAACATTTTTAAGGAATTATTTTTGGGACTTTGGATTTAATTCATTAGCTATTTGAATTTGAATTATATTCATATAATTAGAATATAATTTCAAATACCCCTGAAATATTTTATAAGCTTTTGGAAAAGTCCATCTAGCAATATAAAATATTCAGAGGAGCTTTGGCATTGTTTGAATTATTTTTTAAATTCAAAACAGTGGCAAAAGAATTAAATAAAAATAAAACAAACAGAACCATAAAAAAAACAGAAATAGAAAGGGAGAGAAGGCCACCTGGGCCACCTACCTGGCGCCCACTTACCTGGCCCAGCTCCCCCAGCCGGCCCAGCCCACCGCCGCCCCCCTCCCCTGTCGTCTTCCTCCCTGCCAGGAGGACGGACACCGCGACGCCGACGCGCGCGCCACCTCCACCCTGCTCGGCCACCTCCTGCTTCCTCTCGTCGCCCTGGACCCCGTCCGCGACGCCACGCACCCTCCCAGGCCTCGCACTCTCCCCGTGCCTTCTCCCCCCCCTTTCTCTGGCTCCCTCTCTCCTCCACCGAGCGGAGCCCCGTCGCCACCGACGCCGTTCGCCGCGGCCACCACCACCGCCTCGTCTGCCTCGACCTACTCTTCCTCCCCACCCCTCCAAGCAACACCAGGAGCCCTGTAGTGACTCCATCACCGCCATCTTCATCGCCACGGCCGGCGATCGCCGCCGTTCGATTCACCGCCGACAGGTCGCCCCCGAGCCCACTGAGACGCGCTCTGCAACCACAGTGAGCTCATGGACCGATTCCCCCTCCTCCTCCTCTGCTCTCCCTCCCTCTCGTCACCGAACGCACCTGAGAGCGCCGCTCGCCGTAGCCATGACCACCGGCCACCCCTCATCCCGTGACCGTGCCCAGCAGCTCCGCAATCGAGCACCACATCCCCAAGCCGGAGGAAACGAGCCGGAGGGCTTTGCTTCGTCGCCAATGTCCTCGTCTTCACCGCTGGCGCCCGGAGATCGTCTCCGTCGATTCGTCGGTTTCCGTCCATCCCCGAGGCCGCTGACCTTCTCTACCGAATCCTTGTGAGCTCCTACACTTTTCCCCGTGCTCACCCCCTCTGTTTCCGCCCTCTAACCGCAGCCCGCCATGGCCGAACACCCGCTGCCGCCGCCGCGAAGCTCGCCGTCGCTAGCCGTCCCGCCCGACCAACCCAAGCATGGAGTCATGCTCCGGGCTTCTCCCGGAACCCGTAGCACGCCTCAGGTCGCCCAATCGTGCACCGTGCTCCTCGCACCCGTGCAAGCCGCAACTGCGCCGCCGCGGAACTCGACGCCGTCGACGTTCCCGGCCACCCTAGCATCGCCTGAGGCCACCAATCGACGCGCCTCCTTGCTCCGGTTCCAACGCGCCCAGCCGCGCGAGCTCCCGTCGCCGGAGTTGGCCGGACGGGCAACGCCGCCGCGTCCTGGTTACGCCGGCGATTAGCCGCCGGTGATAGCAGCTGTTAGGAGTTAATCACCCCACTAACTAAGCCCTATGTCACTGACACCTGGGCCCCACGCTCGAAATAATCTCTGTTTTATTTCTGTTTAGATTAGTTAATAAACACACGGGACCCACCAGTCAGAGTTGACTGTGCTGACGTGGCCTTTGACCGGCCCCACACGTCAGCGGCACTAACCAGCCCCAGTCACTGACCAGTGGGCCCCACTGGTCAGGGGTTGACCGGACTGTGCCACGTTGACCTGCTGACGTCATCATGACATCATGCTGACGCAATATTCATTTTCTGGAATTTAGTTTATTTTATATTATTCAGGAAATTCCAGAAAATGCCTAAAACTTCAATAAATCATAGAAATTCAACCGTAGCTCCAAATTAAATAATTTATATATGAAAAATTATTAGAAAAATTCAAGGAATCCATCTGTACCATTTTCATGCATGTTAGAACAACTTATCACTACTGTTTAGGACAAATGAAGTGAATGACATTTAAATAATCACATATGGAGTTTAAATTTGAATCTTGTATTCAAACCAACTTCATTTAATCTGTTGCTAGTTGCATTAGCCCAAAACACATTCATTTTGCCATGTCATGATCATGCATCATATTGTGCATTGCATTGATTGTGTTCCCTTCTGTGTTGCCGGTATTTGTCCCCTCTCGATAAACGTGATACCGATGATGTGATCGTTGACACTGATGAAGACTCAATGTTATCTTCAGAAGTGCCAGGCAAGCAAAACCCCCTTGTTCATTCCGATACAATCCTACTCTCTCGCTCCTGCTCTCTTTTACTGCATTAGGATAACACCGATTCATCTGTTACTTGCTGCGGTAGCTGAACCCCTTTATCCTTTGCATGACCTGTCATTGCCACAGTAAATAGATGAAACCCACTAGCATGAGTAGGAGTTGTTTGAGCCCTGATGTGCCTACTCATTCATGCTTGTTTGTCATGCCTGCTACTGCTTAGAGTTGAGTCAGGTCTGATTCATCGAGGATGAATCAGAGGTGTGTGAACATGTCCTACTATGTGTGAGCTAAGTGTGTGAACACGATTTGGTAAAAGGTGTCGGTGAGAGGCCATGTAGGAGTACATGGTGGGTTGTCTTATTGAAGCCGTCCTTAGGAACTGAGTTCTGTGTTTGTGATCCATGATTCAGCTACACCCACGTCGGCTTTCGCTTGAAGTCTGCCGAGCACATGTCATGTGCAGACGCTAAGTGGTGGAAACATGTATGAAGAAGTACACCCCTGCAGGGTTAATATCATCTATTCGAATAGCCGTGTCCGCGGAAAAGGACTTCTGGGTTGCCTATATCAGTTCATAGACAAGTGAAAGTGGATACTCTAAAATACGCAAGATAAGCGTGAGTGATATGGTTGGCGTTCTCGCAGGGAGACGGGAGCGGATCCATAGTGGTGTATTGGTATGGTGAATATGTGGACTCGTGTGCGCCACCTCAAAGAGTTACATTGCAGTCGTAGTTCATGATAGCCACCGAGTCAAAGCTGGCTTGCTGCAGTTAAACCCCAGCATCCCCTTGTTGGAAATGATGCATATGTAGTTAGTTCTGATGTAAGTCTTGCTGGGTACATTTGTACTCACGTTTGCCTATTTTATGTTTTTGTAGAGAGACTTCAGTCTCACTAGTAGTTCCACGTGGACTTCGACGTTTAGCTTGTTACCTCAGCTACGATCTTGTGCCCTCGGCAGGATCTGGTAGATAGTCAGGCTTCTCAGCCTTTTTCATTTATAGATGTCTGTACTCAGACATGATAGCTTCCGCTTGTGCTTTGATTTGTATGCTCTGGTTGTTGGGTCATGAGACCCATGTTTGTAGTATCTCGCTCCTCGGAGCCTATTGAATAAATTACTTGAGTCATAGAGTCATGTTGTGATGCCATGTTGTATTTGCACATATCGAGCATATTGTGTGTATGTTATTGAAATGCTTGGTATGTGTGGGATCTGACCATCTAGTTGTTTATCTTTAGTAGCCTCTCTTATGGGGAAATGTCTCCTAGTGTTTCCACCGAGCCATGGTAGCTTGCTACTGCTCCGGAACACTTAGGCTGGCTGGCATGTGTCCTTCTTCGTTCCTGTGTCTGTCCCTTTGGGGAAATGTCACGCATTGAGTACCGGAGCCCTGTTAGCCCGCTACAGCCCGGTTTACCGGAGTCCTGCTAGCCCAGTGCTACAGCCCGGACCCACTTGCTGATGACCGACACGTTCGATGCTGGGTCATGGATGCCTGTCCCTGTAAGTCTGTGCCACTTTGGGTTTACGACTAGTCATGTCAGCCCGGGCTCTTTATCATATGGATGCTAGCGTCATCATCATATACGTGAGCCAAAAGGCGCAAACGGTTCCGGGGAAAGGTAAGGCGACACCCGTGGAATACCGTGCGTGAGGCCGCAAAGTGATATGAGATGTTACATGCTAGATCGATGTGGCATTGAGTCGGGGTCCTGACAGCGTTGGTATCAGAGCTTGACTGACTGTACGATTACCAAGCCAAACTGGTCGAAGTTGAGTCTAGAAATTCTTTAGTTATATAAGGGAATTGATTGTGGGATGGAACGTAAGGCTCTTTTTACTCCTTATACTTTATGCCCTTCTGATCTGAGTCATCTTATTTTTCCTACGGGGATTAAGAACTAGCCTATCTCTTCTTTCTATCAGGATCACGTGTTACTAATCCGTAGACTTATAAGATTGTTGATTCAAGTCTCAGTTCAGTTCCTACTACTTCCGTATCTTAATTGTTGATCTTGAAACCGTGATATTGTGCTTCTGAGTGGTTATGCCACCATTTTTGTGAATGTCTCAAATCTTTCTGAGCATTTACAGCCGTTATGCTGTCCGAGTCATCCCAGGTTTCTAAGTAGTCTGATGCAATTGCAAATCCTTTCTTCCCGTTTCAATGTGCCCATGGGCCAGATTAACCACACTAATCGGTGTGTTGAGATAATTATTGCCTCGACATATATGTTGGAATTATTATTATGACCCTAGGTATTTAGGGAGTCACCTAGTAATCTAGCAACGTTTTGTGTTCCCAGTGTGAGATTCTGGCCTTTATTCTCGAAAGCATTCTGTGATGCTACTTAGTAGTAGGCATTCTATTTCTGGGTTTTGAACCCGAGATTCACTCTACCTACTTCATGTTGATAGTAATTGCTAGTGCCTTTAGGATATTAGTAACCTTTGCGATAGTCCTTGAAGTCCGTGGTATCTTCTTCTTCCAAATACCATGAACTACTTATGGCAGATGTTTATTGGATCAAAAAAAATCACAATTAGAGTACTGTTGAGGAGTTCTCCATTCATAAATCGTGACTCTGCCAGTTCTACCTTTCTGCATGGGTTATCCGGAAGAAATATGTTGAACTTGGTTCGACATACTAGTCTATGCATCCACAACTCAGAAAGTTATATGTTCCTTTGAGATGTTCTCTTTAGTTGCATTCTGACCCTCGTCTATCAATTGATAGTCAAGAGTATGCGTGCGTTCGTTTATCGATGCCTATTACTCTTGTGGTCCGTCAAGCCATTCTATCGCGGAATGACTAGGAGAAACAAACTCCAGTACCTCTTCCCTATCCAGGATTGGGTCAAAGAAGTTGTGCTCCGCAGATCAAATTGCTAATCCAGCTTTTGTTCTGCTCTACCTTGGAGTATTACATATTTTATATCGAGATTGTTATAGGAATTGCACACCATCCTATGAACTCTTGGTACAGTGATACTTCTTGCCATCATTGTTCATTCCTCGGTTCCTGTGTTATTGTAACCGGAATGCCAACAAATGAATCATGGCGTGTGAAATCAATACTCCTAGCAACCTTGTTGCTTGGTAGTTAAAGGATAATAATTTCATTCTTAGCATGTTGGTTAGTGAATCATCATTCTAAGATTGATCGTGCTACCTAGTCCATTCTCCTGGTTCACTCCTCGATCGATGAGTTAGGATTATTTCAAATCCTTGCCCTACTGATCATATCGTCTTGCCCTGGAAAGCAAGATTGTTCTCAAGCTTAGTAACATACCGGTGGTTTGTGATTTTCCGAAGATCTTCTCGGAAGTATTACCAGGTTGTCACCTGACCGCTGTGTTGAGCTCGTGATCAAGTTGGTTTCTTGTGAACCACCTTCTCTCCAAGAATCGGTGTTAGATATCCCTGAGCTAGTTGGTTAAGCTAGACAACAACTTGGAGAATTGGAAGATAAAAGCTTGCCTGACTTAGTTCGTTCCAAAGGGATATTCTTGTGTAGTGTGTGTTGAAGAAAGATGATATCTTCATCGATTGGTCCCTGTGATCAGTTGCTGGACCTATTGTCTTATCAATCCTTTGATTTGAGTGTGGGCTATCGTCAAATCAAATCAGTACCAACGATGCTCGTAATGTTGTCTTATTCGTGGTTGATCCCTCGAGCATACACCATTACATCTTTGGTCTGACCAATGCTATCACTTGTTCACTTAACTATGGAATTCCTTTTAAAAGGAAACCCAGATGAATTGTTGTTGTGCCCATTGACAACATCCTTGTCTTCTCCATAATTTTGCTGAACATTAAGCTAGTGTTGGAAACTTTTGAAAGCATTTGCTCATGCTAGCTCGTGAAGCATATGTTCGGATGTAAGAAGTGATTTCCTCTAGTTCGTGTGCATTTGATGCAAGTTGCCGCCGTGGACTCGAGAAAGTCAATGTTGCTTCCTCTGGAATCATCGCAAGTCAGTCATGCACACGTGCGAAGAATTCTGTGGTTTGAAGACTTGCAACCTTCAATCTATATGTATCCCTAGCACACCAAGCCACTGATTGATTTGTTCAAGGAGAAGAAGTTCCTTCTTAAGAGTATACCTTATGCAAGGATTTTGATATCCTCGTTGATGGTTCCCCACCTGAACTCGGTAGTGTTTTATTATAAGACTACCACGTGGTCATGCTTGTCTGGGACAGCGTGTTCACATGTTTGTAGCAGAACCAGCTCATGTTTTGGAGCTTGCTATCGTAGTTCATCTCCCGAGAATCCCGCAACGTCATCTCGTCGATTTGTGTTGCAAACTTTCATTTTTCTTCCTAGACTCGATGAGTCTGGAATATCCGGACACCAACCAGATCTGAATCTCAGGTAGATATGATGGTTTGGAACATTTCCCAAGAACTATAATATCGGTCTCTCGATAACCGGTAAAGTGGATGTCGTGGCCAACACACCCAGCCGGAAGACCTATTATTGTAGTATCTTGTTTGAGGAAGTTGGCCACCTCCCCATAAGGATTTCGTAGGAATTACCTCCGTAACTGTTCCTTATGGATTCTATTGCTCCCGAAGTCCGACCTTTTACTTGATGTCTAGTTACCAAACCATTTCAATGATTGGATTACACTAGCACATCAAGGAGAACATTAGAAGCGGAGTGCTAAATGTCTCTCGGTCGATCATCCAGATTTTGTTTCCTTGGCCTCGCTAGGATGAAATCTGAGTTGATGTTATCTTCCTATGCATCTGCATCGTCCATCGTTGTTCATCATGGTGGTATGTTGTGTTGCCAGGATCCTTGACACGGATGTTGGTAAAACCTTGATGAATATGGAAATGCTCAAGTTCTTGAGAGCACGCACAAGCGCTACGTGTTATCATCGGCTCTAACTGGGATTTCTCTCAGTTTCCTCGGCAATGCTATGACCTTTTCAAACAGTGAATTCACTCTCTATTGTTGGGTTCTTCCCCAGTTACCAGAATCATTCCCAGCATTTGCATTTTGTTCCCAGCTTGCACCGCCAATGTGCCATTCTACCATGGGTCTCTTCCATCTCCGGTGATAAGCAAATTCATCCATTACGTTGTCTTCAACAAGGTAATCCACATCATCCAAGTCCGAGTATGCCATTCTACCGACCCCCGCCAATCGATTGCTGTGATTTGCCTTCGGCTGATATAGAGAGACTCAATGATCTCTATATCAAAGGTAATTCTTTTTGCCACTTAAGGGGATATTTCTATGAGTCACCTTCCCTAAGGTGCATTGTTGTGGTATCATGGCAACTCAACTCCTCGCTACGTTGGCAATCGTTTACCACCTTCTTAAGTGTGGAATTGTTGTCCACCTAGTGAACCTTCGTCATCCGTTTCTTTCCACCTCTCTTGATGTGTATCTCGTGTCTCAACCCGAGAGATGGTCCTATGTCTCATTCCGTGAGTTGTTCGATCTTCGAGAAGATCGACCCTTCTAGAGTCTTCTTCCCCCATGTCATGTTGACATGATTTCTCAGAGCAAGACTTCAAGACAATGATGGTGATCGAATCAATGCTCTTATGAAGTGCACCCTGGATCGTGAAGATTATACTAGTTGCGTTTCCTCTTCACCTTACCCTACGCTTGAATCTCGAGACGAGATTCTTGTTTAGTGGGGGTGAGTTGTCACATCCCTGGTCCTGTTATGCATTAGGCTAGACCTCATGTGAGCTTCATGTTTTAATTCAAATGAAATTTGAACTGAGGAATTTTGGAAGCCTCAAAAACTTAAATAAAAGAGGGGCAAAAACCCTAGAAATCTCATTCATTGCTCCAAAATGCTCTTCTTAAATGTTTGATAATTTTTGGTAAGGGTTCTGGTCCCAACCAAAATATTGAACATTTTTAAGGAATTATTTTTGGGACTTTGGATTTAATTCATTAGCTATTTGAATTTGAATTATATTCATATAATTAGAATATAATTTCAAATACCCCTGAAATATTTTATAAGCTTTTGGAAAAGTCCATCTAGCAATATAAAATATTCAGAGGAGCTTTGGCATTGTTTGAATTATTTTTTAAATTCAAAACAGTGGCAAAAGAATTAAATAAAAATAAAACAAACAGAACAATAAAAAAACAGAAATAGAAAGGGAGAGAAGGCCACTTGGGCCACCTACCTGGCGCCCACTTACCTGGCCCAGCTCCCCCAGCCGGCCCAGCCCACCGCCGCCCCCCCCTCCCCTGTCGTCTTCCTCCCTGCCAGGAGGACGGACACCGCGATGCCGCCGCGCGCGCCACCTCCACCCTGCTCGGC
>NC_041385.1:207924782-207948974 GCF_002162155.2 Triticum dicoccoides | reverse complement strand
TCCGCGACGCCACGCACCCTCCCAGGCCTCGCACTCTCCCCGTGCCTTCTCCCTCCCCCCTTTCTCTGGCTCCCTCTCTCCTCCACCGAGCGGAGCCCCGTCGCCACCGACGCCGTTCGCCGCGGCCACCACCACCGCCTCGTCTCCCCGACGCCTCCCAAAGCTCTGCCTCGACCTACTCTTCCTCCCCACCCCTCCAAGCAACACCAGGAGCCCTGCAGTGACTCCATCACCGCCATCTTCATCGCCACGGCCGGCGATCGCCGCCGTTCGATTCACCGCCGACAGGTTGCCCCCGAGCCCACTGAGACGCGCTCTGCAACCACAGTGAGCTCATGGACCGATTCCCCCTCCTCCTCCTCTGCTCTCCCTCCCTCTCGTCACCGAACGCACCTAAGAGCGCCGCTCGCCGTAGCCATGACCACCGGCCACCCCTCATCCCGTGACCGTGCCCAGCAGCTCCGCAATCGAGCACCACATCCCCAAGCCGGAGGAAACGAGCCGGAGGGCTTTGCTTCGTCGCCAATGTCCTCGTCTTCACCGCTGGCGCCCGGAGATCGTCTCCGTCGATTCGTCGGTTTCCGTCCGTCCCCGAGGCCGCTGACCTTCTCTACCGAATCCTTGTGAGCTCCTACACTTTTCCCCGTGCTCACCCCCTCTGTTTCCGCCCTCTAACCGCAGCCCGCCATGGCCGAACACCCGCTGCCGCCGCCGCGAAGCTCGCCGTCGCTAGCCGTCCCGCCCGACCAACCCAAGCATGGAGTCATGCTCCGGGCTTCTCCCGGAACCCGTAGCGCGCCTCAGGTCGCCCAATCGTGCACCGTGCTCCTCGCACCCGTGCAAGCCGCAACTGCGCCGCCGCGGAACTCGACGCCGTCGACGTTCCCGGCCACCCTAGCATCGCCTAAGGCCACCAATCGACGCGCCTCCTTGCTCCGGTTCCAACGCGCCCAGCCGCGTGAGCTCCCGTCACCGGAGTTGGCCGGACGGGCAACGCCGCCGCGTCCTGGTTACGCCGGCGATTAGCCGCCGGTGATAGCAGCTGTTAGGAGTTAATCACCCCACTAACTAAGCCCTATGTCACTGACACCTGGGCCCCACACTCGAAATAATCTCTGTTTTATTTCTGTTTAGATTAGTTAATAAACACACGGGACCCACCAGTCAGAGTTGACTGTGCTGACGTGGCCTTTGACCGGCCCCACACGTCAGCGGCACTAACCAGCCCCAGTCACTGACCAGTGGGCCCCACTGGTCAGGGGTTGACCGGACTGTGCCATGTTGACCTGCTGACGTCATCATGACATCATGCTGACGCAATATTCATTTTCTGGAATTTAGTTTATTTTATATTATTCAGGAAATTCCAGAAAATGCCTAAAACTTCAATAAATCATAGAAATTCAACCGTAGCTCCAAATTAAATAATTTATATATGAAAAATTATCAGAAAAATTCAAGGAATCCATCTGTACCATTTTCATGCATGTTAGAACAACTTATCACTACTGTTTAGGACAAATGAAGTGAATGACATTTAAATAATCACATATGGAGTTTAAATTTGAATCTTGTATTCAAACCAACTTCATTTAATCTGTTGCTAGTTGCATTAGCCCAAAACACATTCATTTTGCCATGTCATGATCATGCATCATATTGTGCATTGCATTGATTGTGTTCCCTTCTGTGTTGCCGGTATTTGTCCCCTCTCGATAAACGTGATACCGATGATGTGATCGTTGACACTGATGAAGACTCAATGTTATCTTCAGAAGTGCCAGGCAAGCAAAACTCCCTTGTTCATTCCGATACAATCCTACTCTCTCGCTCCTGCTCTCTTTTACTGCATTAGGACAACACCGATTCATCTGTTACTTGCTGCGGTAGCTGAACCCCTTTATCCTTTGCATGACCTGTCATTGCCACAGTAAATAGATGAAACCCACTAGCATGAGTAGGAGTTGTTTGAGCCCTGATGTGCCTACTCATTCATGCTTGTTTGTCATGCCTGCTACTGCTTAGAGTTGAGTCAGGTCTGATTCATCGAGGATGAATCAGAGGTGTGTGAACATGTCCTACTATGTGTGAGCTAAGTGTGTGAACACGATTTGGTAAAAGGTGTCGGTGAGAGGCCATGTAGGAGTACATGGTGGGTTGTCTTATTGAAGCCGTCCTTAGGAACTGAGTTCTGTGTTTGTGATCCATGATTCAGCTACTACCATACATTGGGCCCTGAAATATGACCCCGCTCGACTTCTTATTCACCTAGTCCTCTGTCCAGGAGTTGCAAGTAGTTTCTGGTGTTTGTAGCTTACTGGAGGCCGTGAACAGCGCTGACCGTAGGGGTGGGCTGTGATGCGGTAGGTACGTGGCACGGTGTACCGGATGCCCGTTTGGTATCTCGGGAACCCTGTTCACATCGTTTGGGGCTGTGAGCGAAACTCCGGCCGGATCTCCTCATGGATGGAACCCGAATAGGCGATAAACCTGGACTAGAGACTTGAGTGTTTAGGTAGGTCGTGGTCTACACCCACGTCGGCTTTCGCTTGAAGTCTTCCGAGCACATGTCGTGTGCAGACGCTAAGTGGTGGAAACATGTATGAAGAAGTACACCCCTGCAGGGTTAATATCATCTATTCGAATAGCCGTGTCCGCGGAAAAGGACTTCTGGGTTGCCTATATCAGTTCATAGACAAGTGAAAGTGGATACTCTAAAATACGCAAGATAAGCGTGAGTGCTATGGTTGGCGTTCTCGCAGGGAGACGGGAGCGGATCCATAGTGGTGTATTGATATGGTGAATATGTGGACTCGTGTACGCCACCTCAAAGAGTTACATTGCAGTCGTAGTTCAGGATAGCCACCGAGTCAAAGCTGGCTTGCTGCAGTTAAACCCCACCATCCCCTTGTTGGAAATGATGCATATGTAGTTAGTTCTGATGTAAGTCTTGCTGGGTACATTTGTACTCACGTTTGCCTATTTTATGTTTTTGCAGAGAGACTTCAGTCTCACTAGTAGTTCCACGTGGACTTCGACGTTTAGCTTGTTACCTCAGCTACGATCTTGTGCCCTCGGCAGGATCTGGTAGATAGTCAGGCTTCTCAGCCTTTTTCATTTATAGATGTCTGTACTCAGACATGATAGCTTCCGCTTGTGCTTTGATTTGTATGCTCTGGTTGTTGGGTCATGAGACCCATGTTTGTAGTATCTCGCTCCTCGGAGCCTATTGAATAAATTACTTGAGTCGTAGAGTCATGTTGTGATGCCATGTTGTATTTGCACATATCGAGCATATTGTGTGTATGTTATTGAAATGCTTGGTATGTGTGGGATCTGACCATGTAGTTGTTTATCTTTAGTAGCCTCTCTTACGGGGAAATGTCTCCTAGTGTTTCCACCGAGCCATGGTAGCTTGCTACTGCTCCGGAACACTTAGGCTGGCCGGCATGTGTCCTTCTTCGTTCCTGTGTCTATCCCTTTGGGGAAATGTCACGCATTGAGTACCGGAGCCCTGTTAGCCCGCTACAGCCCGGTTTACCGGAGTCCTGCTAGCCCAGTGCTACAGCCCGGACCCACTTGCTGATGACCGACACGTTCGATGCTGGGTCATGGATGCCTGTCCCTGTAAGTCGGTGCCACTTTGGGTTTACGACTAGTCATGTCAGCCCGGGCTCTTTATCATATGGATGCTAGCGTCATCATCATATACGTGAGCCAAAAGGCGCAAACGGTTCCGGGGAAAGGTAAGGCGACACCCGTGGAATACCGTGCGTGAGGCCGCAAAGTGATATGAGATGTTACATGCTAGATCGATGTGGCATTGAGCCGGGGTCCTGACAGAGTTCATCGAAGCAATGAGTCATGGGAGAGAGATTGCATCTACATACCACTTGTAGATCGCGTGCGGAAGAGTTCAAGAGAACAGTGATGATGGAGTCGTACTCGCCGTCATTCAAATCACCGATGACCAAGTGCCGAATGGACAGCACCTCCGTGTTCACCACATGTACGGAGCGGATGACGTCTCCTCCTTCTTGATCCAGCAAGGGGGAAGGAGAGGTTGATGATGATCCAGCAGCACGATGGCGTGGTTGTGGATGCAGCAGAACTCCTGCAGGGCTTCGCCAAGCTGCTGCGGGAGGAGGACGAGGTGTAGCAGGGGGAGGGAGGCGCCAAGACACAGGGTGCAGCTGCCCTCCCCCTTGCCCTCCTTTATATAGGCCCCCAGGGGGGGCGCCGGCCCTGGGAGATGCAATCTCCCAAGGGGGGCGGCGGCCAGGGGGGTGGAGTGCCCCCCAAGGCAAGTGGGGCGCCCCCTACCCTAGGGTTTCAACCCTAGGCGCAGGGGGTGGGCCAAGGGGGGCGCACCAGCCCACTATGGGCTGGTTCCCCTCCCCACCCGGTGGACCCCCGGGACCGTTCCGGTGGTCCCGGTAGAATACCGGGTGACCCCGAAACTTTCCTGATGGCCGAAACAACACCTCCTATATATAATTCTTTATCTCCGGACCATTCCGGAACTCCTCGTGACGTCCGGGATATCATCCGGGACTCCGAACAACATTCGGTATGCTGCATACTCATATTCATACAACCCTAGCATCACCGAACCTTAAGTGTGTAGACCCTACGGGTTCGGGGGACATGCAGACATGACCGAGACGGCTCTCCGGTCAATAACCAACAGCGGGATCTGGATACCCATGTTGGCTCCCACATACTCCTTGATGATCTCATCTGATGAACCACGATGTCGAGGATTCAAGCAACCCCATATACTATTCCCTTTGTCAGACGATATGTTACTTGCCCGAGACTCGATCGTCGATATCCCAATACCTCGTTCAGTCTCGTTACCGGCAAGTCACTTTACTCGTACCGTAATGCATGATCCCGTGACCAAAAACTTGGTCACTTTGAGCTCATTATGATGATGCATTACCGAGTGGGCCCAGAGATACCTCTCCGTCATACGGAGTGCCAAATCCCAGTCTTGATCCGTGTCAACCCAACAGACACTTTCGGAGATGCCTGTAGTGCACCTTTATAGTCACCCAGTTACGTTGTGACGTTTGGTACACCCAAAGCACTCCTACGGTATCCGGGAGTTACACGATCTCATGGTCTAAGGAAAAGATACTTGACATTGGAAAAGCTCTAGCAAACGAACTACACGATCTTGTGCTATGCTTAGGATTGGGTCTTGTCCATCACATCATTCTCCTAATGATGTGATCCCGTTATCAACGACATCTAATGTCCATATCCAAGAAACCATGACTATCTGTTGATCAACGAGCTAGTCAACTAGAGGCTTACTAGGGACAAATTATGGTCTATGTATTCACACGTGTATTAGGATTTCCGGATGATACAGTTATAGCATGAATAAAGAAAATTATCATGAACAAGGAAATATAATAATAATCCTTTTATTATTGCCTCTAGGGCATATTTCCAACAGTCTCCCACTTGCACTAGAGTCAATAATCTAGTTACATTGTGATGAATCAAACACCCATAGAGTTCTGGTGTTGGTCATGTTTTGCTCGCGAAAGAGGTTTAGTCAACGGATCTGCGACATTCAGATCCGTGTGCACTTTGCAAATTTCTATGTCTCCATCTTGAACATTTTCACGAATGGAGTTGAAGCGACGCTTGATGTGCCTGGTCTTCTTGTGAAACCTGGGCTCCTTGGTAAGGGCAATAGCTCCAGTGTTGTCACAGAAGAGTTTGATCGGCCCCGACGCATTGGGTATGACTCCTAGGTCGGTGATGAACTCCTTCACCCAAATTGCTTCATGCGCTGCCTCCGAGGCTGCCATGTACCCCGCTTCACATGTAGATCCCGCCACGACGCTCTGCTTGCAGCTGCACTAGCTCACTGCTCCACCATTCAACATATACGCGTATCCGGTTTGTGACTTAGAGTCATCCAGATCTGTGTCGAAGCTAGCATCGATGTAACCCTTTACGACGAGCTCTTCGTCACCTCCATAAACGAGAAACATGTCCTTTGTCCTTTTTAGGTACTTCAGGATATTCTTGACCGCTGTCCAGTGTTCCTTGCCGGGATTACTTTGGTACCTTCCTACCAAACTTATGGCAAGGTTTACATCAGGTATGGTACACAGCATGGCATACATAATAGATCCTATGGCTGAAGCATAGGGGATGACACTCATCTCTTCTTTATCTTTTGCCGTGGTCGGGCATTGAGCCGAGCTCAATCTCACACCTTGCAACACAGGCAAGAACCCTTTCTTGGACTGATCCATTTTGAACTTCTTCAAAATCTTATCAAGGTATGTGCTTTGTGAAAGACCTATGAGGCGTCTCGATCTATCCCTATAGATCTTGATGCCTAATATGTAAGCAGCTTCTCCAAGGTCCTTCATTGAAAAACACTTATTCAAGTAGGCCTTAATGTTGTCCAAAAGTTCTATATCATTTCCCATCAAGAGTATGTCATCTACATATAATATGAGAAATGCTACAGAGCTGCCACTCACTTTCTTGTAAATACAGGCTTCTCCATAAGTCTGCATATACCCAAACGCTTTGATCATCTCATCAAAGTGAATGTTCCAACTCCGAGATGCTTGCACCAGCCCATAAATGGATCGCTGAAGCTTGCATACTTTATTAGCATCTTTAGGATCGACAAAACCTTCCGGCTGCATCATGTACAGCTCTTCCTTAAGATGTCCATTAAGGAATGCCATTTTAACGTCCATCTGCCATATCTGATAATCATAGTATGCGGCAATTGCTAACATGATTCAGACAGACTTCAGCTTCGCTACGGGAGAGAATGTCTCGTCGTAGTCAATCCCTTGAACTTGTCGATAACCCTTAGCGACAAGTCGAGCTTTATAGATGGTAACATTTCCATCCGCGTCCGTCTTCTTCTTAAAGATCCATTTTTTCTATCGCTCGCTGATCATCGGGAAAGTCTATCAAAGTCCATACTTTGTTTTCATACATGGATTCTATCTCGGATTTCATGGCTTCAAGCCATTTGTTGGAATCTGGGCCCGCCATCACTTCTTCATAGTTTGAAGGTTCACCGTTGTCTAACAACATGATTTCCAGGACAGGGTTGTCGTACCACTCTGGTGCGGAACGTGTCCTTGTGGACCTACGAAGTTCAGTAGCAACTTGATCCGAAGTACCTTGATCATCATCATTATTTTCCTCTTCAGTTGGTGTAGGCATCACAGGAACATTTTCCTGAGCTGCACTACTTTCCTGTTTGAGAGGTAGTACTTCATCGAGTTCTACTTTCCTCCCACTTACTTCTTTCGAGAGAAACTCCTTTTCCAGAAAGGACCCGTTCTTGGCAACAAAGATCTTGCCCTCGGATCTTAAGTAGAAGGTGTACCCAATGGTTTCCTTAGGGTATCCTATGAAGACGCATTTTTCCGACTTGGGTTCGAGCTTTTCAGGTTGAAGTTTCTTGATATAAGCATCGCATTCCCAAACTTTTAGAAACGACAGCTTAGGTTTCTTCCCAAACCATAATTCATACGGTGTCGTCTCAACGGATTTAGACGGTGCCCTATTTAAAGTGAATGTAGCTGTCTCTAGAGCGTATCCCCAAAATGATAGCGGTAAATCGGTAAGAGACATCATAGACCGCACCATATCCAATAGAGTGCGATTACGACGTTCGGACACACCGTTACGCTGTGGTGTTCCAGGCGGCGTGAGTTGTGAAAGGATTCCACATTTCCTTAAGTGTGTACCAAATTCGTGACTTAAATATTCTCCTCCATGATCTGATCGTAGAAACTTTATCTTTCGGTCATGTTGATTCTCTACCTCATTCTGAAATTCCTTGAACTTTTCAAAGGTCTCTGACTTGTGTTTCATTAAGTAGACATACCCATATCTACTCAAGTCATCAGTGAGAGTGAGAACATAACGATATCCTCCGCGGGCCTCAACGCTCATTTGACCGCACACATTGGTATGTATGATTTCCAATAAGTTGGTTGCTCGCTCCATTGTTCCGGAGAACGGAGTCTTGGTCATTTTGCCCATGAGGCATGGTTCGCATGTGTCAAATGATTCATAATCGAGAGACTCTAGAAGTCCATCAGCATGGAGCTTCTTCATGCGCTTGACACCAATGTGACCAAGGCGGTAGTGCCCCAAGTATGTGGGACTATCGTTATCAACTTTACATCTTTTGGTACTCACACTATGAATATGTGTAATATTACGCTCGAGATTCATTAAGAATAAACCATTGACCATCGGGGCATGACCATAAAACATATCTATCATATAAATAGAACAACCATTATTCTCGGATTTAAATGAGTAGCCATCTCGTATCAAACGAGATCCATATACAATGTTCATGCTCAAACTTGGCACTAAATAACAATTATTAAGGTTTAATACTAATCTCGTAGGTAAATGTAGAGGTAGCGTGCCGACGGCGATCACATCGACCTTGGAACCATTCCCGACGCGCATCGTCACCTCGTCCTTCGCCAGTCTCCGCTTATTCCGCTGCTCCTGCTGTGAGTTACAAATATGAGCAACGACACCGGTATCAAATACCCAGGAGTTACTACGAGTACTGGTAAGGTACACATCAATTACATGTATATCAAATATACCTTTGGTGTTTCCGCCTTCTTGTCCGCTAAGTATTTGGGGGCAGTTCCGCTTCCAGTGACCCTTCCCTTTGCAATAAAAGCACTCAGTCTCAGGCTTGGGTCCATTCTTTGACTTCTTCCCGGCAACTAGTTTACCGGGCAGGGCAACATCCTTGCCGTCTTTCTTGAAGTTCTTCTTGCCCTTGCCCTTCTTGAACTTAGTGGTTTTATTGACCATCAACACTTGATGTTCCTTCTTGATTTCTACCTCTGCTGACTTCAGCATTGAGAATACTTCAGGAATGGTCTTCACCATCCCCTGCATGTTGTAGTTCATCACAAAGCTCTTGTAGCTTGGTGGGAGCGACTGAAGGATTCTGTCAATGACCGCCTTGTCCGGGAGGTTAATGTCCAGTTGGGACAGGCGGTTGTGCAACCCAGACATTTTGAGTATGTGCTCATTGACAGAACTATTTTCCTCCATCTTACAACTATAGAATTTGTCGGAGACTTCATATCTCTCGACCCGGGCATGAGCTTGGAAAACTAGTTTCAGCTCCTCGAACATCTCATATGCTCCGTGTTGCTCAAAACGCTTTTGGAGCCCCGGTTCTAAGCTGTAAAGCATGCCGCACTGAACGAGGGAGTAATCATCAGCACGAGACTGCCAAGCGTTCATAACGTCTTGGTTCTCTGGAACGGGTGGATCACCTAGCGGTCCTTCTAGGACATATTGTTTCCTGGCAGCTATGAGGATGATCCTTAGGTTCTAGACCCAGTCCGTATAGTTGCTGCCATCATCTTTCAGCTTGGTTTTCTCTAGGAACGCGTTGAAGTTCATGTTGACATGAGCGGCGGCCATTTGATCTACAAGACATATTTGCAAAGGTTTTAGACTAAGTTCATGATAATTAAGTTCATCTAATCAAATTATTACAATGAACTCCCACTCAGCTTAGACATCCCTCTAGTCATCTAAGTGTTACACGATCCGAATCGACTAGGCCATGTCCGATCATCACGTGAGACGGACTAGTCATCGTCGGTGAACATCTCCATGTTGATCGTATCTTCCATACGACTCGTGTTCGACCTTTCGGTCTCTGTGTTCCGAGGCCATGTCTGTACATTCTAGGCTCGTCAAGTTAACCCTAAGTGTTTTGCATGTGTAAAACTATCTTACACCCGTTGTATGTGAACGTAAGAATCTATCACACCCGATCATCACGTGGTGCTTCGAAACGATGAACTTTAGCAACGGTGCACAGTTAGGGGAGAACACTTCTTGAAATTGTTATAAGGGATCATCTTATTTACTACCGTCGTTCTAAGTAAACAAGATGCATAAACATAATAAACATCACATGCAATTATATAGTAGTGACATGATATGGCCAATATCATATAGCTCCTTTGATCTCCATCTTCGGGGCTCCATGATCATCTTTGTCACCGTCATGACACCATGATCTCCATCATCATGATCTCCATCATCGTGTCTTCATGAAGTTGTGACGCCAACGACTACTTCTACTTCTATGGCTAACGCGTTTAGCAATAAAGTAAAGTAATTTACATGGCGTTCTTAAATGACACGCAGGTCATACAAAAAATAAAGACAACTCCTATGGCTCCTGCTGGTTGTCATACTCATCGACATGCAAGTCGTGATTCCTATTACAAGAACATGATCTCATACATCACAATATATCAATCATCATTCATCACAAATTTTGGCCATATCACATCACAAGACACTTGCTGTAAAAACAAGTTAGACGTCCTCTAATTGTTGTTGCAAGTTTTTACGTGGCTTCTATAGGTGATCTAGCAAGAACGTTTTCTTACCTACGTTAAAGCCACAACGTGATTTTGTCAACTTCTATTTACCCTTCATAAGGACCCTTCTCATCGAATCCGCTCCAACTAAAGTGGGAGAGACAGACACCCGCCAGCCACCTTATGCAACTAGTGCATGTCTGTCGGTGGAACCGGTGTCACGTAAGCGTACGTGTAAGGTTGGTCCGGGCCACTTCATCCCACAATACCGCTGAAGCAAGATAAGACTAGTAGTGGCAAGCAAGTTGACAAGATCTACCCCCACAACAAAATTGTGTTCTACTCGTGCAATAGAGAACTACGCATAGACCTGGCTCATGATGCCACTGTTGGGGAACGTTGCAGAAAATTAAAATTTTTCCTACGGTTTCACCAAGATCCATCTATGAGTTCATCGAAGCAACGAGTCATGGGAGAGAGATTGCATCTACATACCACTTGTAGATCGCGTGCGGAAGCGTTCAAGAGAACGGTGATGATGGAGTCGTACACGCCGTGATTCAAATCACCGATGACCAAGTGCCGAACGGACAGCACCTTCGCGTTCAACACACGTACGGAGCGGATGACGTCTCCTCCTTCTTGATCCAGCCAGGGGGAAGGAGAGGTTGATGATGATCCAGCAGCACGACGGCGTGGTGGTGGATGCAGCAGAACTCCAGCAGGGCTTCGCCAAGCTGCCGCGGGAGGAGGACGAGGTGTAGCAGGGGGAGGGAGGCGCCAAGACACAGGGTGCGGCTGCCCTCCCCCTTGCCCTCCTTTATATAGGCCCCCAGGGGGGCGTCGGCCCTGGGAGATGAAATCTCCCAAGGGGGGCGGCGGCCAGGGGGGTGTAGTGCCCCCCAAGGCAAGTGGGGCGCCCCCCCACCCTAGGGTTTCAACCCTAGGCGCAGGGGGTGGGCCAAGGGGGGCGCACCAGCCCACTATGGGCTGGTTCCCCTCCCCACTTCAGCCCATGGGGCCCTCTGGGATGGGTGGCCCTACCCGGTGGACCCCCGGGACCTTTCCGGTGGTCCCGGTACAATACCGGGTGACCCTGAAACTTTCCTGATGGCCGAAACAACACTTCCTATATATAATTCTTTACCTCCGGACCATTCCGGAACTCCTCGTGACGTCCGGGATCTCATCCGGGACTCCGAAAAACATTCGGTATGCTGCATACTCATATTCATACAACCCTAGCATCACCGAACCTTAAGTGTGTAGACCCTACGGGTTCGGGGGACATGCAGACATGACCGAGACGGCTCTCCGGTCAATAACCAACAGCGGGATCTGGATACCCATGTTGGCTCCCACATACTCCTCGATGATCTCATCGGATGAACCATGATGTCGAGGATTCAAGCAACCCCATATACTATTCCCTTTGTCAGACGGTATGTTACTTGCCCGAGACTCGATCGTCGGTATCCCAATACCTCGTTCAGTCTCGTTACCGGCAAGTCACTTTACTCGTACCGTAATGCATGATCCCGTGACCAAACACTTGGTCACTTTGAGCTCATTATGATGATGCATTACCGAGTGGGCCTAGAGATACCTCTCCGTCATACGGAGTGACAAATCCCAGTCTCGATCCGTGTCAACCCAACAGACACTTTCAGAGATGCCTGTAGTGCACATTTATAGTCACCCAGTTACGTTGTGACGTTTGGTACACCCAAAGCACTCCTACGGTATCCGGGAGTTACACGATCTCATGGTGTAAGGAAAAGATACTTGACATTGGAAAAGCTCTAGCAAACGAACTACACGATCTTGTGCTATGCTTAGGATTGGGTCTTGTCCATCACATCATTCTCCTAATGATGTGATCCCGTTATCAACGACATCTAATGTCCATAGCCAGGAAACCATGACTATCTGTTGATTAACGAGCTAGTCAACTAGAGGCTTACTAGGGACAAATTATGGTCTATGTATTCACACGTGTATTACGATTTCCGGATAATACAGTTATAGCATGAATAAAGACAATTATCATGAACAAGGAAATATAATAATAATCCTTTTATTATTGCCTCTAGGGCATATTTCCAACATCGAGCTCCTCTACCTAGTGCGTATTAGATTCCTTGAGGGACCGCACTAGTCTGGTTTAAAGCCGCTCATGATTAGACCACTTGCTCGTTCAACTTGACCGTTAGTTTGAGGGTGATAGACTGAAGCGTAGTCGAGCTTGATGCCCATGTTTTTGCACCAGAGTTTAACCTCGTCGACCGTGAAGTTCGTGCCATTATCAGTGATGATGCTATGCGGGACGCCGTAACGGTGTACTACCCCTGATATGAAGTCTATCATGGGTCCGGATTCGGCCATCTTAACTAGCTTGGCCTCTATCCATTTGGTGAATTTATCCACCATGACTAATAGGTATTTTTGCTTGTGGGTTCCTCCTTTAAGGGGTCCAACCATGTCAAGCCCCCAGACCGCGAACGGCTAGGTGATGGGTATAGTTTTGAGGGCGTTGGGTGGCATGTGGCTTTGATTAGCAAAGAGCTGGCAACCGACGCATCGTTGGACTAAGTCCTGAGCATCTGCCCTGGACGTCGGCCAATAAAATCCTGTACGGAAGGCCTTGCCTACAAGGGCCCGGGCTACGGCATGGTGCCCATCGAGTCTGGCGTGAATTTCAGCCAGAAGATTTCGCCCTTCCTCTTCGGAGATACACCTTTGAAGGACTCCGGTTGTGCTTTTCTTATAAAGCTCTCCCTCATGGACCTTATAGTCTTTAGATCGTCGTACTATGCAGTGGGCCTTGTTTTGGTCCTCGGGAAGTTCCTGCCTAGTTAAGTAGGCTAGGAATGGTTCCATCCACGAGGCAATGAATGCCATTATTTCATGGGCTGAATGTGTTATTTCATTGGCAAAACCACCGATTGTGTCAGAATGTTCGGTGTTGGGTGGTGCGGTTGGGTCCGGATTGTTGTTTCCGGACTCCCCTTCCCATAGTACGGATGGATTGAACAGCCGCTCTAGGAAGATATTGGGAGGGACGGCATCGCGCTTTGCGCTAATGTGTGCCAATACGTCCGCCGCCTGGTTATTATCCCGGGCTATATGGTGAAATTCATGCCCTTAAAACCGAGCTGACATTTTTAGAACGGCGTTACGGTAAGCTGCCATTTTCGGATCCTTGGCATCGAAGTCTCCATTTATTTGGGATATCGCGAGGTTCGAATCCCCGCGCATCTCTAGGCGTTTAATGCCCATGGAGACCGCCATCCGGAGGCCATGTAGAAGGGCCTCGTATTCAGCTGCGTTGTTGGAGTCCGTGTACATTATCTGGAGTACATATTGAACTGTGTCTCCGGTTGGGGATGTCAGGACAACGCCAGCCCCCAGGCCGGCCAACATTTTGGAGCCGTCGAAGTGCATGATCCAATTGGAATATGCATCGTACTCTTTAGGGAGTTCGGCTTCAGTCCATTCGGCGACGAAGTCGGCCAAAACTTGCGACCTAATAGCTCGCCGTGGCTTGTAGGTTATGTCGAACGGGAGGAGCTGGATGGCCCATTTTGCAATCCGGCCAGTCGCCTCGCGGTTGTTTATATAGTCATTAAGAGGTACTGCGGAGGCTACTGTTATCGAACACTCTTGAAAGTAGTGTCGCAGCTTCCGGGATGCCATGAACACCGCGTACGCTATCTTTTGATAATGTGGATACCGGGACTTGCATGGAGTTAGGACAGTGGACACGTAGTAAACTGGTTTTTGAAGGGGGAACTTGTGTCCGCCCGTTTCTCGTTCGACGAAGAGCACCGCGCTTACAACTTGATGTGTTGCCGCGATATATAATAACATTGGTTCGCCCATGTTGGGTGCGCCCAGGACCGGATTTTTTGCCAATATGGCTTTTATTTCTTCGAGTCCGGCCGTGGAGGCATCCGTCCACTCGAAGTGTTCGGTGCGCTGGAGGAGGCGATAAAGGGGTAATGCCTTTTCTCCCAAACGGGAGATAAAGCGGCTTAGAGCCGCCATGCATCTAGTCAATTTTTGTATTTGCTTGAGGTCTTTTGGGATATCCAATCGTGACAGAGCTCGAATCTTGGCTGGGTTTGCTTCAATTCCTCTACCGGATACAATGAACCCCAAGAGCTTTCCGGCTGGTACGCCGAAGATGCATTTTTCCGGATTCAGCTTAATGTCGTATGTTCGGAGATTGTCGAATGTGAGCCTCAATTCGTCTACTAGAGTTTCGACATGCTTGGATTTGACGACCACATCATCTATGTATGCCTCCACTATTTTGCCGATCTGGTTTGCCAGATATGTCTGAATCATGCGCTGATATGTTGCGCCGGTGTTTTTGAGCCCGAAGGGCATTGTGTTGAAGCAGAATGTGCCTGAGTGAGGAATGCCGTTGCGGCCTGGTCTGGCTCTGCCATCTTAATTTGGTGGTAGCTGGAGTATGCGTCGAGGAAGCACAATGAATCGTGTCCTGCGGTAGCGTCGATAATTTGAGCAATGCGGGGGAGGGGGGAGGGGTCCTTTGGGCAAGCCTTGTTAAGGTCCTTGAAGTCGACACATAGGCGCTAGGATTTATCCTTCTTTGGTACCATCACCAGGTTTGCTAGCTAGTTCGGATGTTTTATATCTCTGATGAATCCGGCTTCCAATAGTTTGGATAGCTCCTCTCCCATTGCCTGTCTCTTGGGTTCGGAAAATCGCCGAAGAGCCTGTTTGATTGGCTTGAATCCTTTTAGGATATTTAGGCTGTGCTCGGCCAGCCGGCGTGGGATTCCTGGCATGTCTGAAGGGTGCCAGGCAAAAATGTCCCGATTTTCCCGTAGGAATTCTCGTAGTGCGGCGTCTACATCAGGGTTTAGCTGTGCCCCAATGGAGGCCGTCTTTGTAGGGTCCATTGGATGAACTTGGAATTTGACTATTTCGTCCGCTTGGTTAAAAGATGTGGACTTGGATCTCTTATCGAGTATCACATCGTCCCTGTTCATCGTGGAGCGGAGCGAAGTGAGTTCCTCGGCCGCTAGGGCTTCGGATAGTGCCTCGAGGGCTAGTGCAGCTGTCTTATTTTCGGCGCGGAGTGCTATGTCCGGATCACAGGCAAGAGTGATGATTCAGTTGGGCCCGGGCATTTTGAGCTTCATGTACCCGGAATGGGGTATAGCTTGAAAAATTGTGAATGCCTCTCGCCCTAATAAAGAGTGATATCCGCTGCTGAACGGGGCCACTTGGAACGTGACCTCCTCGGACCTGTAATTGTCCGGCGAGCCGAACACCACATCAAGTGTGAATTTTCCTGTGCAGCATGCTTCCCGACTAGGGATTATTCCTCTAAAGGTTGTGCTGCTTCGCTCAATGCGGCTCCAGTCTATTTCCATTTTTCGAAGGGTTTCCTCGTAAATGAGGTTTAATCAGCTGCCGCCGTCCATGAGTACCTTAGTAAGGCGAAAGCCGTCCACTATTGGACTGAGGACCAATGCGGCTGGTGCTCGGGCTGTTCGGAATTTAGGTTCGTCACTGGCATTAAAGGTAATAGCCGTGTCACTCCATGGGTTTACTGTTGCTACTTGGTAGACTTCGGCAAGGCTGCGGAGTATTCGTTTCTGCATATTATTTGATGCGAAAGTCTCGAAGACTGTTAATACCGTACTGGTGTTGCTGGGCTGGTTCTCTGGAGCTAGAAGCTCTTCGCCACTTTTGGCCACCTGCCGTAGAATCCAACATGCTCGAAGGCTATGAGTTGGAGTGGCGCCCTCTGTACTATGAATTTTGTAGGGTCCATTGAGCCATCCCACCAGTACGGTTCCGTGCCCTTTAGGGGTTTTTTGCTTTTTGGTATTTAACCCAGGTGCCTGGCGATGATGCACCCTTTTATTTCGGACTAGGGTTGTATTCGGGGCCGGATTATCCCAAAATTTGGTTTCGGTTTTCCAGGCGCTCTCCATCGCACAATACTTTCGTACTATGGACGCCAAGTCGGCAAAGCGTGTAATTTCACGACGACTTATGGTGTTTAGGATTCCCTTGTCCGTGCAATTATTGCAGAAAAGTGAAATTGCGTCTTCCTCGCGGCAGTCCTTTATCCTGTCCATAGCCAGGAGGAATCTGGCCCAGTAATGGTGTACTGTTTCAGCGGGCTCTTGCCGGATTCTGGATAGATCGCTTATGTTTGGGTGGGCGGGTGGAATTAAATTTGGAACCCCGTCCAATCTAAGACTCAAGGGCCGAAAAGTTTCCGAACATGGAAGCTTGGGTTTTTGGATATTGTCCAATGAATCAAGCCCGCTGCCTGACTTTAGGTTCATGACTTGATCGACGTCCGTCCCTCCACGGGGATCCGGCATGGAGGGGTCGGGAATCCGGACATAGCTAGTCCTTAATATAGAAGAAGGGTCACCGTACTGTTCCTCCACCACAGCAACATGGTGGGTAGCCTGGGGAGAGTTGATCTCTCTCAGATCGGTTTTAGGCCCAATCTGATCGTAGTCTGTAGCGACTCCCAGGGCGGCGATGCAATCCAAGAGCTCGTTTAAGGAGGAGAGCTCCATCGGATCTAGCTGCTCGGCGAGTTCCTAGTTGACGTGAAGATTTCTTTTGATGACCCGAGAGGTCATCGTCGGCGTGGTGGCCGAACAGGCGGTCATAAGAAAACCGCCTAGCCGGAGAGTTTGGCCGATGGCCAAAGCTCCTTTAGCAATGGTGCCGTCTTTAAAGACGGGACGAGGCATCCTTCCTGATGGCGACGGCACAGAGGAACTCTCAATGAAAGCACCAATGTCGGTGTCAAAACCGGCGGATCTCGGGTAGGGGGTCCCGAACTGTGCGTCTAGGCGGATGGTAACAGGAGACAAGGGACACGCTGTTTTTACCCAGGTTTGGGCCCTCTCGGTGGAGGTAAAACCCTACTCCTTCTTGATTGATATTGATGATATGGGTAGTACAAGAGTAGATCTACCACGAGATCAAAGAGGCTAAACCCTAGAAGCTAGCCTATGGTATGATTGTTGTTCGTCCTACGGACTAAAACCCTCCGGTTTATATAGACACGGAGAGGGCTAGGGTTACACAGAGTCGGTTACAATGGTAGGAGATCTACCTATCCGTATCGCCAAGCTTGCCTTCCACGCCAAGGAAAGTCCCATCCAGACACGGGACGAAGGCTTCAATCTTGTATCTTCATAGTCCAGGAGTCCGACCAAAGGTGATAGTTCGGCTATCCGGACACCCCCTAATCCGGGACTCCCTCATCGGGCATGCGGGCTGGAGGAGTATGGCGATGTCGTATGCAAGCTTCTTGAGGATGGTGAACTTCTTGCCGGTTGCAACGATCATCTGGTCCAACTAAGAGTCGTAGTTGGCGTCAACGGCGGCCATCCACCAGCCGGTCTCCAACACCATCTGGAGACGATCCTCGGCGCCATGCCGCAGGCCGGCATCGTGGACCATCTGGCGCAGCCGCTGGCCGCTCACGCGCATCGCCGCCTTGGGTCTGGAGTGAGCTCTTTTGCGATTAGTGTAGGTGCTTAGGCAAATGCTTAGGTGCGTACGATGTGGTAGATGCATTGGAATGGAGGGGCGCCTTTATATGAGGGCAAACTGCGTTGCATTCACATCATGCAGCCTCTTTTCCCGGACCTCCTCCCATTACTTCCCTCATGCATTAATTGAAGGAGGATGCATTGGCCGTTCAACATATCGGGAACCGCTACTCCCTCCCTCATCTGCATTAAATCCGTATCGGGGAACTGCGCCGCCCGCTGTAAAATCGAATACTCCCTCCTTCTAGGTGAGTATTAAGTCATCTTACGAAAACCAAATAGTAAACACATAGGCGTGGTGCATTAACTCTCACGTTGTTTCTTATATTTTGACATAAATAGAGGAATCAACCAATAAGAGATGTGGGGCTTGTATGCTTTTAATGACTTGAGAGTATCAAACATGACATGCAGTGGTCAGTTCGTTGCACAAGAACAAATACAACCCACGTCAGCACACACGCATCTTATAGCATCACATCCAATGGCTATAAAAGATGAATGAGACAAAATTATATCTCATCTAGATGAGTTCTAGCAAAACTGTATTAATAATACTTAGTACTCCTGCGCCATGTATCATATATTAGTATCATGTAGTACTTTATTTATTGCCATGTATGACACATAGTACTCAACTCTCTCTCTTTCTTCATTCAATTCTATGACATCTCATCAAAATTGCTAAGGCTAGTACCATTACAACCAGCCTTAGCAAATACTAAACATTAAGTTCTCTCATTTTCCTCTCCACCTTGGTCACCGAGACAGAGGGAGTATACTAAGCGGGCTTTTCCTACGCGGTAGGCGGGGCAGTTCCGCCTAGTCGGTTCGACAAAGACGCGAGAAGACGAGGGAGTAGGCTGCTACAAACGTAGGCTGTGTGATTTGACATCGAGTTACTGCTGGACAGGTGGGGCCCCGTGATTTGACTTGCCATTATCATTTTATCTGCGCCGCTATGACCAGCGTGAGTCTCCCGATTCCTGACCACCTCCATACAGGTGCCTCTCCCAATGCTCCACCATGTAGCAGAGGCTGGCTCTTGCATGAGGCTGGTCATAGTGGGAGTAACTTAGGGAGTAACATAGATGCCACACAAGAAAAGATGATGAGGTGGCAAGTAGTTAATGAGGATAGAGGCAAATAGAGTAACATACACTAGTAACATACACTAGTAACATACACATATCCCTAGACTATGTTACTACCTCAATAGTGGGTAGTAACATAAGTGTGGTAACATTCAAAGCTTTATTTATTAGGTTATAGACTCATATTGCATTGGGACATGTGATGTTACAGTAACTAGCTAAGTTACTAGTACTACATCTCTCTTCATTAACTCATTGCCACATAAACAAATTTGCTGAGTTGGACTCGATGTTACTACCGAAGTTACTCCCACTGTGGCTAGTCTAATATGTTACCATCACATAGCGCTTTCCAATGCAAAATGAGTCTACAAAGTGATAAATGAAGACATCTATGTTACTACACATATGACACTACCCACTATGAAGGTAGTAACATAGACTAGTAACATATGCATGTTACTACTCTAAGTTACTCCCCACTATGACCAGCCTGAGAGCCCACTTCTCCACTTTTTCCTTGCCTCTCTTTCCTCCACATATGCAAAAATGCCATGTAAAGCGCACTATTGTATTTACTTGCTCCTACAGGTGCTAAGCTTGCCACATAGGCATAAAGTCTGATGTGGCAAGTTAATCAAGAAAAGAGAGACTTAGCAACACCATTTCATTGGAAGAGGTCACCCCTTGGCAAATGCAATAAATACTAGTACTCCTTGTGTCCCATAATATAAGAACGTTTTTGGCACTAAACTAGTGTCAAAAACGTTCTTATATTATGGGACGGAGGGAGTACGAAGAAAAAGATTGAGAGAAGTAAAAAAATACACTTATACCCAACCTTATAGCCAACCTTGTTGTAGTATGAGTGACTAAGTGATGACTATGTATGACATGGCAACATCAGATAGCCTAATGCACCGTGTTAAATCTCGAAGGGCGCGACCGCGCGTGCGACGCGACGGTCGTGGTAGGCGTGACCATGATACGGGCTGCTGGCAGCCCTTGGATCTGAGATCAAACGGTATCATGGGAGAATGGAAAGCCACTACCCTGCCGTTCGCACGCTAGCAGTTCGCTCCTACTCGTCCCCGCACGTCCTTTAATACTACGGCAGTCGCTCCTAGTCATCCCGTCCATTCACATTACGGCAGTTCCACTAATCCTAATCCTCCTCCCAAATCCATGGCGTCCCAAAATCTCCACGATTGGCGGTGAGTACAAGGTTAGAACCATCACTGGTGATGAGTTCGACGTCATCTACACCCGTTCTTCTGCGACGGTGAAAGGATGCCTTTCTCCCTTCAGTTGCATGTTCGAAGACTCAGATGATGAGTGGGTCGCTGGGCTAGATGTTGAGTACACCACAGTCCTGGGACGAGAGAAGGATCTAAATGACGAAGAGAGGAAGAAGCCCGCCGTGATCCAGGTTTGCGTGCATGACTTATGCTTGGTCTACCACATATGCCATGTCAATGTTGAGTGCCAGGAGTTTAAGGACTTCCTCGAGAGCAACCTAGTCAAATTCGTTACTGTAGACTTTGGTAACGACAAAGAAGTCCTGGGTCGGATAGGCCTCGTTGTAGGCAACACCATCGACCTCCAGAAGAATCGGCTGGTGTCCTCTCGTCAGCCTTCAATGCTGACCCTAGCAGGAGCCATGGTTCATCCTTCGTACGGCAAACTAGAGAAACCTCCATACACGTTTCATCATTATGCATGGTAGCGGAATGTACTAGATATAGACCACATCCACTACGCTCCAATGGATGGCTACCTTTGCTTCAATATCTACAAGGGTTGGATGAAGAGCAACAGCCAAGTGTGCGGTTCAAGCAAAGAAGTATCGGCCAAGAGGAAGAGGGACAAGGACGAAGTCGAGGACGTGGATGAGGACTCTGAGTAAGGTGGCAGTGTCGTTGCTCATGGTGGTTCTAAAGTTCTAATGCAGTGTCTACCGGGATAGTTGCAAAGTTCAATTTCAGGCGTGCTTAATTTAATTTGAGGGGTGTGTTGTGCTGAGCCCCCAGCAGAACCATGTTATGTTTCTTCTCATTACGTTAACTCTTCAGTACGTACATACTAGTATTTCTTACATTTCATCTTTTAGTTGGTATAGTACTACCACTCGTTTCTTCACATTATATACGTACAATATATATGGCCAACATCATATAGCCAGCAGTTTAGTTCTCAAAGAATTTCAGGGTGCTTAGTTTTGTCAAAGAATTCTAGGGTGCTTAGTTTTATTTGAGGGGTGGGTTGTGCACTTGTGCTAGACACCATTATTGTGACAAGCCTTTTTAATAGTACTATATGCATCATTTGGCGACGAGCGCTCTCTATATGTACCACCTTTTTTTTAGTTTCAAGTTTTGCTCCATGGCGCAATCCATCGATACTACTACTGTACAAAAGTGGAGTATATACATTTTTGAAAAGGCTAGAGGGCGGGGCAGTCTAGCTTGGTCGGTTTCACGAGAGGCGAGTGCCTTTGTGATTTGACGGATCATTACTGCTGTCAAATCTAATAGTACTGCGCCGCCCGCTGCACGCTCGGCGCCTCCATTAAACACTTCGTTAAAACCGCATGCAAACCGAGAATCCTACTCCGGCCACACATCCGTTCATGAGCGGCCCGGAATTAAACGCAACACCGACCGAGCTCCTTCCGTCCGCCCTCAGTTTAAACGAGGCCAGACGCCAGCCAAGCTGGACTATGCTTCGGTGCCTTAAGGCACCTGCCTTTGTGTCTATGACGTGTGGGCCCAATAGGTGGCTGGCCCACATGTCAGTGACGCAAAGGCATGTGCCTTTAAGGCACCAAAGCTGCGTCGGGCCAACCTCCTACCGTCCGCCCTCTATTTACACGAGGCCAGACAGACAACAGGCAAGAATCGCACCCCTCCATCGCTCCCCCTTCTCCTCCTTCACCATTTTCTCCACTCTTCCGATGGCTTCCGATGAGCCGTTCTCCGGCATATTACCCGGCTGGGTGGCCCGCCGAGTCCTCCAGATACGAGCGAGGCCGCTCGGTGCTTTACCAACCTCGCTTGGCCCGATGGAGCCAGTTGCCGCCCCAAGCAAGCGCGTGGTTCAGCAACTCGCCGCTCCAGTTCAGCTTGATGAGGAGTGGTGAGTTGCTCCACGCCGGCACGGCGGCGAGCACGCCAGTACGGGCGTCGTCGCTGCCGCGTCGTACCGTACCACCAGTGTTTGCGGTGGCCGCGCCTCCCGTGTGTGTGGGCGCGCCTCCCGTGCCTGCGGCAGCGCCATGCAGGCAGAGACAGAAGCCGGGTGCATGGAGAGCGATGAGTCAGTGGCCAGCTTCTTCGTGTCCGCCGCCATCATCAAGGAGAAGTAGAACACGGGAGGCCGCCGCCATTTGGGACCCATGAATGCCACCGCCGAGGCGACGACCGCGGATTCAGGTTGTTTCTTTGCTGCTTCGTCTCTTCCGAGGAACTTCGTCGACCCCGCAAGTGTCTGACGGACATGAGGAAGACAAAGAGATCCGCGGGCAGCCATTTAGAACTAAAATAAGCCTAGATACATCCATTTCTAGGACAAGTATTTCCGGACGGAGGGAGTATTCATTATACAAGAGAGCCGGATTGGCACCTCTTAGTTCATGTAAATGTAATGAAATCCATCATGTTTATATGAAGATCCGACTTTTTTATACGAAATCCTTCATGCTTATATGAAATCAGTCTGTGTTTGCACGAATTTCATCTCGTTGGTTAGAGTTGTAAAAATGTATGCCGCTAGCGTCTGATGTCGTCCTCCGCGGAAGGAAGCGGGAGGAAATTTGGCGGCTGCCGTTGGAGATGCTCTTTATGCTGGAAATAATAGAGTGACATCCAATCCATTTGAGTTAATTGCCTGTATGATTGTCCCTCTATAAAAAGTTAATTGCATGTACAGTGTACACGTGACTTGCAGGGTGGCTACAACTTTGTACAGAAAGTTAAAAAGAAACAAGTCCATCCTCAATCTTGTATTCTAAGTACTCTGTGGGTTCCACTCTCAGTACAGTAGCGAAAGAAGTATATATTAAATAAGTAGAGTAATATATAATATAAAAATCTAAAGTTAAAAGACAGAATTCGAACTCATGTCATCGCGTTGCGAGCATCCAGCTAACCAGCCCAGCACATTTTTGTTGTAGACCATGGTGGAGATATATCTCCATGTCTACTCTTATATATACTCCATTCGTTCCTAAATATTTGTCTTTTTCAGATTTCAAATGGACTACCACATACCGATGTGTATGTAGACATATTTTAGAGTGTAGATTCACTCATTTTGCTCTGTATGTCTTTTCAGGAAGGGGTCAGATTTGTCCTTGATTTATTTATGAGGTATCCAGATGGCACTGCACCGCCAAGAGAACAGGGTAACATCAAAATTATGGACTACTTTTTTGAGTATGTTGGTAAGGTCCGGTCATAGTCACTTGTTGAAATCTCTAAGAAGACAAATACTCCCTCCGTCCGGAAATACTTGTCATCAAAATGGATAAAAGGAAATGTATGTAGCCATATTTTAGTTTTATACATATCTTTTTATCCAATTTGATGACAAGTATTTTCGGACAGAGGGAGTAGAAAACAGAGTTGGTGATGATGGTGTGCGTGCCATCCTGCAATATAGGCCATCAGATTTATATCTAACGGATAGGAAAGAAACTATGGCAATTTTGCAAAAATATACCCACACGTCTCTCCACGTTCACAAATAAGGCCTTCCCTCGTTCAGCCTTTTCTCTCACAAGATAAACTACTCATACAAATGCATCTTGATGTTCCGTGCAACGCACGGGCAGCTAGCTAATTTCTTTTAAAATAGCTGCTGCGATAATTGTGTTGGAGTGATATATTTTATGTCTGCCCTGAATGATTTTAGATTCACTAGTAGTAACAAAGAAAACATTGCCTTGTTAATTAACAGAAAACAGGGTGAAAACTATCACATGAGGCCGGTAAAAACAAGGCACACTGGGTTCAGCGTCATCGTCACTACAGCTGTGCGCGCGCGAGAAGTCTACATATCGAGGGGGCTACCGAGCGAGGCACCGAGACACAATGTTTGAGAGAGAAACCAATTGACAGATTATGATCAGATCGAGTT
>NC_041385.1:207922280-207924396 GCF_002162155.2 Triticum dicoccoides | reverse complement strand
GGCAGTGACACTCACATATCTCTACTCTTATAAAAAAACAGAGTTGGTGATGATGGTGTTCCTGCCATCCTGCAATATAGGCCATCCGATTTATATCCAATGGACAGGAAGGAAACTATGGCAATTTTGCAAAAAGATACCCACACCCCTGTCCGCATTTGCAAATAAGGCATTCCCTCATTCATCCTGTTCTCCCACAAGATAAACTTCTCATACAAACGCATCTTGATGTTCCGTGCAACGCATGGGCATCTTGCTAGTAGGGAGAAGGAGTTTGTGTGACACATATCTAGCTATATTAAGGGATAGGTAGATAGCATATGTGTGAGAGACATTATTATACTTTGAGACATTAGTGGCTGTGGGTGGGCAGAATTAAAGGGGTGGGCGTGTTAGACATAGAGAGCGTGTGTGTTTCTGTGTGAGAGACTTGTAGGACAGGGTAGAAAGACAAATCTAACCCTGACGGAGGGAGAGAAATACACAAAATGCACGTGTGTGACTCCTATGCCCACAGGGATATGAGATATGTATGCGTGTGAGAGAGATTGCACATTCACGTATCACTATCTAGCGATCGTGGACGTGCATCGCTTGAACATAAGTCAATATCTACTTCGTATCGTGGCCAAAGGTACAATATGGATTCAACGCTATAAAGATTGGAGACTCACATATCACATTTTTTCTATTTAAATAAACCTTTTAAGTTGTGCATGCCAAAGTTACAGTGATGTTTCTTCAAACAACCAATGTAGCTATCATGTACATGCACCATTGTTACTCTTGCATTCAAATTCATTAGTGTTGGATGATTTATGTTTCTATTTTGAAGTAATATATGTAATATTCATATATGAATTCAACGGGTACACAATTTATGAAATGGAGGCTATGTAATCATATGAGGTAACACTTTTAAGTAGTTGACTACAATATCCATTTCTTTTTGTGCGCCTCTACACTAACACGTCAATGCATTATGTTTAAAGTAAATAACCAATGACACTAAATTATCTATTTACACGAGAAATACATAGGCTGAGCGTTTGATCCCTTTTTTTGTGAATGCGCCACTACACCCGTACGATTGGCCGCGCCCATGTGATCGTCCAAGTTATCGACGCATCATCCCGAGTTATTGTCTTTTTTTCTAGAGTGGACTTCACACCAGTTATTAACTGCTGACGCGTGCCCCATGTACACAGTCTAGCATGACCTTCCCTCTAGCACGATCCAAAATTAGTTGAAACTGGATACGAACGATCCCGCGGGTGGCAAAATCTACCGCCTCCTTCTAAAATTTTCGCCACCTTAGTCTTTAGCATGCGAAAGCCCCCTTTTGTCCTTGGTGCACGGAGACCAACAGTTACAATACCTCCCCCATCTACATGATAGGTCGGGGCTGCTTTGGTAACTTCCGGTTCCCCCCACTACACGGCACCCCCATTTCCTCTCCCCCTACCGCAAAAAAGACCAACTCCACAGCACCAGAGCATCTTACATCACGCCGTCCGTACTTCATCGCCCTTTCTCCCCTCCCCTCTCGAAACCCTAGACTGCTCATCCACCGGCGTACCATAGCCCATTCACTGCCAGTGGCGTCCACCTCGCCGGATCTGCTTCTGCGGCCGCATGTACCCCTCCCACCTCCCCTAGAAACAAGTAGACTACTCATCCACCACTGTACCACAGCACATTCAGTGTCGGCCTTGTCCACGACACCGGATCTGCTTCGCCGGTACTCTCGTCAACCACCGCGCATCTGCAGCAGCTCATTCGTACTCCCCACTGGAGACACTTCGTCCACACCCCCCCCGAGCCGCCCCACCGACGCCCCCATCGATGGCCTCTGATCCTCTTCGCCGACACCTTCCTCAACCCTACCGGAGCTGCTTCGCCGACACCTTCCTCAACCCTACCGGAGCCGCTTTGCCGACACCATCGTCAACCCTACCGGAGTAACTTCGCCTATACTATTCTCAACCCTACCGGGGCCGCTTTGCCAACTCACAAGTCCACGGCCTCAGATCCGCTTCCTCGCACCCTCATCCAACTTACCGGAGCAGCTTCTAACGCCCCGTCCACGGCCGCAGATCCGCATCGTCGACACCAC
>NC_041385.1:207913135-207922149 GCF_002162155.2 Triticum dicoccoides | reverse complement strand
CGTCGACACCACCCTTAACTCAACCACCAGAGCAGCTTCTGACGCCCTGTCCACGGCCGCAGATCCGCATCGTCGACACCATCCTTAACCCAACCACCGGAGCAGCTTCTGACGCCCCGTCCACGGCTCAGATCCGCGTCGTCGACACCATCCTTAACCCAACCACCGGAGCAGCTTCACCTATGCCCTCGTCCACGGCCACAGATCCGCTTCGCCCACACCGTAGTCCACCCTACCGGAGCCGCTCCACAAACACCCTACTCGATGGTTCTAGATCTCCTTACCGGACCCCGACAGCCAGCGCAGCGTCATCACCCTTGACGTTTCTAACCTAATTCCCACCATCTGGAGAGATGCCAAGCACCTGCCACGGCCTAGGTACTTGTCACCTTTAAACCCGTCCAGCATCACCTGCCCGATGTACTTCAAATATACTAACCGGTCGCTGTTACCTGTTATGCAGCTGGCAAAAACTACATGGACGATGTTTCTTCTAGATCTAACAGCTTGGCCAACCAAGATCATGGACTGAGGCATTGCTATGATCTTGTAAGTGCGTCTCTCTCTCTTGTATTGTTCTGTGCGTACCAGCGTGCTTTGCTAGGATTTTCGACCAGTAATCCCTTTATGCAGACAATGATTTCTGCTACTCGCTTCTAAATTAGATATGTAGATGTCATACATGATACTACCTCGTACCTCCGTTCCTAAATATAAGTCTTTCTAGAGATTCCACTATAGGCTACATACGGAGGAAAATGAGTGAATCTACAATCGAAAATGCATCTATATACATCTGTATGTGGTCCATACTAGAATCTCTACAAAGACATATATTTAGGAACAGGGGCAGTACATTACACAAAATCATAGGTGGCATGTAGGAATTCCAGTGCACTACATTAGGCTCCCTTAGAGTGCCTGCTAGTCTAGCACACAGAGTCATGGCTAGTTTATCGTACGCACACAATCGTTAATTGGTGGTTTAAATATGCGCAAGGGATATGCAATGTAGTATCATGTAGAGATGTCTGAAATTAGCCGTGTCAACTTGCAGATAGGGTTACACAATGAAAAAGTACAAGATGTATGTGGCAATTTCATGGAACATCGCAAAAAAAGGAGAGGCAACGGTGATCCTATACAGTGTGCTATGGTACGTCGCTCCTCCATTGCAATCATCATGACATGTTATTTGTATGCCAGTTCTATTAGCCAACTGCCAAGTTTCTTAGGGACAGTTATTACGAGTTATCCTAGGAAAATAAGCACCTGTGAATATAAGCTCCATGTAATAAGCCAACCAGTTATTTTCATTGCGTTTTCAGCTTATCTTTGGTATGATCAGTGGAAAGTCTAGATTGCATTATATATTTTTTTCATTTTGCTGCCCATATGGAAATTAATTTGACTTGCAAACATCACAAATTGAACCCAGTGCAGTAATCAATATGATAGGAAAACAGACCATCACTATTTGCTCAAAATGCAAATACAAAGATACCATCTAGTTGGCACAATCTACTTTGGTCAATGTTTTCCATAGAGATCCCATTGCCTAATTTAAACAAAGAACGCATGACCCACATTTAAATGAAGAACAATTATTTATTGAAATTCGATGGTCCTAGTGGCTGGTTATTATCATATAGCAGCACCACCTGAAAGCATCATATAGCAGCAGCAACTCATATCAACTCATCATACAGCAGCAACAGTCTACAATTATCATATACCAGCAGCAGCTCATAGCAATTCATCATATAGCAGCAGCAGGAGCAGCCCATAGCAATTCATCATATAGAAGCAGCAGGAGCAGCTCATAGCAATTCATCATATAGCAGCAGCAGGAGCAGCTTATAGCAACTCATCATATAGCAGCATCAACTCATAGCAATTCATCATATAGCAGTAGCAGCAGCTCATAGCAACTCATCATGCAGCAGCAGCAGCTCATAGCAATTCATCATATAATAGCAGCATGAGCAGCTCATAGCAATGCATCATATAGCAGCAGCAGAAGCAACTCATAGCAATTCATCGTATAGTGGATCAGAATGAAAATTTGGCAAAAAATCAGAGGAGATCCTCTCCTTGTTGGATGAGCTCATCCTTCAACAGCACCTCAAGGCCATGGCCTGGGAGGAGGGGAGGGGGAATAAGGTGCCTTCTGCCACAGTGTGGCATCAGCCGTAGTTGGGCAGCGCCCGCCGGAGTAGTGCATTGGACAAACCACAGTGGAGCAGCTGTTGGAGACCATGAGAATGAGGGGCGGCACTAGAGGGAGGAGCAGCCAGGGAGATTTGCCCCTACCCACCGTCCATGTAGTCTAGCTGGACATAGCATCGTCGAGGACCAGGCCAGATGGGACTAGTGGCGACGGCTTGCTGGAGGAACCCTAGTGCTGCAGGTAGGGGATCGAGGTAGAGGGAAGGAGAGAGGAGATGCAAGCGGGCAGGGCAATCAATGCTTGTGTGTTTGTTTTTACTTGAGGGTCAGGTGTGACACGGGCGTCAGCAGTTGCATTTTGAGTGTAATATAGGCAGACAACAGAGTCATTTCACTATTCCCCTTTGTCGGTGTCAAAACCGGCGGATCTCGGGTAGGGGGTCCCAAACTGTGCATCTAGGTGGATGGTAACAGGAGACAAGGGACACGATGTTTTTACCCAGGTTCGGGCCCTCTCGGTGAAGGTAAAACCCTACTCCTGGTTGATTAATATTGATGATATGGGTAGTACAAGAGTAGATCTACTACGAGATCAAAGAGGCTAAACCCTAGAAGCTAGCCTATGGTATGATTGTTGTTCGTCCTACGGACTAAAACCCTCTGGTTTATATAGGCACCGGAGATGGCTAGGGTTACACAGAGTCGGTTACAATGGTAGGAGATCTACATATCTGTATTGCCAAGCTTGCCTTCCACGCCAAGGAAAGTCCCATCCGGACACGGGACGGAGTCTTCAATCTTGTATCTTCATAGTCTAGGAGTCCGGCCAACGGTGATAGTTCGGATATCCGGACACCCCCTAATCCAGGACTCCCTCATTAGCCCCTGAACCAGGCTTCAATGACGACGAGTCCGGCGCACATATTGTCCTCGACATTGCAAGGCGGGTTCCTCCTCCGAATACTTCATAGAGGATTTCGAACACAAGGATAGTGTCCGGCTCTGCAAAATAAGTTCCACATACCACCATAGAGAGAATAATATTTACACAATTTCAATCTATTGACGTATTCCGTGGCGTGACATCACACCACGGCCAAGCCGTTATTTGAATTGTTTTTATTGTTCCACCTCAGCGCGTTTAGCGAAGTGGTTTCCTTGGCACGTCTTGTCAAAGCAAAGATCATGTCCCCTTATTCCGGGATTCTCATCAATACGGGCGTGGGTAACCCAACCGTGCAATTGATTATGGTGCTTGGGAGATAAGCGAGTTTTACCAGGCTGGCGGGGACGCATAGTTTCGTCCGTCCATATAAGGGGATAAGGATCCACCTTTTACCTACGCCTTCTTCCTCCTTTGCTTATCCATTTCCGCGCACTCGAGCTCCAGCGCCCAAGCCCGCACATCTCGCCTCAACCTTCCCCAACCATGTCCGGAGCGGGAGGCAAGTGTATGGCCTCCTCCGTCACGGAGGGGCACATCAAAAAGTTGAGGAAAGCCGGATACCTGCACAACGATATTGCGCACCGGCTTCCAGACGAGGGGCAGCTCGTCCCTACCCCCAGGCCCCATGAGAGGGTGGTGTTCCTTCCCCATTTCCTCCGCGGACTGGGCTTCCCACTCCACCCATTTGTCCGGGGACTCATGTTCTACTACGGCCTGGATTTCCACGATCTGGCCCCGAATTTCATCCTCAACATCTCAACATTTATCGTTGTGTGCGAGGACTTCCTCCGCATCAAGCCCCACTTCGGCTTATGGCTGAAGACCTTCAATGTCAAGCCGAAGGTAGTGGGCGGCCAGTAGGCGGAGTGCGGAGGCGCCATGGTGGGCAAGATGCCCAACGTCATATGGCTCGAGGGCTCCTTTGTGGAAACCATCAAAGGGTGGCAATCGGGGTGGTTCTACATCACCGAGCCGCGTGACCCTGAATGGGCAGCGGCCCCCGAATTCAGATCTGGCATCCCCACACGGCTCACCTCCTGGAAAGAGAAGGGCCTAGCATGGGGTGACTTGGAAGAGCTGACCGGACTCCAAACCTGTGTCCAAAACCTTGTGAACAAGAAGATCAAGCTCGTCAACGTGGTCCAGGTCATGCTCGTCCGCCGGATCCTCCCGTGCCAACAACGGGCCTTCAACTTGTGCGAGTTTGATATGGCACAGCACCAAACCTTGAGCAGGCTCTTCGACACTACGTACGAAGATGCCTGGAAGGTGCTATTCAAGGGCGCCGAGGCTCCCGCATCCACTACCGAAGATCGCGGATTCAGCTCGCAGCGTCAAGCCGGCGAGGTAAGCTCTTTTACCCTTTACAGGACGCTTATTTTCCATAGTTTGACTCTATGCGGGATCTAAACTCCCTTACCTTTGACAGGCCGGGCAGAAGAAGTCCGGGCAGGTTAACTGTCCGGCTCCCTTGCCAGAAGATCCAGCGGACGCCCAATTAACGGGGCTGCTGGCTCCGGCGCCTTACGTGGTGCCGGAGAAGAAGGCCAAGAATAAGGCCACGGGAACCCGATAGAGTTCCCGGCAGCAGGTGTTATCGGACTCATCGTCCGATGACTCCGAGACGGACTCCTCCCGTGAAGACAAGGAGGAGAAAAAGGAGGCTTCTCCCCCAGTGGGGGGAGAGAAGAAAAGGAAGGCCTCACCAACTGGGGAGGCGGGAGGGTCCAAGAAGGGAAGGACCCTTCCTCTAGACTGTTCCACCAACACCGACGACGGCGAAGAGGAGTGGCCCTTGAGGGCCAAGCCCCTGGCAAGATCGTAAGTGTCCGGATTTCAGAATAACTCATGATTTTTCCTTTGTCACGTAGTGTCTTCTAACGCCGAATACAACCATGTAGCCCGCCCAAGGACGAGCCCCCCGCTTCGTCGAGCGGCTCCCTGGATTCGTCGGATGTGAATAGCACTTCACTTCCGACCGCCTCCTCCCCACGTGACGCAGACGACACCACGGTGGAGTCCCAAAACGGGCTCGGCCAGGAGGAGGAGGAGGTCCCAGAGGTGCCGCAAGGCAACCTCCCGGACTTTGGGCACGAGGGGGATCAATCCCCAAAGGGTTCTGAGTTCGGCCCTCGGCCGGACTCCGCACCGGAACCTTTAGGGGTTCCGAAGTCCGGCGGGCGGCCCCTTCGTAAGAAGGGCGAGACTGCGACACCGGTGACCTTCGTCCAGCTGGAGGCACTGCATAATTTGCTGGAGGCGCTCAATGGCGCCTCCATCAACGAGGAGCACCGCCCTGTTATGAGTGCGGTGATCCAGAAAGTTCAGTCCGCCAAGAGCGGGATGACTGAAGCCTGTACCAGCCTCCTAACAGGCTTTGAGGTATGTAATTAAGATATGTAAAAATAGTACCGCATAGACAGTAGCCCCTGATGCTCAGTTTGGTGTTCGGAAAGAAAAGCCGAACTGAGGATCTAAAAAGATATACGCAGGAGTCTAACATAAGCATGTCAGTATGGGAATGCAAGCTGCGCTGCTGACCTCTGCCGCACTTACTGCGGAGGTCAATGTATTGAAGTAGAGCCTCGAGCGGTCCGAGAACAAGCTCGGCCGTGCCAAGAAGCAGCTCGAGGACAAAGAAGGTAAGTAATACCTTATTAAAGTAATACCTCATAGAAAGGATTTGGTTGCAAAAAATGACAGGAATAACGTGAGTATTACAGGGGCCACGAACGAGGTGGCAACCCTGAAGGAAGTGGTGTCCAAGGCCGAAAGCAATGCGGCCGCGGAACGCACCGAGCGAGAGAAGCGGGAGGCGCGGGTGGCGGAGGTGCGGCAAGAGCTCCAGGCTCTCGTGGAAAAACACGAGAGTTTGGAGCGTGACTCGAAGACTCGAGAGTCCGAGCTCGCCTTGGTTCTTGAGAGTGCCAAAGCCGCTAAGGCCGAAGCCCAGAAGGCCCTCCAGGAGATTGAGGCAATAAAAAAGATAGCGGCGGGTAAGGCATTCTTCATGCAAAGCAAGCATGTAAAAGTGAATTATCTGTTACTTACCCGAATTCGGAGCTCTCCAGGAGCGTTCACAGATCTGCCCCGTACTGTGTCCGATGCTGCCGCGTTCTACCGAGCCAAGGAGGGGAGCTCGACGGAGAAGGTGTTCTGGTCTCAATATGCTGAGGCCGGACATCCGGTGCCCCTGAGCGACCAGCTGAAGCAGTTGGTCGAGCTCCACAAGGTGGCCGAACAGGCCATGAAGGGCCTCATAGTTCGGCTATGGCCTAAAGAAGCCATGCCTGGGAGCTACTTCGGTCTGGTGCGGCGGCTGGTGGACGCCTGTCCATGGATTGAAGTCATCAAGCATTCGTCTGCATTGAAGGTGCCCGTCGGGCCCTTGCCCGCGCTAAAGTGCACTGGGGCAAGATGGACACCGAGAAGCTTGTGACGGACGCGCCACCGCCGGGCAAGGAATATCGCATGCCCGAGATGTACTATAAGGGTGTCCTGAAGGGTGCCCGCCTTATAGCGGGTGAGTGCTCCAAAGATGTAATTTTTGAGTAGACTTGCATTTGTTATCCTGTGCGCTGAAAACTTAGTTCATATGCGCTAATCAACGCTTGTTAATTTAAAATATTACCTTCTGTGCGGCCGTTTATCAAATTTGAGAGATGGCAAGTCGTTGGCTTCAGCCCCCATGCCATGAGTGCTGGCGTGTTCGGGATAAACTTGAGCGCTCTTGTTCCCATTTTTGGGTCCTTAGAGGGAGGCGCTCAACACAACGAACGAGGCAACCGGACTTATAATGCTTGAACACTCCCACTTAGTGTCGGTGTACTAAAGTAGGGGTACCTTAGTATCCCGAACTTGTGCACGGGCAGTCGCAGCGTCCCGCGGCAAGGCTTGCCGGGCGTCCGCCAAGATCCTTCGCTATTCCTATTACTGCCATTCAAGAACAAAGTGTTTAACTGAGAAGACAGAGTCCCGGCAAGAGGAGTTTGCCGGGAAGGACAAGACCCCGCCAAGAGGAGCTTGCCGGGAAGGCCAACCAAGGCATTTCAAGAGACTTGCCGCGACGCACCGCGTGTCCCGTCAAGGCCCGGCGAGCGACAAGCTTGCGGGTGCGACAAGACAGCGACCGCGGCAAGGCGCTTGCCGCGGCGAAGCCACCACTCTGCGCCCACGCTCCAGCGCATCCGACGATGTGTCGCCACTAGATCGCTCCTGGTCCACGTGGCGGGTAGCTGTGCAGCCAAGCGGTGCGAGGTGGCAAGAGAAGATGACTAGAAGGCCATCGTGGCGATCGGTGGCGCCCCTAACGGTCATTTCTTGCACTGTTTAGGCGACCGGACGGGCATTAAATGCCCTTGTCCCCTACCGTCGGAGTTAGGTAGGGGGCACTGTTGATAGCGGTTGTACCAACCCCTGTTTTTACTTTTTTACCCCTCTCCCTACGCTGCCACCTGTCGGTGACCCCTTTAGACTATAAAAAGGAGGCCCATGCGCACGTAGGGGGGTTTGACTCATTCGAAACTACAACACACCCACGCTCTCGGGCAAGAACAGGATAGAAACACAAAGCAGCAGTAGGAGTTTTATCTCTCCGGAGAGCTCTGAAGCTGGGTAAAATCCCTCGCGTGCTTCGCCTCGATCTGCTCTTCGTGCACCCTCCGCTCCCTTGCCAGACCGAAAGGGGCCCTGCCCCATAGGTGTTCATTTCCCACGACATCTTTGGGGTGTGTTGTAGTTTCGAATGAGTCGAACCCCCCCTACGTGCGCATGGGCCTCCTTTTTATAGTCTAAAGGGGTCACCGACATGTGGCAGCGTAGGGAGAGGGGTAAAAAAGTAAAAACAGGGGTTGGCACAACCGCTATCAACAGTGCCCCCTACCTAACTCTGACGGCAGGGGACAAGGGCATTTAATGCCTGTCCGGTCGCCTAAACAGTGCAAGAAACGACCGTTAGGGGCGCCACCGATCGCCACGATGGCCTTCTAGTCATCTTCTCTTGCCACCTCGCACCGCTTGGCTGCACAGCTACCCGCCACGTGCACCAGGAGCGATCCAGCGGCGACATGTCTTCGGATGCGCTGGAGCGTGGGCGCAGAGTGGTGGCTTCGCCGCGGCAAGCGCCTTGCCGCGGTCGCTGTCTTGTCGCACCCGCAAGCTTGTCGCTCGCCGGGCCTTGCCGGGACGCGCGGTGCGTCGCGGCAAGTCTCTTAAAATGCCTTGGTTGGCCTTCCCGGCAAGCTCCTCTTACCGGGGTCTTGTCCTTCCCGGCAAACTCCTCTTGCCGGGACTCTGTCTTCTCAGTTAAACACTTTGTTCTTGAATGGCAGTAATAGGAATAGTGAAGGATCTTGGCGGACGCCCGGCAAGCCTTGCCGCGGGACGCTGCGACTGCCCGTGCACAAGTTCGGGATACTAAGGTACCCCTACTTTAGCACACCGACAGGAGCCCCCGGGCCTGGGCCATACACGGTGCCGAGCGCTGTTGGGCCAGGCCCAAAACAGGGCACGGGCACACGCGGCCTGGGTCCACACTAAATCTGACTCCGTATCCACCGCACCCTCCCGTAACGGCACGCGTCAAACGCGGCGTCGTGGGAGAGATCATGGGCAATTCTTTAATCAGGAAAGGCGTAACGTTCGCCTCCCCTGTTTATAAGCAGAGGAAACAGGGCCGTTCCCCCACCTTCGCTACTTGCAGTATCTTCCTCCGAAAGCTCCGCCGCTCCCATCCGCTTCCCAAGCCGAAAGAGAGCAGCGCTCCGCCGCCCGTCGCCGCCGTCGCCCTCAACACTTCCGCGCTCCCCGCTGCTTCCGCCATGGCTCCGAAGACCGGCAAGAGCACAAAGTCGAGCACAAAGTCGGCCGAGGCGTTGCGGCTTGAGGCGCTGCGCAAGGA
>NC_041385.1:207908642-207912768 GCF_002162155.2 Triticum dicoccoides | reverse complement strand
TTACCTCTTCTGGTCAATGGAGACGCGAGCGCATCCGCGCACGCCGGTGCTCTCTGCCGAAGCTTCCACTTTGAAGCGGTGCCCAAAAGGGTACTATTTCTTTCCGGTGTTCTTCTATTGCGGGCTCTGCCCACCTTTTTCCGATTTCTTATGTGATATCATGAATACCTACAGGTTTCATCTTCTTGATTTCACCCCCAACACCGTTCTGACAATGGCGGTTTTCGCACACCTCTGCGAGAACTTCATTGGCATCCACCCAAATGTTGCTCTTTTTCGCCACTATTTCACCCCCCGAGCCGAGAAAGGAGAGCCATTGGCTGGCGGAATCGCCTGGATCTCACGAATCGGCATGAAGGAGGTGTATCTGGAGGGCGAGCTCCGCAGCAAGTGGGATGAGTGGAGGGCGGAGTGGTGCTGGATCGTTGACGCCAACCCACAGCCATTCACTAACTTGCGCCAGACCCGGGTAGTGCGCGGCGGCGATTGGAGCGCTCTGTCGCCGGACGACGCCAAGCTGAAGATCGCCACCACCCGAATCCTGCGGCTCAGGCTTGCCGGGCTCACAGCAGGGGCCGTTGGCACGGATTTCCTTCGCCGTCGCATCGCCCCTCTGCAGAAGAGGGGGAGGCCCGCCTGGCTGTTTGGCGGCCCGGCGGATATCATGAGGCTGCGTCCAGGCCTCAACTTCAACTTCACAGTCCTAGAGCTTGACGGGATGCTCAAGGAGCTGTTCAAGCATGACGCCAACCATCCGGAGTGGTTCAGGCTGCCGCAGGGCGTCATCCCACTATGCAACAACTCCCAGCGTGATCGTATCTGTGCAATGATGCCGGAGTGCGACTCGCACGGGATAAGCCCAACTTGGATGGAGCCCGCCGATGACGTCGTGCGGCAATTCTTCGATGGCTTGGCAGAGGTAGCAGTCCGCGCCGACGAGCAGAGGCTCCGCACCCGTGACACCACCAACGACGAGATGCGGTACATCGCCACCAGGGCCGAAGAGGCGGCGGCAGCCGCCGCCGCGGGCGAGTTTGGCTTCACGTTGGAGGAGGCAGAGGCGGCCGAGGCGGCAAGCCTTGCCGACCGGGAGGACCTTGCCGGAGGGGTTGTTGGCGAGGGGGAGCCTGAAGCCGAAGAGAGCGAGCTCGCCGAGGGCGCGAGCGGCCAGCCGTCTTCGAGCAGCTTGCCGCAGGCGGAGCCCCCAGCGCAGCCCCAATTTCAACCAAGAAGGCGCCTCCATCGAATTGGAGACATAGTAGGGCGGCAGGCAGGCCAACAGCCATAGCGCCGTGGGACACGCTCCACCGCGGCAAGTACCGTTGCCGCGGGAGCGTCTCAGGCCGTGCCGGCAACTGAGGCGGGATCTTCCTGGGCCGCCACGCCTGATCCTGCCGCAGCTCCCGGTAAACATCGAAGGGAGCCCACTCCGCCTCACCGCGCAGAAAGGATACCAGACTTCGACCTCTCTGCGCTGAGCTCCGATGAGGAGGAAGAAGAGGAGGAGGAGTAAGGCTTTCTCCTTGCTGTACTTGTATTTCTTCGATTTTTGTTGTTTCCTATCTTGCATCTGATCTGCCTCCCTCTGAATCCTTGTTCCATTTCAGGACTCTGGCCGAGAGAGTGGTGAAGAGGGCCAAGGTCCCCGTGGTTGTCATTGAGGACGACCCTGCTGTGATGGCAGAGGACACGTCCGAGACTACCCTGACGGACCCAGCACCATCTCCTCGAAGCAGCCCCCAGCACAACCCCCAGCGTAAGTGTTTGGTTCACTTCCTGTTGTGGGGCGCGCATGGGTGCTTTTCCTTTTGCTGACATCTTGATTGTTGATTTACTTGTGTAGGAGCAGAGCAGGCCCATCAGGAGCAATCAGAAGCCGCCCCGGAGGTGCTGTCTGCTTCGACTACGCCGCCAAGGGAGCGCTCTCCGGCAAGGGAGAGGTCCCCGGCAAGGGATGGGACCAGTGAGCCTTTGGTGGTGGAGCCCATGGTCACAGAGCCCAGCACAGGTAACCCTTCTTGTCGGGAATCTTCCCTCGGGTTTTTCTTCTGATCTTCTTTTTGGATCTTTGCTTGACTTTTTCTTCCTCTTCCTGTCTTCAGATCCCCCTCTCACAGACCCGATGGAGACTGAGGCCACCGGCAAGGAAGGCGCACGCGGCAATACTGAAGACGCCGCCGCTGACGAGGAAGAGGCCGGCGCTGACGAACCCACCGACGAAGAAGCCGCCAAGGCTGCTGGTGCAGGAGCTGGCGAGGGGTCCGGCGATCGTACTGACGACCCGGAGGGTGCAGGAGCGCAAGGCGCTACACCGACCGCCGACCCCTCCGCCGCTGAAGCAGCGCCGGGCTCCGAGGCGCCCCAGCCAGGCGCCTACTTGAAGGCCGGCGAGGGCGTATACATCAAGCTTCCCTGGGCGTCAAGCTCTAGGGCGCCGATTGAAGGAGAGGAGTTTGACGGGGAAGTACTCACTTCCGCTGGGCTGGCAGTGGTTGACGCGCCAAGCAGCAGCAGCGGCGAGTCTGAGGAGGAGCAGTTGCTCCGAAAGTTGGTGTCACTCTATCGCGCCCGGCAAGCGAAGCTTGAGTCCCGGGAAGCGCTTGTCGCGCGGGCGGGAGTTGACATAGAGAAGCATGCGGAGGAGCTCAAGAGCCACAACCAGGAGGCCCACCAATCCATCGCAGAGGAGAGGGTGCAGCTTGTGGAGGCGAAGAAGGCATTCATCCTTGAAAAGGCCGAAGCCGAGGAGCAGCAGAGGCTTGCTGCCGAGGAGCTGTCCAGGCGGGAAGGTGAGCTGACGCAGAAAAAGGTTAATCTGGACAGCCACGAGGAGGATCTCGCTGCCCGGGAACAATCACTTGGCGGGGCGCTCAAGGAAGCGAAGGATGCTGCCGCAGCTGCCGAGGCCGCCAAGAGGGAATTGGAAGCGAAGGTGACGCAGCTGGAGGCTAATATGAAAGGGAAAGATGAAGAGCTTGCCGCACTCCAGCGCGAACGTGAGAAGGATGCCCTTGCCCATGGCAATCTGCAAGTTCAACTTGCCGACAAGATCAAGGAACTGAACGCCACCAGGGACTCGAGCACTGATCTAGAGCTGAAGCTGGCCACACTGATAGAGACGCTGGATGGCGCCAAAAAGCGCGAGGATGACTTGAAGAAGGAGATCAAGGGCAACGAGGAGCTGCTGACGAGGGCCGCCGAGACTCAGAACACCTTCAAGGCTATGGTGGAGCTCTGGACGGAGGGCCTCATCAACATCGCTGCAGCCATCGACGAGGAGCTGGCGGAGCTGGACTTGGCGGGCTTCGGGTACTCCACTGACGAAAACCTCCAGCCCAGCGCCAAGCTTACTCTTTTCTTCAAGGGTGTGGTGATGGCCCTCCAGCAACTCCGGGAAAGGATCCCAAAGAAGCTGGCGGACGAGTCGCGCGCAATCTGCGCCAAGGTCTTGGAGAAGGTGTTGGTGAAGACACTCTTCCGCAATCTGGGCCTCGACCTCACCCGCGTCCTCAAGAAGCTGCCGGCGGGTGCTGATCTTGAAGAACTCAAAGCCATTGTCGCACCCATCATGGACAAGGTGAATGAGGTCAGGAGGGTTGACGGCGAGCGCGTGGATTAGGCCACCCTTCTTCTCCCATCCTTTCGCTGTTTATTTAAGTCATGAGAACAATTTAGTTAGTGCCGCAACAAGTTACTTTTGTAATATAATTTTATTCTGGGCAATGCTTGCTGTGCTATCTCCTTTACTTGATTCCCTTCTTTCTATGTTTTTACCCTACGCTTTTAGGGAACTTTCCGGTGTGGGCACGCTTGCCGCAAGTGCTCAGTGCGGAACATCAGCAGCCTGCTGGCGGTGCCGGCTCCGGCAAGAAACCTTGCCGCAACTAGTTGCAGCACACTTAAGTTGTTGAGCAGACTAGAAACAAAGTAAGGGCGCAACTAGCTACGAGGAGGTTCCTCCGCGCACAGGTTTTCCATACAAAGTACGGTCGTTCAAGGAAGATAACTTAAAAATTTAAAAATTGATCATGCTCAAACTTTGGCAACTTAGCTTTTCTGTCGTCTGTGTCCCGGCAAGGCTAGACTCCTTTGAACGATGCCTGGTCCACACCTTTATCCTCTCCTC
>NC_041385.1:207898763-207908324 GCF_002162155.2 Triticum dicoccoides | reverse complement strand
GGAACCTTCTTTTTTTGAGAAAATAGAAAGAAGAGAAAGTAATGATATGGGGCCTTAAGGCTCGTTACTGCTTACCGGGGGCGAGTGCTGCACAAAGTGTCAGACAATACATGCAAAAAGGAAGAGGCCATGAAATTTGACAACATGCGCTAAGCATATGAACTTTATTTATGCACGGGATCTGCGCCCGGCTTTGTACAAAGGGTTACATGCAACAGCGGCAAGGCTTGTACAAAAGGTGGTTGCCGGAATAGGTTCCAGCAACCGCGCCTTATGGGTAAAACTTACGAAGATGCTCTATGTTCCAGGAGTTGCTCACCGGAAAGCCATCTTCGGTCTCAAGGCGGACAGCGCCTGGCCTAGTGACTCGTTTCACCCGATAAGGGCCTTCCCACTTTGGCATCAACTTGTTGGAATTCTTGGCGGATTGAACGCGCCGAAGAACAAGGTCGCCTTCCTCGAAGCTTCTGGCATTAACTATGCGGCTATGGTAGCAACGCAAAGCTTGCTGGTAGCGAGCAGCTCGTACAGCAGCCTGAAGATGATCTTCCTCAAGGAGCAGCGCGTCATCTTGCCGCAGCTGCTCTTGCTCAAGCTCATCATAAGCGAGCACTCGAGGCGATCCATATACGAGTTCCGTGGGGAGAACTGCTTCTGCTCCATAGACTAGAGCAAAAGGTGTCTGGCCAGTGGCTCGATTTGGCGTCGTCCTGATCGACCAAAGAACCACCGGCAACTCCTCGATCCAATTTCTTCCGCACGTGCGCAGCCTGTCGAAAGTTCTGGTCTTGAGCCCGCGCAGCACTTCAGCGTTTGCCCTCTCTGCCTGACCGTTGCTTCTCGGGTGAGCAACAGAAGCGAAGCAGATCTTGGCGCCAAGATCTTGGACGTACTGCATGAAGGTGCGGCTCGTGAATTGTGTGCCATTGTCGGTGATGATCCTGTTAGGGACTCCGAAACGGCAAACAATTGACCTGAAAAACTTGACTGCTGACTGTGCTGTCACGTTCCTCACTGCTTCCACTTCAGGCCACTTTGTGAACTTGTCGATTGCAACGTACAAGTACTCGAAGCCCCCGACAGCTCGGGGAAAGGGGCCGAGGATGTCGAGCCCCCAGACCGAAAATGGCCAGGATAAAGGGATTGTTTGGAGAGCTTGAGCTGGTTGATGTATCTGCTTGGAGTGGAACTGGCACGCTTCACACTTGGTTACTTGTGCAGTTGCATCCTGGAGGGCTGTCGGCCAGAAGAAACCTTGCCGGAAGGCTTTGCCGGCAAGTGCTCTTGCGCCAATGTGGTGACCACATATGCCTCCATGTATCTCCGCCAACAGCTCCTGTCCATCTTCCCGGGAAATGCACTTCAATTTCACTCCGTTGAATCTTCTTCTGTACAGTATGTCATCGACAAACTGGTACATACTTGATTGCCCGGCTACTCTCTCTGCTTCTTCTTGCTCTTCGGGAAGTTCTCCTGTTTGAAGGAAATGGACGATCTGCTGTGCCCATGCCGGAGCTTGTGGCTCAACGACAAGGACTAAAGGCGCAAATGCTGTTGCGGGAACATCTGCTTCTACGGCAAGAATCTGTGATTCAGCCGGAGCGTGATGTTCCCCGTCAAGCGTGTTGGGACACAGCTTGTCGGGAGCGTCTGCTTCAACGAAACAAACCTTAGGGCTTGTCGGAGCAGACTGCCCCTCAGCACTCTTTGTGTTGATCTTGGGGACCTTCTTGACGGCGGCTCCGGGGAGCTCTGCCGAAAAGTAGTCGCCGGTAACTAACTTCCTCTTCTTGCTCTGTCCAGTTGATGGTGTTACAGATGGTTGAGTCAGCTTGAGCACAAAAATTCCTGGTTCCACAGGTAACTTGAGTGCGGCGCACTTTGACAGGCCGTCTGCAATGTCGTTCTGAGCTCTTGGAACGTGTTCCATCTGCAGGCCATCAAAATGTTCTTCTAGCTACCTCACTTCATCGATGTATGCTTCCGTCAACGGACTCTGATTATCTTTGTTTACTTGACGGACGACAAGCTGCGAGTCACCCCTGACAATGAGCTTCTTGATCCCAAGGCCGCGGCGATCCTGAGTCCGGCAAGCAAACCTTCATACTCTGCAATATTGTTTGTTGCTTGTTCCTTGGGAAAGTGCATCTGGACCACGTACTTGAGGTGTTCTCCGGTGGGTGCGACGAGTAGTACGGCCGCACCGGCGCCTTGCAGCGAGAAGGCACCATCAAAGTACATGATCCATTCTTTGTTCGCTTCCTTGACGGGGATGCTCCTCTCCGGAGTTTCTTCATCAGGTGTTGGCGTCCATTCTGCTATGAATTCTGCCAATGCTCGGCTCTGAATAGTTGAAGTACTTTCAAACTTGAGGCCAAAGCTTGACAATTCCAGTGCCCACTCGACAATCCTGCATGTTGCTTCTGGATTCTGCAATATCCTCTTCAACGGAAAGCGAGTGACAACTGTGATCTCGTGTGCTTGAAAGTAATGGCGCAGCTTCCTCGAGGCCATGAGAAGGCCGAAAAGCAGCTTCTGCACCCCAGAGTACCTTGATCTAGCTCCCTGCAGAAGGGAACTGACAAAATAAACTGGGCGCTGCACCATCTTCTTTTGTTTCTCTTCCGGCAGCTGCACAGATCCATCCTTGTCGGGACAAGATCTTGTCGGGGAAGCCCCCTGCTTGTCGCTAGATTCACTTGCTGTGGTCGCTGACTCATCATCCGCCTCCCTCTCCGCTACTAACGCAGCACTAACCACTTGATTGGTTGCCGCTAGATATAGCAGCAACTTCTCTTGTGGCCTAGGTGCGACAAGTATTGGAGTGGAGGATAGGTATCTCTTCGAGTCCTGCAATGCAGCCTCCGCTTCCGGAGTCCATTTCATTGGACCTGCCTTTTTCAAAATTTTGAAAAATGGCAGGGCGTGCTCAGCAGACTTAGAGATGAACCTACTAAGAGCAGCAACACAGCCGGCAAGCCTTCGCACATCCTCAACGCGCTTTGGTGCTTCGATCTGCTCAATGGCCTTGATCTTGTCGGGATTGGCTTCGATCCCCCGCTGAGACACAAAGAATCCGAGAAGCTTGCCGGAAGGAACTCCAAACATGCACTTCTCGGGATTCAACTTGAGATTGATCTTGCGCAGATTTGCAAAAGTCTCGTCTAGATCTTGGATCAAAGTTTCTTTGTCCTTGCTCTTGATCACTATGTCATCCATGTAAGCTTCTACATTTCTGTGCAGCTGTGGCTCAAAAGCATGACTGACTACCCTTGCAAATGTTGAACCAGCATTCTTTAGTCCGAAAGGCATCCGTACAAAGCAGTACATGCCACATGGAGTAATGAATGCGGTTTTCTCTTCATCCTCTTCTGCCATGAAGATCTGATGATATCCTGAGTATGCATCAAGGAATGAAAGCAGATCACATCCTGCTGTGGAGTCGACAATCTGGTCAATGCGCGGCAAGGGAAATGGATCCTTGGGACAAGCTTTATTAACATCAGTGAAGTCAATACAAAGCCTCCACTTCCCGTTCGCTTTGCGCACGACTACTGGATTGGCTAACCACGTTGGATGGAGTACTCCTCGGACCAGACCTGCTGCTTCCAACTTCTTGATCTCCTCTGCAATGAACTCTTGGCGTTCTACTGCTTGTTTTCTGACTCTCTGCTTGACGGGCCGCGCGTGAGGGCAGACGGCAAGGTGGTGCTCAATTACTTTCCTGGGAACACCGGGGATGTCAGATGGTTACCATGCAAACACATCGACATTCGCCCGCAGGAAAGCAACGAGCGCGCTTTCCTATTTAGGGTCAAGCGTGGCACCAATGGTGAAGGTACCACCAGTGCCGTCCTCCTTGGCGGCCACTTTCTTGGTCTCTGGTGAAGCTGTCTTTTCCTTCTTGCACTTGCCGGTGGAGCTCGATGGTGCGTCCTCGACGGTAGCGCAGCACTCCGAAGAGGTGCGCTTGCCGGAGTGGGCATCAGAGCTACTCTTGCCGGACTTGGTCTTCTTCTTCCCCCCGGGAGCTTCAGCGGCAAGTGGTTTGCGTTCTGCTGCGGCTGCTGCTTCCCGGTAGATCTTGTCGGTACAGATAAGTGCATCTTTCTTGTCGCCATGGACAGAAATGACACTTATCGGACCGGGCATCTTGAGCACGTTGTAGGCGTAATGAGAGGCTGCCATGAACTTGGCAAGCGCTGGACGGCCAAGTATCCCATTGTAGGGCAATGGGAAATCAGCAACGTCAAATGTGACTCTCTCTGTCCTGAAATTCAACTCGCTACCAAACGTTACTGGCAGTGTGATCTTCCCCTTTGGCTTGCTCCTTCCCGGGTTGATTCCTTGAAAGGTGCCGGTTTCTTCGAGTTCGCTGTCGGGGATCTGGAGCTTCTTGAGCACCACGGAAGAGATCAGATTCAGGCCGGCCCCGCCGTCAACCAGCATCTTCGTGACCTTGAGGTTGCGGATTGTTGGCGAAACCAACATTGGCAAGCACCCGACCGCAGTTATGCGATCAGGGTGATCCTCAACGTCGAAGATGATGGGCGTGCTGGACCACTTCAGGGGCTTGCGCGACTCAACGGACGGTTCTGCTGCGTTCACTTCCCGCACCCACTATTTGAGTTGGCGGTGCGAAGTGTGCAGAGAAGCACCGCCGTCAACGCACAAAACCTCTGTTGCCTTCTGAAACTCCTGCTCGTCGGCCTCATCTTCATCCATCTCTTCATCTTCGTCCTTGTCACGGCCGCGGGGAGGCCTGTCTCATTGCCGCTGCTTGGCCTTGCCGCGGCCGCGGGGAGGCCTGTCTCCTTGCCGCTGCTTGGCCTTGCCGCGGCGTCCTCCCCGGGCGGGACGCTTCTTGCCGGATCCTCGGCCACCTTCCTGGGCCTTCTCCTTGTCGCGGCACTCGTATTCAGCTTTCTGCAGCTCTACGAGCTGCTCAACCTTCTTGCAAGCCTGGAGGTCATGGCCCTTGGTGCGGTGGATCTTGCAGTACTGCTTGCCGGAGCCGTCCTGCTTGTCGGTGGCCACCACAACCTTGCCAGAGTCACCAGCTTTGGCCTTCTCAGCGCCACCTCCATTGCCGGACTGCTCGACAACTAGCACATCCTGAGGTTTTCTCTTTCTGTTATTCCGCCTCCTGTTCCTCTTTGCCGGGGAGGCATCCTCACTGTCAGATCCTTCTGCTCCTGCGTTCTCTCCGGGGAGTTTCCTCCCCTCCTCAGCACATGCACATTTGTCGGCCAGAGCATATAGCTCGCTGACATCTCTGATTTTGCACATCGCCATCTCCTCCCTCATCCTGCGGTTACGCACGTTCTGATGGAACGCGCTGATAACCGCGGCAGGGTGGACATCTGGGATGTTGCGCTGCACCTGGCTGAATCTCTGTATGTACTTGCGCAGGGGTTCTCCTTCCTTCTGGGCGAGCAGGTGAAGGTCGCTCTCCTGGCCATGGGGTTTGTGGCCGCCTGTGAAGGCGCCGACAAACTGATGGCACAGGTTCGCCCACGAAGAGACGGAGTTGTCCGGCAAGTGCATGAGCCAAGATCTGACGTTGGGCTTGAGCACCAGCGGGAAGTAGTTGGCGAGGATCTTCTCGTCGCGCCCCCCGGCAGCCTGCACCGCGATGGTGTAGACGCTGAGGAACTCTGACGGATGTATCCTGCCATCGTACTTCTCGGGCACGTCTGGCTTGAAGTTCTTGGTACTGGGCCACTGGACCTGCCGCAGCTCACGGGTGAACGCAGGGAAACCTACCGCGTACGGCAAGTCGCCTGGTTCCCCTAGCGCATGCATATCAACCGTGGGCCCAGCGCGCTGGTCTGACTGACGCCGCGCTTCTCTTCAACGCTCTATGCGAGTACGAGCGTCTTCGTGTCGTCGTTCTTGGAGAACTTGGCGTTGATCGCGGCGAGCTCGCGGGTCCGACGACACGGTGGAGTCGGTGTCGAGGTTGGCCCAGCGAGTCGGCGATCTTGGCCTTCGGGGCGGGGAGTGCACGGTGGTGGCACCCCCAGCGCTCTTGTCGGCATCGGCTTGCGCCTGGGCGTCTTGCCGGGGCTTCGATGTGCTCGGTTGCCGGGGATTGTCGCCGTTGGTGAAGCCGATGAGGCTCTGAATGGTGGCCCTCCAGTCGTCGATCTTGTCTGGCGCTGGAGGGTAATCTAGAAGCAGCTGGGCTCGGGCCAGCGCTTCCTATGGAGTCTTGGGTGGTGGTGGCGAGCGATGCGAGGTGTGGGATATGCTCAGACTTCTAACAGTGTTAGAAGGAGCAACATCTCGTCTAGGCGACCGTACTGCGCTCGTGCCAGCGTGTTGACGTGTATGTTGGCCTTGAGCGTCCCGCGACCCACCAGCTTACATGGATGACATAGTGGTCAAGAGCAAGGACAAAGAAACTTTGATCCAAGATCTGGACGAGACTTTTGCAAATCTGCGCAAGATCAATCTCAAGTTGAATCCTGAGAAGTGCGTGTTTGGAGTTCCTTCCGGCAAGCTTCTCGGATTCTTTGTGTCTCAGCGGGGGATCGAAGCCAATCCCGACAAGATCAAGGCCATTGAGCAGATCGAAGCACCGAAGCGCGTCAAAGATGTGCGAAGGCTTGCCGGCTGTGTTGCTGCTATCAGTAGGTTCATCTCTAAGTCTGCTGAGCGTGCCCTACCATTTTTCAAAATTTTGAAAAAGGCAGGTCCAATGAAATGGACTCCGGAAGCGGAGGCTGCATTGCAGGACTTGAAGAGATACCTATCCTCCACTCCAATACTTATCGCACCTAGGCCACAAGAGAAGTTGTTGCTATATCTAGCAGCAACCAATCAAGTGGTTAGTGCTGCGTTAGTAGCGGAGAGGGAGGCGGATGATGAGCCAGCGACCGCGGCAAGTGAATCTAGCGACAAGCAGGGGGCTTCCCCGACAAGCTCTGGTCCCGACAAGGATGGATCTGTGCAGCTGCCGGAAGAGAAACAAAAGAAGATGGTGCAGCGCCCAGTTTATTTTGTCAGTTCCCTTCTACAGGGAGCTAGATCAAGGTACTCTGGGGGTGCAGAAGCTGCTTTTCGGCCTTCTCATGGCCTCGAGGAAGCTGCGCCATTACTTTCAAGCACACGAGATCACAGTTGTCACTCGCTTTCCGTTGAAGAGGATATTGCAGAATCCAGAAGCAACAGGCAGGATTGTCGAGTGGGCACTGGAATTGTCAAGCTTTGGCCTCAAGTTTGAAAGTACTTCAACTATTCAGAATCGAGCATTGGCAGAATTCATAGCAGAATGGACGCCAACACCTGATGAAGAAACTCCGGAGAGGAGCATCCCCGTCAAGGAAGCGAACAAAGAATGGATCATGTACTTTGATGGTGCCTTCTCGCTGCAAGGCGCCGGTGCGGCCGTACTACTCGTCGCACCCACCGGAGAACACCTCAAGTACGTGGTCCAGATGCACTTTCCCAAGGAACAAGCAACAAACAATACTGCAGAGTATGAAGGTTTGCTTGCCGGACTCAGGATCGCCGCGGACCTTGGGATCAAGAAGCTCATTGTCAGGGGTGACTTGCAGCTTGTCATCCGTCAAGTAAACAAAGATTATCAGAGTCCGTTGATGGAAGAATACATCGATGAAGTGAGGAAGCTAGAAGAACATTTTGATGGCCTGCAGATGGAACACGTTCCAAGAGCTCAGAACGACATTGCAGACGGCCTGTCAAAGTGCGCCGCACTCAAGTTACCTGTGGAACCAGGAATTTTTGTGCTCAAGCTGACTCAACCATCTGTAACACCATCAACTGGACAGAGCAAGAAGAGGAAGTTAGTTACCGGCGACTACTTTCCGGCAGAGCTCCCCGGAGCCGCCGTCAAGAAGGTCCCCAAGATCAACACAAAGAGTGCTGAGGGGCAGTCTGCTCCGACAAGCCCTAAGGTTTGTTTCGTTGAAGCAGACGCTCCCGACAAGCAGTGTCCCGACACGCTTGACGGGGAACATCACGCTCCGGCTGAATCACAAATTCTTGCCGTAGAAGAGATGTTCCCGCAGCAGCATTTGCGCCTTTAGTCCTTGTCGTGGAGCCACAAGCTCCGGCATGGGCACAGCAGATCGTCCATTTCCTTCAAACAGGAGAACTTCCCGAAGAGCAAGAAGAAGCGGAGAGAGTAGCCCGGCAATCAAGTATGTACCTGTTTGTCGATGACATACTGTACAGAAGAAGATTCAACAGAGTGAAATTGAAGTGCATTTCCCGGGAAGATGGACAGGAGCTGTTGGCGGAGATACATGGAGGCATATGTGGTCACCACATTGGCGCAAGAGCACTTGCCGGCAAAGCCTTCCGGCAAGGTTTCTTCTGGCCGACAGCCCTCCAGGATGCAACTACACAAGTAACCAAGTGTGAAGCATGCCAGTTCCACTCCAAGCAGATACATCAACCAGCTCAAGCTCTCCAAACAATCCCTTTATCCTGGCCATTTTCGGTCTGGGGGCTCGACATCCTCGGCCCCTTTCCCTGAGCTGTCGGGGGCTTTGAGTACTTGTACATTGCAATCGACAAGTTCACAAAGTGGCCTGAAGTGGAAGCAGTGAGGAAGGTGACAGCACAATCAGCAGTCAAGTTTTTCAGGTCAATTGTTTGCCGTTTCGGAGTCCCTAACAGGATCATCACCGACAATGGCACACAATTCACGAGCCGCACCTTCATGCAGTACGTCCAAGATCTTGGCGCCAAGATCTGCTTCGCTTCTGTTGCTCACCCGAGAAGCAACGGTCAAGCGGAGAGGGCAAACGCTGAAGTGCTACGCGGGCTCAAGACCAGAACTTTCGACAGGCTGCGCAAGTGCGGAAGAAATTGGATCGAGGAGCTGCCGGTGGTTCTTTGGTCGATCAGGACGACGCCAAATCGAGCCACTGGCCAGACACCTTTTGGTCTAGTCTATGGAGCAGAAGCAGTTCTCCCCACGGAACTCGTATACGGATCGCCTTGAGTGCTTGCTTATGATGAGCTTGAGCAAGAGCAGCTGCGGCAAGATGACGCGCTGCTCCTCGAGGAAGATCGTCTTCAGGCTGCTGTACGAGCTGCTCGCTACCAGCAAGCTTTGCGTCGCTACCATAGCCGCAAAGTTAATGCCAGAAGCTTCGAGGAAGGCGAGCTTGTTCTTCGGCGCGTTCAATTCGCCAAGAATTCCAACAAGTTGACGCCGAAGTGGGAAGGCCCTTATCGGGTGAAACGAGTCACTAGGCCAGGCGCTGTCCGCCTTGAGACCGAAGATGGCTTTCCGGTGAGCAACTCCTGGAACATAGAGCATCTTCGTAAGTTTTACCCATAAGGCGCGGTTGCCGGAACCTGTTCCGGCAACCACCTTTTGTACAAGCCTTGCCGCTGTTGCATGTAACCCTTTGTACAAAGCCGGGTGCAGATCCTGTGCATAAATAAAGTTCATATGCTTAGCGCATGTTGTCAAATTTCATGGCCTCTTCCTTTTTGCATGTTGTCAAATTTCATGGCCCCATATCATTACTTTCTCTTCTTTCTATTTTCTCAAAAAAAGAAGGTTCCTTCGCCCACAAG
>NC_041385.1:207852367-207898320 GCF_002162155.2 Triticum dicoccoides | reverse complement strand
AAAGGTGTGGACCAGGCGTCGTTCAAAGGAGTCTAGCCTTGCCGGGACACAGACGACAGAAAAGCTAAGTTGCCAAAGTTTGAGCATGATCAGTTTTTAAAATTTTAAGTTATCTTCCTTGAACGACCGTACTTTGTATGGAAAACCTGTGCGCGGAGGAACCTCTTCGTAGCTAGTTGCGCCCTTACTTTGTTTCGAGTCCGATCAACAACTTAAGTGTGCTGCAACTAGTTGCGGCAAGGTTTCTTGCCGGAGCCGGCACCGCCAGCAGGCTGCTGATGTTCCGCACTCAGCACTTGCGGCAAGCGTGCCCACACCGGCAAGTTCCCTAAAAGCGTAGTGTAAAAACATACAAAGAAGGGAATCAAGTAAAGGAGATAGCACAGCAAGCATTGCCCAGAATAAAATTATATTACAAAAGTAACTTGTTGCGGCACTAACTAAATTGTTATCATGACTTAAATAAACAATGACAAGGATGGGAGAAGAAGGGTGGCCTAATCCACGCGCTCGCCGTCAACCCTCCTGACCTCGTTCACCTTGTCCACGATGGGTGCGACAATGGCTTTGAGTTCTTCAAGATCAGCACCCACCGACAGCTTCTTGAGGACGCGGGGGAGGTCGAGGCTCGGATTGCGGAAGAGTATCTTCACTAACACCTTCTCCAAGACCTTGGCGCAGAATGCGCGCGACTCATCCGCCAGCTTCTTTGGGATCCTTTCCCGGAGTTGCTGGAGGGCCGTCACCACACCCTTGAAGAAAAGAGTAAGCTTGGCGCTGGGCTGGAGGTTTTCGTCAGTGGAGTACCCGAAGCCCGCCAAGTCCAGCTCCGCCAGCTCCTCGTCGATGGCTGCAGCGATGTTGACGAGGCCCTCCGTCCAGAGCTCCATCGTAGCCTTGAAGGTGTTCTGAGTCTCGGCGGCCCTCGTCAGCAGCTCCTCGTTGCCCTTGATCTCCTTCTTCAAGTCATCCTCGCGCTTTTTGGCGCCATCCAGCGTCTCTGTCAGTGTGGCCAGCTTCAGCTCCAGATCAGCGCTCGAATCCTTGGCGGCGTTCAGTTGCTTGATCTTGTCGGCAAGTTGAACTTGCAGATCGCCATGGGCAAGGGCATCCTTCTCACGTTCACGCTGGAGTGCGGCAAGCTCTTCATCTTTCCCTTTCATGTCAGCCTCCAGCTGCATCACCTTCGCTTCCAATTCCCTCTTGGCGGCCTCGGCAGCTGCGGCAGCATCCTTCGCTTCCTTGAGCGCCCCGCCAAGTGATTGTTCCCGGGAAGCGAGATCCTCCTCGTGGCTGTCCAGATTAACCTTTTTCTGTGTCAGCTCACCTTCCCGCCTGGACAGCTCCTCGGCAGCAAGCCTCTGCTGCTCCTCGACTTCAGCCTTTTCAAGGATGAACGCCTTCTTCGCCTCCACAAGCTGCGCCCTCTCCTCTGCGATGGATTGGAGGGCCTCCTGGTTGCGGCTCTTGAGCTCCTCCGCATGCTTCTCTATGTCAACTCCCGCCCGCGCGACAAGCGCTTCCCGGGACTCAAGCTTCGCTTGCCGGGCGCGATAGAGTGACACCAACTTTCAGAGCAACTGCTCCTCCTCAGACTCGCCGCCGCTGCTGCTTGGCGCGTCAACCACTGCCAGCCCAGCGGAAGCGAGTACTTCCCCGTCAAACTCCTCTCCTTCAACCGGCGCCCTGGAGCTTGACGCCCAGGGAAGCTTGATGTATACGCCCTCGCCGGCATTCAAGTAGGCGCCTGGCTGGGGCTCCTCGGAGCCCGGCGCTGCTTCAGCGGCGGAGGGGTTGGCGGTCGGTGTAGCGCCTTGCGCTCCTGCGCCCTCCGTGTCGTCAGTACGATCGCCGGACCCCTCGCTAGCTCCTGCGCTAGCAGCCTTGGCGGCTTCTTCGTCGGCGGGTTCGTCAGCGCCGGCCTCTTCCTCGTCAGCGGCGGCGTCTTCAGTATTGCCGCGTGCGCCTTCCTCGCCGGTGGCCTCAGTCTCCATCGGGTCTGTGAGAGGGGGATCTGAACACAGGAAGAGGAAGAAAAAGTCAAGAAAAGATCCAAAAAGAAGATCAGAAGAAAAACCCGAGGGAAGATTCCCGACAAGAAGGGTTACCTGTGCTGGGCTCTGTGACCATGGGCTTCACCACCAAAGGCTCACTGGTCCCATCCCTTGCCGGGGACCTCTCCCTAGCCGGAGAGCGCTCCCTTATCGGGGAATCGCCCCTTGGCGGCGTAGTCGAAGCAGACAACACCTCCGGGGCGGCTTCTGATTGCTCCTGATGGGCCTGCTCTGCTCCTACACAAGTAAATCAACAATCAAGATGTCAGCAAAAGGAAAAGCACCCATGCGCGCCCCACAACAGGAAGTGAACCAAACACTTACGCTGGGGGCTGTGCTGGGGGCTGCTTCGAGGAGATGGTGCCGGGTCCGTCAGGGTAGTCTCGGACGTGTCCTCTGCCATCACAGCAGGGTCATCCTCAATGACAACCACGGGGACCTTGGCCCTCTTCGCCGCTCTCTCGGCCAGAGTCCTGAAATGGAACAAGGATTCAGAGGGAGGCAGATCAGATGCAAGATAGGAAACAACAAAAATTGAAGAAATACAAGTACAACAAGGAGAAAGCTTACTCCTCCTCCTCTTCTTCCTCCTCGTCGGAGCTCAGCGCAGAGAGGTCGAAGTCTGGTATCCTTTCTGCACGGTGAGGCAGAGGAGTGGGCTCCCTTCGACGTTTACCAGGAGCTGCGGCAGGATCAGGCATGGCGGCCCGGGAAGATCCCGCCTCAGTTGCTGGCACGGCCTGAGACGCTCCCGCGGCAACGGTACTTGCCGCGGTGAAGCGTGTCCCATGGCGCTGTGGCTGTTGGCCTGCCTGCCGCCCTGCTATGTCTCCAGTTCGACGGAGGCGCCTTCTTGGTTGAAATTGGGGCTGCGCTGGGGGCTCCGCCTGCGGCAAGCTGCTCGAAGACGGCTGGCCGCTCACGCCCTCGGCGGGCTCGCTCGCTTCGGCTTCGGGCTCCCCCTCGCCAACAACTCCTCCGGCAAGGTCCTCCCGGTCGGCAAGGCTTGCCGCCTCGGCCGCCTCTGCCTCCTCCAACATGAAGCCAAACTCGCCCGCGGCGGCGGCTGCCGGCGCCTCTTCGGCCCTGGTGGCTATGTACCGCATCTCGTCGTCGGTGATGTCGCGGGTGAGGAGCCTCTGCTCGTCGGCGTGGACTGCTACCTCCACCAAGCCATCGAAGAATTGCCGCACGACGTCGTCGGCAGGCTCCATCCAAGTTGGGCTTATCCCGTGTGAGTCGCACTCCAGCATCATTGCACAGATACGATCACGCTGGGAGTTGTTGCACAGTGGGATGACGCCCTGCGGCAGCCTGAACCACTCCGGATGGTTGACGTCATGCTTGAACAGCTCCTTGATCATCCCGTCAAGCTCTAGGACTGTGAAGTTGAAGTTGAGGCCTGGACGCAGCCTCATGATATCCGCCGGGCCGCCAAACACCCAGGCGGGCCTCCCCCTCTTCTGCAGAGGGGCGATGCGAAGGCGAAGGAAATCCGCGCCAACGGCCCCTGCTGTGAGCCCGGAAAGCCTGAGCCGCAGGATTCTGGTGGTGGCGATCTTCAGCTTGGCGTCGTTCGGCGACAGAGCGCTCCAATCGCCGCCGCGCACTACCCGGGTTTGGCGCAAGTTAGTGAATGGCTGCGGGTTGGCGTTAACGATCCAGCACCACTCCGCCCTCCACTCATCCCACTTGCTGCGGAGCTCGCCCTCCAGATACACCTCCTTCATGCCGATTCGTGAGATCCAGGCGATTCCGCCAGCCAATGGCTCTCCTTTCTCGGCTCGGGGGGTGAAATAGTGGCAAAAAAGAGCAACATTTGGGTGGATGCCAACGAAGTTCTCGCAGAGGTGTGCGAAAACCGCCATTGTCAGAACGGCATTGGGGGTGAAATCAAGAAGATGAAACCCGTAGGTATTCATGATATCACAGAAGAAATCGGAAAAAGGTGGGCAGAGCCCGCAATAGAAGAACACCGGAAAGAAATAGTACCCTTTTGGGCACCGCTTCGAAGTGGAAGCTTCGGCGGAGAGCACCGGCGTGCGCGGATGCGCCCGCGTCTCCGTCGACCAGAAGAGGTAAAACTCCTCCCGCAGCGCCTTCGGGGTGAGCTCAAGGGGGAAAGCACTCGCTCCTTGCGCAGCGCCTCAAGCCGCAACGCCTCGGCCGACTTTGTGCTCGACTTTGTGCTCTTGCCGGTCTTCGGAGTCATGGCGGAAGCGGCGGGGGAGCGCGGAAGTGTTGAGGGCGACAGCGGCGACGGGCGGCGGAGCGCTGCTCTCTTTCGGCTTGGGAAGCGGAGGGGAGCGGCGGAGCTTTCGGAGGAAGATACTGCAAGTAGCAAAGGTGGGGGAACGGCCCTGTTTCCTCTGCTTATAAACAGGGGAGGCGAACGTTACGCCTTTCCTGATTAAAGAATTGCCCACGATCTCTCCCACGACGCCGCGTTTGACGCGTGCCGTTACGGGAGGGGGCGGTGGATACGGAGTCAGATTTAGTGTGGACCCAGGCCGCGTGTGCCCGTGCCCTGTTTTGGGCCTGGCCCAACAGCGCTCGGCACCGTGTATGGCCCAGGCCCGGGGGCTCCTGTCGGTGTACTAAAGTAGGGGTACCTTAGTATCCCGAACTTGTGCACGGGCAGTCGCAGCATCCCGCGGCAAGGCTTGCCGGGCGTCCGCCAAGATCCTTCGCCATTCCTATTACTGCCATTCAAGAACAAAGTGTTTAACTGAGAAGACAGAATCCCGGCAAGAGGAGTTTGCCGGGAAGGACAAGACCCCGTCAAGAGGAGCTTGCCGGGAAGGCCAACCAAGGCATTTTAAGAGACTTGCCGCTCGTCCCGGCAAGGCCCGGCGAGCGACTAGCTTGCGGGTGCGACAAGACAGCGACCGCGGCAAGGCGCTTGCTGCGGCGAAGCCACCACTCTGCGCCCACGCTCCAGCGCATCCGATGACGTGTCGCCGCTGGATCGCTCCTGGTGCACGTGGCGGGTAGCTGTGCAGCCAAGCGGTGTGAGGTGGTAAGAGAAAATGACTAGGAGGCCATCGTGGCGATCGGTTGCGCCCCTAACAGTCGTTTCTTGCACTGTTTAGGCGACCGGACGGGCATTAAATGCCCTTGTCCCCTGCCGTCAGAGTTAGGTAGGGGGCACTGTTGATAGCGGTTGTACCAACCCCTGTTTTTACTTTTTTACCCCTCTCCCTACACTGCCACCTGTCGGTGACCCCTTTAGACTATAAAAAGGAGGCCCATGTGCACGTAGGGGGGGTTCGACTCATTCGAAACTACAACACACCCACGCTCTCGAGCAAGAACAGGATAGAAACACAAAGCAGCAGTAGGAGTTTTATCTCTCCGGAGAGCTCCGAAGCTGGGTAAAATCCCTCGTGTGCTTCGCCTCGATCTGCTCTTCGTGCGCCCTCCGCTACCTTGCCGGACCGAAAGGGGCCCTGCCCCATAGGTGTTCGTTTCCCACGAAACTTAGCCATAGAATTCTATAATTTTAAATTTCGGCGAAGCCCCTAGTGTTTGGAAGACCGAATTCGGGGCGCCTTCCACGCTTGGGCCGGACAAAGCCGACTCCTCGCTCTAAGCGGCATAAGTCTTTAGGGACTTGAGAAAACCTCTCTAACAATGACTGGCTCTCGCCCTATCATGACGGTCAGTTTTAGCTTTCTCCACTGAGGTGCTCAACCCAGCTCAACTGGGGCACAATCGCAGTGGTTCTCCCAGCGCTACCTTAGCCAATATAACGGAACGTAAGGTACCAAAACATGGGAGCCGGGCAAACCCAACTATTGACCCAAGACATGATTCGGAGCCGATGCATATAATGCTATAAGTTCGGGGTGCCGCACTTGTGAAAGTGTTCAGACTTATCACACCATATTTTGGGGAACTTAAGCCCCTGGTGTATTTGGCCGTACCAGAGCGTACGGATGCAACATGTCATAAGCGAACATATATAGACAGAAAAAGGAATGCAATAATAGGCAAAAAGTGATGCATTGTTTATTCAAAAAATACTGCAATGAAAGCAAAACGATGCAAATAGTGCAATAAGCAAGGGATGGGACTATTTAACATGTCCCCCTCCAGGGGTAGGTCGCGGGATGGTATGTAAAACAGGTATACTGCTCGTAATAGAGACTACCTGGACACTCGACGTAGCTTTTCTGCTTCCCTGGCTGTTGCATCGTGAGTTCGGCAATTCTACTGCCGGACAGGGCTTCTGGAAAACGGAGTCCTGCGAATAAGAAAAAAAAGAATGACACAATTGGGAGCCCCTGGTGCGGGTGAGCCACTCTTCGGGCATGCCGTGGTCGTGCCCCTACCTCTATGCCCATGGTATCTCTAGAGCGTAATTATATACGCGTGGTACTGGTCTCGCGATTTCGCGGGGCTGGGGTTGGGGCCGCATTGCTAAGCGTGCTCGGAACATGCCAGACAGTCTTGTTGTAGGTTACTCCGGGCACGCTTGACGGTGTCCGGCCGCTTAACAGCCGGACTCGAGAATTGCCTTAAGAGGCTGCTTTGTACTTCCACCGCGAGAGCTGCTGTATGCTCCTCCATTCGGAGAGAGCATTTGGTGTTTCCATTGACCGTGATTACTCCTCGGGGGCCTGGCATCTTGAGCTTGAGGCATGCATAGTGCGGCACCGCATTGAACTTTGCAAATGCGGTTCGTCCGAGCAGTGCATGATAGCCGCTGCAGAACGGGACTATGTCGAAGATTAACTCCTCGTTTTGGAAGTTATCCAGGGATCCGAAGACCACTTCAAGTGTAACTGAGCCTGCACAGTTGGCCTCTACACCTGGTATGACGCCTTTGAAGGTCGTCTTTGTGGGTTTAATCCTTCAGGGGTCTATGCCCATCTTGCGCACTGTATCTTGATAAAGCAGGTTCAGGCTGCTGCCGCCGTCCATCAGGACTCTAGTGAGGTGAAATCCGTCGACGATTGGGTCTAGAACCAATGCGGCGAATCCGCCATGGCGGATGCTAGTGGGGTGGTCCCTTCGATCAAAAGTGATCGGGCAGGAGGACCACGGATTGAACTTTGGGGCGACTGGCTCCATCGCATATACGTCCCTGAGTGCATGCTTCCGCTCCCTTTTGGGTATGTGGGTTGCGTATATCATGTTCACCGTCCGCAGTTGTGGGGGGAAACCCTTCTATCCTCTATTGTTCGGCGGCCGGGTCTCCTCCTCGTCATCGCTATGCAGCCCCTTGTCATTGTTTTCGGCAGTTAACTTGCCTGCCTGCTTGAACACCCAACAATCCCTGTTGGTGTGATTGGCTGGCTTTTTGGGGGTGCCATGTATCTGGCACGAGCGATCGAGTATTCGGTCCAAATTGGACGGGCCCGGAGTATTTCTTTTGAATGGCTTTTTTGGCAGACCGGGTTTAGAGCCTCTGAATTCGGCATTGACTGCCGTATCCTCAGTATTGTCACCATTAATGCGGCGCTTTTGCTTGTTGCGACGCGACCTGCCGTTGGTGTCCTTGGTATCCGAATTACCAGGGCTCTTGGTCATGTTGTTACTACGAGCTAGCCAGCTATCCTCTCCCGCGCAGAAGCGGGTCATGAGTGCTGTGAGGGCTGCCATGGATTTCGGCTTTTCCTGTCCTAGGTGCCGGGCAAGCCACTCGTCGCGGATGTTGTGTTTGAAGGCTGCAAGGGCCTCTGCATCCGGACAGTCGACGATTTGATTTTTCTTGGTTAGGAACCGTGTCCAGAATTGTCTGGCCGATTCTTCTGGCTGCTGAATTATGTGGCTTAGGTCATCGGCGTCTGGTGGTCGCACATAAGTGCCCTGGAAGTTGTTGAGGAATGCGGCTTCCAGATCTTCCCAACAACTGACTGACTCTGCTGGCAAGCTGTTAAGCCAATGCCGCGCTGGTCCTTTAAGCTTGAGTGGGAGGTATTTGATGGCGTGTAGATCATCACCGCGGGCCATGTGGATATGGAGGAGATAGTCCTCGATCCAGACCGCCGGGTCTGTTGTGCCATCGTATGATTCAATGTTTACGGGTTTGAAACCCTCAGGGATTTGATGATCCATCACTTCGTCTGTGAAGCATAGTGGGTGTGCGGCGCCTCTGTATTGGGCTATGTCACGACGTACTCAAATGAGCTTTGTCTACTGTGCTCGGCCCGGCCGGAATTGTTGTATCCGGCGTGATGGTTGTCATCACGTATCGTGGTGCACCCACGCTATCTGTAGTTCGATCTTGTTTGCCTTGCCTTGTCCTCGAGTATATCCTGCAGGTCTGGTGCATTTTCCCGCGCCTTGGTATTTTTTGAGTGGCGCCGGGGTGCAGCTTGAGTGTAGGGCCGAGAGGCCTCTCTGTCGCGGCCACGAGGTGGCCGGTCGGCCGTATTATGCGCTGGTAATGTAGGTTTAGGTGCTTCCTCCTGTAATCGGGGTAGCAGCCTGCGTTTTGGGTAGCTCTTGGAGGGGTGTTCGAGTTCATACTCTTCGGCCGCAAGGACTTCAGTCCATCTGTCGGCTAGCAAGTCTTGGTCAGCTCTAAGCTATTGCTGCTTTTTCTTGAGGCTGCTTGCCATGGCCATAAGCCTGCGCTTGAAACGCTCTTGTTCGACGGGATCCTCAGGCACGACAAATTCGTCGTCGTCGAGGCTTGCCTCGACTTCAGAGGGAGGCATATAATTATCGTCCTCTACCTCTCTGTCTGCCGCTCTCTCATCAGGGCTGGCTTCTCCATCCTCCTGCGCTGAATCCTGCTGGAGGGGGTTGTCTTCGGCACTGTTCGGGGTGTTATTGTCTCCGGCGCCGGAATCTCCATTTTTGCTGTGGCGGGATTTAGAGCGGCGCCGCTGACGCCGGCGCTTAGGCTGTTTCTTGGAGGGGTCATCCTCCATTGTTCCATCGCCATTCCCATCCTTTGGGATGTCCACCTTGTAAATGTCATATGACGAGGTGGCCTTCCAGTGCCCTGTAGGCGCTGGTTCTTGGTCGTCTCCTGCATCGTCGTCCATACCGTCGATGTCTTCGGAGTCGAAGTCTAGCATGTCGGTTAAGTCATCGACAATGGCTACGAAGTGGGTGGTGGGTGGGCACTGAATTTCTTCGTCGTCCGCATCCCAACCTACCTGACCATAGTCCGGCCAGGGCTCTCCTGATAAAGAGAGAGACTTTAGTGAATTCAGGATGTCGCAAAAGGGCGAGTTCTGAAAGATGTCCGCAGCATGAACTCCATGATCAGCGCCCAATCGGATTCGATTGGCAGGGGCCCGGAAGGTTCGGAGTCCGGAGAGGAGTCCGGTACCTTGGAGTCATGAGCTTCACAAAGGACAGGGTTGGTATTCGGCTCTATCGCCGTAGAGGTAGCAGCCCCCGAGGCGGTGTCCAGCCACCCGTCCTCGATCGGCGTAGTCGGCTCTGAGCTAAGGGTCAGAGCGGACACGTGTGCAGCGTCCAGGGCACTGTCCGGCAGTAGAGCTAGATCATGCCCATCGTGACAGTGCGGCACGCTTGGCTGTGGATCGAACCTATCGAAGATCAAGTCTCCGCGGACGTCAGCCGTATAGTTTAAACTTCCAAATCTGACCTGATGGCCAGGGGCGTAGCTCTCAATCTTCTCCAGATGGCCAAGCGAGTTGGCCTGCAGTGCAAAGCCGCCGAATACGAAGATCTGTCCGGGGAGAAAAGTCTCACCCTGGACCGCGTCGTTGTTGATGATCGAAGGAGCCCATCGGGCCTAAAGGTGACGACACAGAGGAACTCTCAATGAAAGCACCAATGTCAGTGTCAAAACCGGCGGATCTCGGGTAGGGGGTGCCGAACTGTGCGTCTAGGCGGATGGTAACAGGAGACAAGGGACACGATGTTTTTACCCAGGTCCGGGCCCTCTCGGTGGAGGTAAAACCCTACTCCTGCTTGATTAATATTGATGATATGGGTAGTACAAGAGTAGATCTACCACTTGATCAAAGAGGCTAAACCCTAGAACCTAGCCTATGGTATGATTGTTGTTCGTCCTACGGACTAAAACCCTCGGGTTTATATAGGTACCGGAGAGGGCTAGGGTTATGCAGAGTCGGTTATAGTGGTAGGAGATCTACATATCTGTATTGCCAAGCTTGCCTTCCACGCCAAGGAAAGTCCCATCCGGACACGGGACGGAGTCTTCAATCTTGTATCTTCATAGTCTAGGAGTCCGGCCAACGGTGATAGTTCGGCTATCCGGACACCCCCTAATCCAGGACTCCCTCACCCTTCCCTTCAATTTTTAGTGAGGTTCTACCCGAAAAACCCCCCCTCCAAAGCGAAATTAGTTAAGCCCAAGCCCATAATTCAAAAATTACTTCTTTACATCTTTTATGGCTTATTTTGACAATATGCCCCGAAAAGGCGGAATCGAACTGACCCTTAACTTGCAATTCAATTGTGCGTGCAATGATGAATCACTCCTGCCTGCTATCTATACATTTAGGCATCATCATACATGGCATAACCTAATACATGTGCATTCCATTGTAGAATCTGGAATGTGCAATGTTTATGTTATTTCATACGTTGCACATGATGTTTAAATGCCCCTTAAATCTGGTCAGTCAAGTGATGGTCTTTAAGCCTCCTTCTTTGCTTCTTTTCTTGATATGTAACATTTTCTCACACATCTGTTCAATTGCTTGTTTGCATCATCCAGCCATACTAGGACTGTTTGCTTTGATTACCTGCTGTTCTTGACCTAACACTCTAACAGAGCTTGTCAACGATTTAAACACTAAGAGCTGCTGTAGTGGGGCCTTGTCTAACTCATAGGTGACATAAAGGTTTGGCTGTACACTACAGTAGGCTCTCCAAGAGTACCTGGAGATCCAGTTCGAAGGTATGCCTAGTTTTTACATAGTGCAGACATAGTAAATGCTCATTTCATTGTGTGCAAGTGCAAGAGATGTGGCATGCTTCATTATGTGTTGTTGTTTTGTTATAATCTCATCCTTTTGTGTTCACAGACTGAAAAGTGTGCATATTTATCTTCCAAGGAGACGAGTAACTAGTTTGTGTCACCTTGCAAAGGGGGTGCAATGAAGATAAGATTGAAGATTTCCAAGTACAAGATGTTAGGAAGGAGCCTTGCAAGAGAAGTAGGAGCTGCGCTGAGCCTCTTCAATCTGCTAAGGTAAGTCAATGTATGCAACTCAACAGTTCAATTCCTTGTTTGTTTCAGGCATAGTGAATTTTCTCTTTTCAATTGCTTTATTTGTCCTCAGTTAATGAGATGCCCAAATAATCATGCCTGATGTTCGGTAATTGTATAACTATTAGTTGACATAATTAAAGGCCTTACCATTTAATTACTCTGCCGAAGTGTGCCTGAAGCTTTGAAGTCTAGTAACCAACTATTATTGCATGAGGCTCACAATCTAGTTTATACTACGCTAATGATTGCATAGTTTTGCCCGCTGTAGTATGTTTGTATGAACCCCTCTGCTGTTCATCCTGCTCCCTAAGACTTTAATTGAGGTACAGAATGGCCAACTGCTTGCTTACTTATACGCAACATGCTATCTAAATTTGTAACTTGTCTGTGTTTTTGATTGGGCCCCAACATCATGCTCCTCTGGTGAGCTAAGAGGGATTTCTGTATGCAAGCTGCACAGACTATCTTTTTTATAATTTTTAAAATATCACCTGCTTATGCTTCATGACGTGTAACATTTTTTTTAAAAGTGACGTGTAACATTATTGTTAGTCCTGTTTTGCCATGTAGTACAAAATAGTGTCTTGCTTGCTTCACTGTTGTAACTATATTTTTGCCCTAGTCATGTGTACTTACAGAAACATTTCAGGATGAAGTGACATCAACACAAAGACCTGCGAGCAGTGTGACATGGCCATTACCGAATGATTATGGATTGGAATTGGAATCTGCTGATGTTCTCGAGCATCAAGTAGAGGTAGCAAGACAACATGTACATGATTGTCAATGTATAATCAACAAGTTGAGACTGGACATGCAGGTATTAGATGCAGGAGTCAAAAAAATGAAACAAGACACTGAGGTAACCATGAAGGAATTGGAGATTTTGCAGACTGAAATTTGTGCTATCTGAATCCGGCCAATCCTATTTTCTGAAGAGATTATAGTTCAAATGGAGTTAAGTTGATGCGCGTCCATGATGTATGAGCTGTATTTGCCCAGTGTATGTAATTTGCTGTTTGTGTATGCTTTATTATCACCTGTGGCAAACCATAATGCCTAGTGGGTATAATCGGCTATAATTTATTTATTGTATAGTGTAGGATTATTCTACCTTTCTATGCCTTGATCTCTTTGTTGTATAGTGTATGCTTTTTAGAGGTGATAATATTGAGTAGGCTAATTCTTTGAATATGCTATATCGTTCAAACGGGGGCCAACTTGCCCGACCATGGCCCTTCACGGGCTGTACGATCCATGGGCCATGTACGAGACATCGGATCCATGGGCCTTCAATGTCTCGTAGGATCCATGGGCCTTCTACGTCTTGTAGGATCCATGGGCCTTCTACATCTCGTAGGATCCATGGGCCTTCTACGTCTCGTAGGATCCATGGGCCTTCTACGTCTCGTAGATTCCATGGGCCATGTAAGGGCCAACTCATTTATGGGTCTTGTACGGGCCTTTAATGGGCCATAGACGGACCTCTAATGGAAATCGTACGTTTGATGGCCTGACCATAACGGGCAGTTAATAGGCCGTATTTGGTGATGCTATGAAAATGGCCCAACAGATTAACGGTCCACAAACGGGCCGACTGTAATGACGGGCTGAATTTGGCCCACAAGCAGAAAATGACAGTAACGGGACGTAAGTAACCAAATGCTGCAAATGAGCCCAAGAATAAATGGGCCCTCAGAAGGCCGAAAGTTAACTTGGGCTGGAAACGGCCCAACGGAATAACGGGCCGTTAATGGGTATAAAGTGATACACTGTTCATTACGGGCCAGTTTCACCATGGGCCGTTAATGTGTGCAAAGTGATACACTGTTCATTATGGGCCAGTTTCACCACGGGTCGTTAATGGGCCAAGAGTTACAAAGGCCTCATATGGGCCGAAAGACGTCATGGGCCAGAAGTGAAAATGGGCTAGAATCATATTGGATGGCCCAGATGACGCTACTGGGCCTAATTTAGATAGGGCGTAACGGGCTGCAAATGGGCTATATGTGAATAGGCCGTTAACAGGCTTTCCATGGGCCAGCCCGTCAGCTTTTGACCAAGTCAAACGGGCCGACCTTTTCACAGGAATGGGCCACTGTTGGGCCGTGGCACGGGTCGATGTATCATAGGTGCCTTCTATCCAATGAGTGGATGACATCTGTCCCAACGATGAGCCGACACGTGTTTCCTCCAGCCAATGATGATTTTACACGTGGAAAATCCCCATTGGTCAGGGTTGTTAACGGATTCTTGGATCCAAAACGCGACCCAAAAGCTTAACGGCGTTCCTTTACGGTCGATGCCACGTGTCGGTCACCCTTGACGAAAGCACTTCTGTGACGCACGATTTATCATCGTGGAAGTGGACACTTCTGTGATGATAATTTCGGTAATGTCATGGAACACTTCTATGACAGCACAGGTATCACTATCTTGATTCTGTCATAAATTTGTCATGGATGTACATGCAGGACAGAAAACGTGACCTACTGTGACAAACACGTATCATCACGGAAGTGTATTTTTTTGTAGTGGAGGCTAGTGTCGGTGTAGTCGGCGATCGCCGCGGCATGATGAACAAGGGCAGGCCTCACCGCCACCAAGTCCTCGTGGGCCTCCTGTCGGAACATGGCCAACTGGGCTAGATTTAGCCAAGGGTACCACGCCCTGACAAACTCCAAGGCCCGCCTGGCGCCTGCCCGGGCCGAAGAAGCCTTCCACGCCTCGAAACGGCCGATTGCCACATCCAGCCAGTCGGCAGTCCAACTGGGGGTGCATGGAGCCTGGATGCTTGGCCAGAGGGCAGAGACCACCTGGGCCCCGACACGCTGCAGCCGGCGAAGCATTCGGTGAGCCAGCTGGAGACGGGCCTGGATGGCACGGAGCTGCTCGTCAAGCGTCCGACGGGTGTTGGGCACAATCTCCATGCCAGCCTGCTACTACCTCTTGAGCACTGCGTTGGATTTCCTCGAAGAGGAGAGGGTGATGCAGCAAAGTAGCGTAAGTATTTCCCTCAGTTTTGAGAACGAAGGTATCAATCCAGTAGGAGACCACGACAAGTCCCTCGTACCTACACAAAACGATAGCTCCTCGCAACCAATGCGATTAGGGGTTGTCAATCCCTTCACGGTCACTTACGAGAGTGAGATTTGATAGAGATGATAAATAATATTTTGTTGGTATTTTTGGTATATAGATGCAAAGTGAAAAGTAAAAGGCAAAGTAAAAACAAAGCAAATAAGAAAGTAATGGAGATTGTTATGATGAGAATAGACCCGGGGGCCATAGGTTTCACTAGTGGCATCTCTCAAGAGCATAGATATTCTACGGTGGGTGAAAAAATTACTGTTGAGCAATTGAAAGAATTGAGCATAATTATGAGTATATCTAGGTATGATCATGTATATAGGCATCACGCCCAAAACAAGTAGACCGAAACGATTCTGCATCTACTACTATTACTCCACTCATCGACCGCTATCCAACATGCATCTAGAGTATTAAGTTAAAAACAGAGTAACGCCTTAAGCAAGATGACATGATGTAGAGGGATAAATTCATGCAATATGATAAAAACCCCATCTTGTTATCCTCGATGGCAACAATACAGTATGTGCCTTGTTGCCCCTTCTGTCACTGGGAAAGGACACCGTAAGATTGAACCCAAAGCTAAGCACTTCTCCTATGGCAAGAAAGATCAATCTAGTAGGCCAAACCAAACTGATAATTCAAAGAGACTTGCAAAGATAACTCAATCATACATAAAACAATTCATAGAAGATTCAAATATTATTCATAGATAAGATGGATCATAAACCCACAGTTCATCGATCTCAACAAACACGCCGCAAAAAGAAGATTACATCGAATAGATCTCCACGAGAGAGGGGGAGAACATTGTATTTAGATCCAAAAAGAGAGAAGAAGCCATCTAGCTACTAGCTATGGACCCGAAGGTCTGATGTAAACTACTCACACTTCATTGGAGGGGCTATGGTGTTGATGTAGAAGCCCTACGTGGTGGATGCCCCCTTCGGCGAAGCTCCGGAACAGGCCCCAAGATGGGATCTCGTGGATACAGAAGGTTGCGGCGGTGGAATTAGGTTTTTGGCTCCCCCTGTGATTGTTTGGGGGTACGTAGGTATATATAGGAGGAAGGAGTACGTCGGTGGAGCAACAGGGGGGCCACGAGGCAGGGGGCGCGCCCTAGGGGTGGGGTGCCCCCCACCCTCGGACTGCCTCCTTTACTTCTTGGAGTAGGGTCCAAGTCTCCTGGATCACGTTCTGTGAGAAAATCACGTTTCCGTAGGTTTCATTCCGTTTGGACTCTGTTTGATATTCCGTTTCTTCGAAACACTGAAATAGGCAAAAAACAACAATTCTGGGCTGGGCCTCCGATTAATAGGTTAGTCCCAAAAATAATATAAAAGTGGAAAATAAAGCCCAATATAGTCCAAACCAGTAGATAAAGTAGCATTGAGCAATCAAAAATTATAGATACGTTGGAGACGTATCAGGCATCCCCAAGCTTCATTCCTGCTCGTCCTCGACTAGGTAAATGATAAAAAGAAATTTTTTGATGCGGAGGGATACTTTGGCATAATTTCAATGTAAATCTTCTTAATTGTGGTATGAATATTCAGATCCGAAAGATTCAAGACAAAAGTTAATATTGACATAAAAATAATAATACTTCAAGCATACAAATCAAAGCAATCATGTCTTCTCAAAATAGCATGGCAAAAGAAAGTTCATCCCTACAAAATCATATAGTTAGGCTATGCTTCATTTTCGACACACAAAGATGTTCCCAACTTCTATACCCCCGATGACAAGCCAAGCAATTGTTTCATACTTAAATAATCTCAAACTTTTTCAACCTTCACGCAATACATGAGCGTGAGCCATGGATATAGCACTATGGGTGGAATAGAATATGATGATGGGGATTGTGTGGAGAAGACAAAAAAGGAGAAAGTCTCACATTGACGTGGATAATCAACGGGCTATGGAGATGCCCATCAATTGATGTCAACATGAGGAGTAGGGATTGCCATGCAACGGATGCACTAGAGCTATGAATGCTCAACAAAAGAAAACTAGTGGGTGTGCATCCAACTCGCTTGCTCATGAAGACCTAGGGCATTTGAGGAATCCCATCGTAGGAATATACAAGCCAAGTTCTATAATGAAAAATTCCCACTAGTATAAAAAGACAACTTATGAGACTCACTACATGAAGAACAAGGTGCTACTTTGAAGCACAATATATGAGACTCACTACATGAAGAACAAGGTGCTACTTTGAAGCACAAGTGTGGAAAAAGACATAGTAGCATTGCCCTTTTTTTCATTCCTTTTTTTCTTTTTCTTTTTTTTCGGCCTTTTTTTTTCTTTTGGCCTTTCTTCTTTTTTTTTTCCTTTTTTTTCTTTTCTTTTTGGGCAATGCTCTAATAATGATGATTATCACACTTCTATTGGTTACAACATAAGGATTACAACTCGAAACTTAGAACAAGATATGACTCTATATGAATGCCTCCGGCGGTGTACCGGGATGGTGCAATGAATCAAGATGACATGTATGAAAAATAATGCATGGTGGCTTTGCCACAAATATGATGTCAACTACATGATCACGCAATGGCAATATGACAAAAGTAATGTATGTCATGATGATGATGAACGGAACGGGGAAAGTTGCATGGCAATATATCTCGGAATGGCTATGGAAATGCCATAATAGGTAGGTATGGTGGCTGTTTTGAGGAAGATATAAGGAGGTTTATGTGTGATAGAGCGTATCGTATCACGGGGTTTGGATGCACCGGCGAAGTTTGCACCAACTCTCAAGGTGAGAAAGGGCAATGCACGATACCGAAGAGGCTAGCAAAGGCGGAAAGGTAAAAGTGCGTATAATCCATGGACTCAACATTAGTCAAAAGAACTCATATACTTATTGCAAAAATTTAGAAGTCATCAAAAATCAAGTACTAAGAGCATGCTCCTAGGGGGATAGATTGGTAGGAAAAGACCATCACTCGTCCCCGACCGCAACTCATAAGGATGCACAAGCCAGGTACACTTCATGTTTCAAATTTGTTACACAACTTTCACCATACGTGCATGCTACGGGACTTGCAAACTTCAACACAAGCATTTCTCAAATTTACAAGTACTCAAGTAGCACTACTTTGATATTATCACCTCCGTATCTCAAAACAATTATCAAGCATCAAACTTATCTTAGTATTCAACACACTCAAAAGAAAGTTTCACATATCTTGAATACCAAGTATATTAATATTAAGCAAATTACCATGCTATTAACGAATCTCAAAATAATCTAAGTGAAGCATGAGAGATCAATAGTTTCTTCAAAACAAATCCACCACCGTGCTCTAAAAGATCTAAGTGAAGCACTAGAGCAAAAATTATCACGCTCAAAAGATATAAGTGAAGCACTATGAGAAAAACTATCAAGCTCAAAAAATATAAGTGAAGCACATAGAGTATTATAGCAAATTCCAGTTCATGTATGGCTCTCTCAAAAGGTGTGTATAGCAAGGATGATTGTGGTAAACTAACAAGCAAAGACGCAAATAATACAAGACGCTCCAAGCAAAACACATATCATGTGGTGAATAAAAATATAGCTCCAAGTAAATTACCGATGGAAGTAGACGAAAGAGGGGATGCCCCGGAAAGCTTTGACTTTTTGGTCTCCTTGGATTATCTTGGGGGTTCCATGGGCATCCCCAAGCTTAGCCTCTTGCCACTCCTTGTTCCATAATCCATCAAAAGAATTCACCCAAAACTTGAAAACTTCACAACACAAAACTCAATAGAAATCTCGTGAGCTCCGTTAGAGAAAGAAAACAAAATACTACTTTAAGATACTGTAATTAACTCATTCTTTATTTATATTGGTGATAAACCTACTGTATTCCAACTTCTATATGGATTATAAACTATTTTACTAGCCATAGATTCATCAAAATAAGCAAACAACACACGCAAAACAGAATCTGTCAAAAACAGAACAGTCTGTAGTAATCTGTAACTAACGCAAACTTCTGGAACTCTAAAACTCCTACCAAAATAGGAAGTCCTGGAAATTTTGTTTATTGAACATGAGCAGAAAGAATCAACGCAAAAGCACGTTCCTGTGATTTAAAAAAATTATATTCGTGTGTGCAAAGTTTCTGTTTTTCAGCAGAATAAAATCACTATCATCGTAGGTTATCCTATTGGTTCTACTTGGCACAAACACTAATTAAAACATAAAACCACATCCAAAGAGAAGGTAGATGGATTATTTATTCCTAAACAGAAGCAAAAACAAAAAATAAAATAAAATTGGGTTGCCTCCCAACAAGCGCTATCGTTTAACGCCCCTAGCTAGGCATAAAAGCGAGGATAGATCTAGGTAGTGCCGTAGTAATAAGATAGATCAGTGAAACTCATTTCATATTCTCTATGTTTGGCAGCAAGTTTTCTTTGAGGCAAGCAAAAGTAATCAAAAGGGCTAAATTTAATAGGGCAAAAATCCCCAAGATCAATTTAGGAGGTATAGGTTCCTCTTTCGGCCCTTCAGAATGCACAACCAATTCATCATTATAAGCATTCTTTTGACAGAACCTTGTGAGTCTAAACTCAAGAGAGTATCCTAACTCATTATTTTGAATAGCCAAATCATCATTAAGTTCAGAGATTCTATCAATTAAAATGTTGGTTGGCACCTTTTTTCTAAGGTTTTCATTGAAAGCAACATAGTCAAGAGATTGAAAACGCATAATTTCTTCTTGATCAAAGAGGATAGATTCTATGGGAGGATGGCCGGCGTCCACCCTATAATGCGCAAAGATTTCTTTGGCCTCTTTTATTATAAATCTGAATTCATGAGCCAAAAAGATAGTAGCGGCACGCTTAACAGAGGAGTGTTCGATATTAGAAAATTCTAGGAAAATCCTTTGTATAGAAGGGTGCATATGCATAAATTGCCTTTCAAGTTCAACGATAAGCATGACAATGGCGTCCGCAAGACTACTAGTTCTATGAAGAATAGAACTGCCCATAGAGGGCAAAGCACCAGCAGAAGTAAAGAAATCTTGAATAACTCCTTTTCCAATAATATTACCACTACCGATTCCTAATCTTTTTGTATGATAGGTAGGGGATTCTTCAGCAGGAGCTTCAGAATTTTCCATGATATTATTATCGCCCATGTCGGCAATAATTTCCCCAATTTCAGATATAACGACAAGCAAGAAAACTAACACATGAGCAAACAAATGGACGAGGAAAAATGCAACGTGAAAAACAGGAGGAGATAGGGAAAGAGAGGGCAAATAAAACGGCAAGGGTAAAGTGGGGGGAGGAAAACGAGAGGCAAATGGCAAATAATGTAATGCGAGAGATAGGGATTGTAATGGGTACTTGGTATAGTTGACTTGCTCTTGCGTGAGCCTCCCCGGCAACGGCACCAGAAATTCTTCTTGCTACCTCTTGAGCACTGCATTGGATTTCCCCGAAGAGGAGAGGATGATGCAGCAAAGTAGCGTAAGTATTTCCCTCAGTTTTCGAGAACCAAGGTATCAATCGAGTAGGAGACCACGCACAAGTCCCTCGTACCTACACAAAACGATAGCTCCTCGCAACCAACGTGATTAGGGGTTGTCAATCCCTTCACGGTCACTTACGAGAGTGAGATCTGATAGAGATGATAAATAAAGTTTTTTGGTATTTTTGGTATATAGATGCAAAGTGAAAAGTAAAAGGCAAAGTAAAAACAAAGCAAATAATAAAGTAATGGAGATTGATATGATGAGAATAGACCCGGGGGCCATAGGTTTTACTAGTGGCTTCTCTCAAGAGCATAGATATTCTACGGTGGGTGAACAAATTACTGTTGAGCAATTGACAGAATTGAGCATAATTATGAGTATATCTAGGTATGATCATGTATATAGGCATCACGCCCAAAACAAGTACACCGAAACGATTCTTCATCTACTACTATTACTCCACTCATCGACCACTATCCAACATGCATCTAGAGTATTAAGTTAAAAACAGAGTAACGCCTTAAGCAAGAAGACATGATGTAGAGGGATAAATTCATGCAATATGATAAAAACCCCATCTTGTTATCCTTGATGGCAACAATACAATACGTGCCTTGCTGCCCCTTCTGTCACTGGGAAAGGACACCGTAAGATTGAACCCAAAGCTAAGCACTTCTCCTATGGCAAGAAAGATCAATCTAGTAGGCCAAACCAAACTGATAATTCGAAGAGACTTGCAAAGATAACTCAATCATACATAAAAGAATTCAGAGAAGATTCAAATATTATTCATAGATAAGCTAGATCATAAACCCACAATTCATCGGTCTCAACAAACACACCGCAAAAAGAAGATTACATCGAATAGATCTCCACGACAGAGGGGGAGAACATTGTATTGAGATCAAAAAAGAGAGAAGAAGCCATCTAGCTACTAGCTATGGACCCGAAGGTCTGAAATAAACTACTCACACTTCATCGGAGGGGCTATGGTGTTGATGTAGAAGCCCTCCATGGTGGATGCCCCCTCCGGCGGAGCTCCGGAATAGGCCCCAAGATGGGATCTCGTGGATACAGAAGGTTGCGGCAGTGGCATTAGGTTTTTGGCTCCCCCTCTGATCATTTTGGGGTACGTAGGTATATATAGGAGGAAGGAGTACGTCGGTGGAGCAACAGGGGGGCCACGAGGCAGGGGGCGCGCCCCCACCCTCATGACCGCCTTTGTTACTTCTTGGAGTAGGGTCCAAGTCTCCTGGATCACGTTCGGTGAGAAAATCACGTTTCCGAAGGTTTCATTCCGTTTGGACTCCGTTTGATATTCCGTTTCTTCAAAACACTGAAATAGGCAAAAAAAACAGCAATTCTGGGCTGGGCCTCCGGTTAATAGGTTAGTCCCAAAAATAATATAAAAGTGGAAAATAAAGCCCAATATAGTCCAAAACAGTAGATAAAGTAGCATGGAGCAATCAAAAATTATAGATACGTTGGAGACGTATCACCTGCCTCCGCTCTTCGTGGCTGGCTTCGATGGCTTGTCAGGCGACGACGGCATAGCCAGGGAAGTACTCTGCGCAAGATGAAAAAAGAAAGAAATAAGAAGTCAGAAGTCGGATTGTACAACAGGAGGCATACAAAGGAAAGAGGAGAACAACCCACCGTCGACCATGTCCTCGATCCGGCCGTAGCCGTCATTCAACGCCCTCTCTGCGTCGGCCCAGTTTGAGCACCGAGTCTCAAACTCGGCTTGGAGAGCGCCCTCGCTATCCTTCGCCTTCTAAAGGGCCGCCTTGTGAAGCTCCTCCTGATCGTCTAGTTTCTTGGCTAGGCAGTCGCGCTCCTGGGCCAGCTTGCTGCACTCCTCCTCCTTGGCACGCAGCGCGGTTTGGCCTTGCGCAATTGTTGATGCAGGCCGCCGTTGGCCTCTGCAAAGAAAACAAAGAAGAAATGATCAATAAGCAAGAAAGAAAATGAGAAGTCGCAAGAAGAGATCTGGCCCAACTGTTCAGCAGTCGGCCCAAATCTCGGGGACTACACCCAGCGGGTGCACTGACGCGCCCCCGCAAGAGAAAGAAGGCGGAGTGCTTACTCCGGCTCTCGGACAAGTCAGCCGTCTTCTGAGCCAGCTCCCATACCTAGGAGTTGAAGGCGGCCGCACGAAGATTATGCTAATCCTGCAACAAAGGCAAACAGGAAAGAAAACAAGTCAGCACCCGAACCTCCTTGGAAGTTCCAGGCCGCCTGCTCAGCAGCCGGCCCAGAACACGGGGACTACACCCAGTGGGTGCATTGGCACGCCCCCACGGAAGAATACAAGAATCAAAGGCAAAGAAGCATACCCAGATGGTTGCCCGCGATGCCAGGAACTCCTGGTTGTAGGTATGGAGGGCGGCGGCCTGAGCCTAGAGCCGAGCCCGGACATCCTGCGCTGCCGCATTCAGCACGGCCGTCCCGCCTCCAAGCGTCCACTCCGGTGAGATGATGCTGGAGGCCTCCACCTCCAAGGCTGACAAGCTTGCGCCCCCAGCCTCCTGCGTCCGTGGCACCGAAGCCGCCTTCGCTGCGCACCGGCGCGCCAGAGACCGGACTGTGGGGTCTCCTCCCGCCGCCAGTTCGCTGCCAGCCGGCGGCACTGGCGGAGCGTCTGGTTGGCCGACATGATCTTCGACGGCTGACATCAGCGGCGGCATCTCCACCTCCAGGGCGATGCCGTCGCCTTCCTCCCTTTCCATGACCGGCTGGTCACCGCCGGCTCCTTCAGGCGGCACCTAGACCTCTGGCGCGGGTGGCACAGCGCGGAGGGGGATGACGAGCTGCAGGGGTTGGCCGCGTGCGGCCTCTTTCGCCTGCGCCTTGGCCGCGGCGTCCGCCTGGGCCTTGGCCGCGGTGTTGGCTTGCGCCTTGGCAGCCTTGTCTGCCTCCTCCTATGCCGCCTTGGCCGCCATCGCCTGCTGCCGCTCCGCCTCCTCCCTCTCCTCGCGCGCCTCCCGCTTGTTCCTCTCCATCGCCGCCTGAAGCTCGGCGAGCGGGTCTACGTGGCAGGTGTTGGCAGAGCCCTCGGCCACCCCAACCACGGAGGCGGCGCCAGACCGCTCAAGAGAGAGCGGGGCCCTAAATCAAGAAAACAAAAAAGAAATTTAGATTGAAGTTACGAGCGAAAAAGAAGAAGAGAGCGTAAGGGAAATCAAACACTTACGCTGACACCATCACGGGCTCCTTCACCGCCTTCTTGAAACGGTTCGCCTTTGCGGCAGCCTCCTCCTGCTTGGTCGCCGCTGAGCCCCTGGGTTTCTTCGGCCGGCTGTCGTACTTCGACGGCGCAGGCCGGCATTTCTGCGTGCCGCCTGGGGCAGCCGGCGCGGCGGACGAGCTCGCACCCGCCCGATCGGTGGACGCCTGACGGCGCGGCGCGACCTCCTCCTCATCATCCAGCCAGTCCTTGATGCCGCTTCCACCTCCAGAACCGCCTGACCCGCCACCACCGCCCATGGTGTCGTCGTCCATGAGCGCGGCCACCCCGAAGTCGGGGTCGTACGCATAGCTCTCCGCCCGGTCGGCGAGATACTTGTGGGTCTGCCCTGCGGTGCCGGCTACCAACTGGATGATGGAGTTTTGCGTCGCGGCCGACTGGTCAGACGGCATATGAGAACCCGGCAACTAAAAAGTAAAGAGAAGGAATGAAGACTTACAACAGGCGGCGGATGTGCCCGCGAGTATGGTTCCTTGCCGAACTGCCACTCCTCCGCCGGGAGCTTGCAGTTCGAAATGTGGTTCACCAAGTGAGCCACCTCCGCGTGTGGCATCTCCTTGGTGCTCATCCGGTTGGGGTCCTGATTCCCGCTCATTTGGTAGATCATGTGCGGCCGACCTTGAAGGGGAAGCACCCAGCACGCCACGAAGGCGGTCAACAGGTCCGTCCCTGTGAGGCCTTCCACCCTCGTCATCACCTTGAGCCATTCGACGGCCGCGGCGGAGATAGCCGACAGCGTCTTGGGCCGGTACGACCAGTTGGCGCGCGATCCAGTGTAGGACCTTGAAGTATGTCTAGAGGGGGGGTGATTAGACTACTTGACCAATTAAAAACTTAACCTTTTCCCAATTTTAGAGTTTGGCAGATTTTAGCTATCTTGGGACAAGTCAAGCAATCATCACACAATTCAAGCAAGCATGCAAAGCGTATATAGGCAGCGGAAATTAAAGCATGCAACTTGCAAGAAAGTAAAGGGAAGGATTTCGAGGATTCAAACGCAATTGGAGACACGGATGTTTTTGGCGTGGTTCCGATAGGTGGTGGTATCGTACATCCACGTTGATGGAGACTTCAACCCATGAAGGGTCACGAGTCCACGGAGGGCTCCACCCACGAAGGGTCCACGAAGAAGCAACCTTGTCTATCCCACCATGGCCGTCTCCCAGGAAGGACTTGCCTCACTAGCGGTAGATCTTCACGAAGTAGGCAATCTCCTTGCCCTTACAAACTCCTTGGTTCAACTCCACAATCTTGTCGGAGGCTCCCAAGTGACACCTAGCCAATCTAGGAGACACCACTCTCCAAGAAGTAACAAATGGTGCGTTGATGATGAACTCCTTGCTCTTGTGCTTCAAATGATAGTCTCCCCAACACTCAACTCTCTCTCATAGGATTTGGATCTGGTGGAAAGAAGATTTGAGTGGAAAGCAACTTGGGGAGGCTAGAGATCAAGATTCATATGGTAGGAATGGAATATCTTGGCCTCAACACATGAGTAGGTGGTTCTCTCTCAGAAATGGTAAGTTGGAAGTGTAGGTTTGTTCTGATGGCTCTCTCCACGAATGAAGAGGAGGTGGAGGGGTATATATAGCCTCCACACAAAATCTAACCGTTACACACAATTTACCAAACTCGGTGGGACCGATTCAACAGACTAGGTCGGACCAATTTAGTAAACCTAGTGACCTTAGGATTTTCGGTGGGACCGACATGCAACTCGGTAACACCGATTTGGTTAGGGTTAGGGCATAACGTAATCTCGGTAAGACCGATCACACAAACTCAGTGAGACCAATTTTGGTAATGAGCTTTCCAGAGAGTTGGTCAGGTAAACTCGGTAGGACCGATTTGCTCTTTTTGGTGAGACCGAAATGTTACAAAAGGGTAACAGAGAGTTTACATTGCAATCTCGATGGGACCGATCGCTCACTTCGGTTAAACCGAAACGTTACGAAGGGAAATAGGGAGATTACAATCCCATCTCAGTGAGACCGAGATCCCTATCGGTAGGACCGATTTTCCTGGGGTTTGTGGCAGTGGCTATGACATTAGAACTCGGTGGCGCTGGATAGAAGGAATCGGTGTGACCGATTTTGGCTTTAGGTTTAGGTCATTTGTGGATGTGAGAAAGTAGTTGAGGGTTTTTGGAGCATATCACCAAGCACATGAAGCAAGAGGCTCATCAAGCAACACCTCATCCCTCCTTGATAGTATTGGCTTTTCCTATAGACTCCATGTGATCTTGGATCACTAAAATGTAAAATGAAGAGTCTTGAGCTTTTGAGCTTGAAACAATCCTTTGTCATTAGTATTTTGAGGGATCCACTTTCATCATCCACGCCATGCCATTCATTGAGCTTTCCTGAAATAATAGTCTTGGAATAGCATTAGCTCAATGAGCTATATGTTGTTATGAATTACCAAAACCACCTAGGGATAATTGCACTTTCAATCTCCCCATTTGTGGTAATTGATGACAACATATAGATCAAAGCTTTGACAAATGATAATAAGATTGAAAAACATCGTCGCTTTGAGAAGTATGTGATAAGAAAGAGCTCCCCCTAAATTTGTGCATAGTTTAAGATTTGCTTTGGACTGCAAATGCACAAGGAATTAGGCTCATGGGTTACTCTTCCATGTCACATACATCTTGGTGGAGCGCTCAAAATGATAAAGATTGAATATATGCACTCATCACCAAGCAAAGTGAATGATCATATAAGTATAGGATAAGATAATATCATCAAACATGCATAAGTGTAGCTTAGGATCAAACACATGATCATCAACATCTCACAAAAAACAGGATAGTATCTCAAGCAATCAAAAGCTAACAAAGTTTAACCACCAAAGCAAGAGAGAACAAAAGCAACACACTCTCTCTCTCTCGAAGCCTATGATCTATACATTTTTCTCCCCCTTTGGAAACAAGTTACCAAAAAGTTCATAGAAAATGCATAGTGCTAGATCGACTCTCAGGCTTGATCTTCAAGTGGTGGTGTAGAGATGGCTCCTTGGACGAAGGCTTCAGTTGAAGTTGATGGAGCTGGAGGAGTTGGTGCTGGAGCTGGTTGCACTGGAGCTGTAGGAGGTGTAGCTGGTGCAGATGATGTGGCTCTGGTGTCTGTCACAGGCACTGCAGCTGACCTCTGAGCTCTAGGCACTCTGGCAAATACATTAGTGGTAGTCTTGCCCTTACTCTCCTGCATGTCATCCTGTAGCTGCTCCACAACTGACTGAATCTCAGTTAGTTTGACATCTAGATCATAGAAATTTTGTTCCATGATTCTTTCCAAGCTCTCCTGATTCTGAGTTAGGGTGGCCAATCCCTTCTCAATCCTTAGAGTTGATGCTATCAAGTAACCAAGCTGCTCCTGCTTGTTCTTCAAAAAGTACTCAGATGCCTCCTCTTGAGTTGGCATCTTGGCAGCCTTCTCTTTCCTTGCCTTCTCCTTCTTCTCTTGAGCTTGTACTGATGATGGTTCATTCTCATTCATGACAACCTGATTATCCTCAAAGTCTGGATAGAGAGGAAAATGATCCTTATCCAATAGATATTTTCCTGTGCCCATCTTTGAGTTAATCAACTCCTAAATCTGAGGGGCATATCCACAACTTCTCTTTTGGTCTGCTGCAGTCCTCTTAATGGTCTCTACCATAAGGCTCATGACCTTGAATTTCTGTGGCACGTCAAACAAATGCAACATGTTGATTGCATGCCCTCTAATCATGTTGTGGTCACCAGACTTAGGCAACAGAGTGTGCCTTAGGATCCAGTTGATTGTTGGTAGCCCTGACAGAAGAAAGTGGACTGACCCAAACTTATGTGTCTCCATAGCTTTGTCTGGGATCTCCTTGTACATGTGTGCCATGGAATTGTGGTCCATCTTCTTCTTGGCATAGACATCCAAGTCATCTTCACTTTCCTTTGGGGCATTGATCAGTTTTGCCCATTCCTAAATGGTTGACTGGTACCTTGTACCTTTAGACATCCAAACTATCCTTCCATCTGGATAGAAGTGTGCTGTGGAGTAGAATTGCATAATGAGTTCATCATTCTAGTTGGTGAGCTTTTGCCCAACAAAATCTGCAACTCCACAAGCAACAAAACTGTCTTGCACTCCAGGATAGTGTTCTTCATTTTCTTTCATGTAGGTCCAGTTGACCCACCTCATATCACACACTATGGGCTTCTTATCCAACAAGATTGTCTCATAGAAGTGCTGTTGTTCCTTTGTAAGGAACCTGTAATCAACAGCAGTCCTTCTCCTTGTGGCATATGGATCTGTCATCCTCCATAGCCTCAACCCTGAGTCTCTTCTGATGTTCATGTCCTCAGCCACATGATGGGCATCATTATGGTCTGGTATCTTGGGCTTGAGCTTCCTCAGGACTTGTCCTTCTTCATCTTCCTCATCAACAACTTCAGGCACTGTGGCCTTGTTCTTCTCAGCAGCTGGAATACACCTGGTATTCCTTTTTGGTGCAAGCTTGGGCTTGGGGGCAGCTTTGGGTGCTTCCTTGGGCTTTGATGTTGCAGCCCCTGATCTAATAGCATCACCCATCAGCTTTTGTGCCTTGGGTGCTGGTGCAGCAACCTCTTCTTCCTCTTCAGAGTCTCTCCTCATTGAGGGATTTCCAAGAGCCTGGGCAGTAGTGGTTCTGGCTCTCTTCTTCTTCTTATCCTGAGCAGCAGCTTCATCTTCTGATTCTATGGTAAACTTCATAGTTACTCTAGTGGGAACTTTCTTGGGTTTGGAAGTTGTGACTCTCTTTGCAGGTGCCTCTTTGGGTTCAGTCTTTTCAGGCACTTGAGTAGATCCTCTAACCTTCAGCATAGGTGTCCTCTTGGCAGTAACCTTCCTATTGAGTCCAAGTTTAGTGTTCTGTGCTGAGGCATATTCCTTTTTGAGCACTACCTTCTTGGAGGTAGCCTCATCCTCTTCTGCTCTATAATCCTCATCCTCAGAATCTGAGGTTCTCTTCTTCCTTGTCCTGGTGGCAGCTTTAGGCAGATTGCTTGGGGTGCTCCTGCTGCCTTCATCTGAAGTGCTAGAGGGACTAGTGCCCTCACTCATGTGATTGTGCTCTTCTGACCTGTTCTGACTATCACTTTGGTCTGACATGCTGCAAATCACTGATTGCTGACCCTGTGAAGAGTTATAGATGAGATAGAGTGGATGAGCATCACAAAATGCAGAGATTTTTGCAAAAGAATGATTAAAAAATTCAGTTTTAGTTTTCCACAGAAAGCATTTCGGATCAACCGATTTTCAAACTCAGTGTTTTGGAACCTAAACTGATGAACTCGGTTGGACCGAGTCACAGTTCGGTGGCACGGAGACTGCTAGGGTTTCACAAAGACCTAAACTCGGTCTCACCGATTAGCAATTCTCGGTCAGACTGAGAGTTACTAGTGTAATGGCGTTAGCCAAATTAGTGGGACCGAGTTTTTCAACTCGGTGGGTCCGAGATGATTTCGGCGGAAACCTAACCCTAAATTTTTGAATCCCATATAATCTAAGGATTGCATTGACTGGATAGGAGTGTTTCAATCGTGGCAAGAATCATTAAGAACACAATGTGCAAGGAATCGGACAAGGATAGCACTGTGATCGAGTCCATACCCTAGCTTGGCGATGAACTCGCTACGGCGGCAACGGCGGGGGTGAAATCCGTTGACTACGGTGGAGACCAGCGATAGGAGGCGGCTGGCGACGAGGAGACGATCCGGAGACCCTGATGGCAAAGAGAGCTATTACGCGGGCGAAGAGGTTCGGAGAAATTTCCAAATTTTTGCCCGTGAGTATATATAGCCCGACCCTGTCGGTGTGACCGAGTGGAGCAACTCGGTGGCAACGAGATGCATAACTATGTACAGTTACAGCAACTCGGTGTGACCGAAAAGTTCAAATGGGTTGCACCGAGATTGAAAACCTAGATCGACTTAGTGATCTCGGTAGGACCGAAATGGAGGAATCAGTCAGACCGAGAATCACAAAGAAGTTTTGGAAGTTTAAGTCTATGACAAATCGGGGACTCCGAGTGCTCCTCACACAGAGTGGTTCGAATCTGACATGATCAAATTTTGTGATTTAGCATGAATAGAGTTTGAGACGAGAAAAGCATAGATAGCTAGAGAAGGTTCTTAGGCATTCTTGTCCATCCACTTGGCAAAAATAAAAGGAAGCTAATCACTCAAAACAACAAGTGGATGTTCTTGAATGAGTAAAATATGCACCAACACGCTCACACAATAAGATGGCAAATGAAATATGTGGCAAAACATGCACATCCAATTCTAGCATCTATCAAACAATTGGCGATGACTAGGTCATCTATATATGAGTATATTGACTTAGGAGTCAAATGAAAACATTTGATCATAGGTCATACTCATCGTTTAAGCTCAAGCGGGGTTACCACTTTTACATAATGCATTGATGTGTTCACACCATTAGAGTTGCTTTGACTCAATTCTTAGAGTTAAGATCCCCCTAGATGTGAGATCCCCTTTTAGAGGGATGAACTAACCTTGGGTTTTGTCGATGATGACTTCATGTAGGTGTTGAAGATGTGGATGCTCAATGTTTATCATCTGGAGCAATCCTTTGGAGTGAGTAGCACTTTCAACTTACCTACATGGGTTAGTCCCACAAGGAACGAACAAGAATATCCATAGACATAGAGTGAAGCATACACAAGATGATGTCCATGAAATCATTAGGTTACCTTGTCCCTTGCCTTACCAACATCAGGGTTTGTGACTCCTTGAACTAGTGCACGATGTGAAAGTTGATTGCACTTGTCGTTGCCAAAAAGATATAAGTGAAGAATGTTGGCGGAGTCACCCTCAAGAACTCTCTAGTTCTTCTTCTTCGGGATCCACATCATCTTGATGGGAATCCTTGGAGTTGTATTTGTACTTGATGAAGTAGAACTTGACGTAGTCTTGGGAACCCACTTGACCGAGGCCTTAGGTGCTTCTTCAAATGCATCAATCTCTTCTTGAAGCTTGTCCTTGCCTTTGTTCTTGTGGTCTTATGGTGGAAGATCATCTTGTGCTTGTGTTCCTTTGAAGGAAGTAGGATCATACTTCTCTTGTTGAGGAACAAACTTCGTCTTGGGGTATTGATCTTCTTCCCACTCAACTCCATTGGCATTGAAATTTCGTTCAAACCAACACCTTGATTCTTCCGGTGCCTTCCTTGCTTGCGTACAATTTCCTCGAATTGCTTACTCCCGACAAGGCTCTTGTAAACACCTTTCTCTATAATTCCCTTCAATAAGCTATTTTCTTGCTCAAGTGTAACTTGGCTAAGAGAATCATTAGTGGAATCAAGACACTACAATAGGAATCCCCCTTTAGCAACGTATTGATGTGTTGCCTTTTGTCCATATGAGCGTTGCTAGGGGCTACACCAACGGATTATTATGCGTTGCCTTTGGTGGCGTTGGAAGGGTCTACAACAACGTATATAGATCCGTTGGTAATCTAAGGAATAATATGTTGCAAATCAACAACAGATACACCCAACGCTTCTATGTGTTGCAATTCGCACAAATAGAATAACCTCCAAATGTGATTATTTATAATAGTAGGTTCTTCAAATAATAGTACATGACTCATTTTTTTGAACTTGCAGTACAAGGTACAACTTTAGTAAGATTCGATAGAGTAGAAATCAAACTAATATATTGATTCAATGTCACAATCTGTTACATTGCAATGCAAGTATCATCAATTAGGAGTATATCAGTTTCTTGGAAAATATAACATTTTACAAGATACAAATTTCAGAAATTCTATGAAGTGTCTTCGTTCTCATCCAAGTGCCAAACATCAGCCTAAATTATCCAAGGATCCAAGTAATCATCAAGTATTGAACTCCTCAACCTACAAAGAAAAAACCATAATACTATTTAGGCATAAATTTGAAATTTGAAGTTTTCAAATATACATGATATGCATTGTACCAAAATGGATCCACATAAAAATTACCAAGTGTCAAGAAAATAAGGTTGGGAGAAAAGACATAAGCTTATGTATGTCTTACAGATAACTTAGAAGAGTACATATTAAAACACCAAGTATCTTTGTTCAATCAAATGTGAATGTTCACTGTTAACAACCATCATCATGTATTTACTACTAACAATTATCCAAAGATTATATTATATTAATAATGAGATGAATTCAACTACCAACTAAATGGTAAGTAGGTAACAGTAACGTCGACTATAAAGAATTGGATATTTCGATCTTCCAAAGGATTCTACATTAATTTGTTTTACTTGCTAGCTACTCCCTCCGTCCCCAAATAAGTGACTCGACATTGTACTAAAGCTAGTACAAAGTTGAGTCACTTATTTTGGGACGAAGGGAGTATGATATATTAGGAGAAAAGATATCAACACCAGTAGCCAAAAGACCATCACACAAAACTTTGTAGTTACCTGAGAACTACAATGTCACATGTTAGAATTTTTCAATCCCTGATTAACATTTTCAGTACCTGTACAAGCAACAAGAAAAAAAGAAATGCATCATCATATTTGGGATGGTTGGCGTTGTCAACTCATGCAAAAAAAGACCAAGACATGCATAATGAACTATGAAACGAAAAAGGGGAGTTGTGGGACAACTTTCTCATCCAGTTCGCTTGCCATCATGCTTGGCCTAAGCCGCTCACTCGGCCTTGTAGGATAGCATGATCTAATTATTACAGACAAGATCGCGCCCAAATTAGTATAGAAGACTGGACATGATTGAATAATCCATTCGAAGCTGGGAAAGATAAATCATAGGTACCATACCCGACTGAGCCACTATAGAAATTTGAAGTCTGGTTTCTCTCTAACCACAGCACCGCCCATTCTATGATGAGGACATGAGCCACAAATGGAGATTTAGAAGAGATGATTCATGACCCTCGTCTAGTATGCCGTAGATGGCGGTGTAAATTGGTTTGGGCTTCTCTAGGAAAATGTAGGGGAATTTTGTTTATAGAGAAGGTGTGATCCAATATGTTTATAGAAAAAAAGAAATTGACGTGCCACTATTTAGTTCTTCAAGACCAGCCTAGTACAAAAGTTGAATACATATTTATGAAAATGAATCAGAGGTGACCTATGTAATGGCTGAACAGCCTGAATAAAAGAAGACCAGGGCTGAATAGTTTTTCATTAGTACTTGCACAGTTTCAAGAAACACTACCCATAAGCCATCAATGTCAATGTGGCATATCATATATCAAGATAATTTGATCTTTGTGACCTTTTAGCTTCCTAATCATGTATCGTTTGCCATGTCATTGAATAACTGATCATCAATACATATGGGACTGTACAAAATGTTGGAATGGGGAAAACATGGGAATGTACAAAATACCTAATCAGGGAAGCAAATGGGTTGCCTCACATTCTCCGATGATGCGGTAAGCTGTACATATCCATCTGCCCAGATGCTGCACGCCATAAAGCAACTTAATACCCTACAAATTAGGCAAGGAAAGCTAAGATACAAAATCTTATTTATTTGTGCATCTATTGTCAACTATTTGAAACAACACCTATAGGAAAATTTCATACCAAAATCATGGCTACTGCAAGTATTTAGAGACTAATAAACTGTTAGCTGACATCTAGTAAAAATCACATGATGATATACAGGTGGAAAATATAATTAGATATAGTCAGACACAAATCTTATTGGTGGCCAGCAAAGTTGTCCTACTAACCTCCCTGTCATGGAGTAGTACAACTCTAGCACATAAGTGATTTGCAGGGAGCCAATGTTGAGGCAGACTGGACCTCCTCCATATCCTCCAGAACAGACCTGGTGATGTCAAAAGAGTTCATCATAGGTTCAATGCATGTTTTATCTTGAAAATACAAGGGGAAAAGCATCAACAACTGAATCATATTTACATTATGCGCCTATAAAGCAATTTGTTTCAGATCCAACCTACAATCCAGATTAATGTCATCACAAGGTAGCGGGGGAGGCGCAGCACCATCAGGCCCGAGCGTGCAACAGTGCGTGGGTAGACTCGAGGTAGTGGGTGTACAAACCATAGGTGAGAGAAGCGCGCCGGCCATTCGTGGCACTAGGGTTAAGAATAAATTGCGTGTATATATGAAAGGAAGGTATGGTACTATGGCTACAATCCATACTTCGACACCTTGCAATGGTGTGCACCACGATTCATCGGTGTGCGCTCCAAATCAATCAACAGGGTACACTTCATTATCATTGTTGTTGGTTTGAACTGAAGGTGTGTTACAACCAAACCTATGATATGCAGATCCATATTTCTTCACAATGTGCTCTTATAGAATATAAAGCTAAAGGGCAAGCTATTATAGCTATCTTGTAATATAAAGATTGAGAGGAATTGTGCACGTGATGTGTGTTGTTACTAGCGCTCGATATTGTAGGCTCCATCTCCTCATTCCTCTCACCGTCGCCAGCAGCCTCCGGTGGGCAAATCCTGCGCAGAGCCGACGGCAGATGGATCTGTTTCTCCTGGAGTCAAGTTTCGCGCTCCTGGGTTGTGGGACTTGGTGGCGGCTGGTGGTCTGTGCGGTGGGGTTCACATCAGCTACGGTGTCAGGGTGTCTCCTCCGGGGGGCCGATGGTGGTGCCTGCTTGCAGCGGAGAGGTGGAGGCCGGTGGTGCAGGAGCTGCTAATCTCGTGTGACCTTGGACCCAGATCTGGTCGGGAAAGTCTGACAGTGGCGGTTGCTCGGCGCTGGTATCGCGGCCTGAGCCGCCATCATGGAGGCTGGGGGCTCGCGGTGGCGCTGGCTGGTGGTGGCACCGGTAGCCGGTCGTCAAATAATATTGGAAGTGGTGGCGACAGCGTCGCGGTGATGGAGGTTGGGTGAGACCGTGAGAGAGGGAGAGGAATCAGCGAGAGGGGGAGATGGTGGGTAGAAAAGTAACATTTTTTCTACTGTTTGGTGCCTGATTTTTTGACGCATGGGTGGCTAGGGGAACGGGGAGGTTAGCTGTAGGTGCGGGAGGTGGGAGGTTGAACAAACAACGAATGTTTGGGTATTGTTGGTGCATATGTGTTGCTATATGGGGTTTTTTGTTATAGTGAGAGAACTACTAGAAGCAACAATATTGGATTTGACATTATTATTGTTACTACTAGAGGAAGGATCTTTCTTGTACTTGTTACTAGACTTGACTTGAGGCATGTAAGTAGATAAGAGTAAACGCTTGGCAATGTAAGAAGAACTTTTCTTACGGAGATCATCATTGATTGCTTTTAAGAACTCATGCTCTTGTTCAAGATTGAGCTTTTCAAAGCGTAACTTCTCATGAGCCCTTAAAAGTTCTCGATGATCTTCGAAGATAGTTTCATGAGCTAACTTAAGAGTGTTTAGTTCTTTAGTTGGAAGCTCAATCTTCTCCTTATCATTGTCATTCGTTTTATCTTGATTAGCATGATTAATTGACGCTTCATCATAGTATTCATCACTAGAGTTGTCAACAAGTAAATCATCATCCACAAGTAAGTCATCTTCATTACTATTGAAATTAACATACTCAGGATGTGTTACCTTTGGACCTTTGTCCATGAAGCATCTTCCAATTCCTTCATTTGGTGAATCAAATATGGCATAGGAGTTGGTTGACACAAGTGCTAGACCGGCAACACCTTCATCTTGAGTATATTCGGAGTCGGAGTGATAGCTTCTCTCGGAGTGATTGTCGGAGTCGGAGCCAGATACCCATTCACCTACATGAGCTTGATGTCTTCGTTTTGTGTAGCTCCTTGATGACTTGTCCTTCCTTTCCGAATACTTGCTTCTCCGTGAGGGTCTTCGTTCATAACGATCATCTCTACTCCTCCTCTCTCTCGGTGGTGATTCTTCCCTTTTGCTTATTCTTTTTGGAGAATCTTCTCTTCTTTTGTAGGGTGCCATACACTCATTGGAATAGTGTCCGGGTCTCCCACAATTGTAGCAATTTCGCTCTCGACTAGAAGATCTTTTGTCATCTTTCTTTGCTTCTACTCTTGTAGAATTTGTTGAAGTTCTTCACCATTAAGCTCAATTCTTCATTTAAGGTTTATTTCTCACTTGATGATGTGGGGGCTTCACTTGAGGCTTTGTAAGCACCACTTGACTTGTTGTGAAGTTCCTCCTTATCCTTGAGTGACATCTCATGAGCAACAATTCTTCCAATGACTTCCGTTGTCTTGAGATCTTTGTAGTTTGGCATCATTTGCATCAATGTGCACACGGTATCATACTTTCCATCCAGTGCTCTTAGGATCTTCTTGATGATGAATTTGTCGGTCATCTCTTCACTCCCTAAGCCGGCAAACTCATTTGTGATAAGTGCAAGCCTAGAGTACATTTCAGCGACACCGTCACCATCCTTCATTTTGAACTTGTCAAGCTGACTTTGGAGCACATCCAACTTGGATTCCTTGACGGAGTCGGTACCTTCATGCATATCAATCAAAGTATCCCAAATTTCCTTTGCATTCTCAAGACGGCTGATTTTGTTGCATTCTTCGGGGCACAATCCGTTGAAGATGATATCACAAGCTTGAATGTTGTATTGCAACATCTTCAATTCTTCCGCGTTAGCTTCACGGTTCGACTCTCTCCCATCAAAGAATTCACCTTGCAAGCCAATACAAATAATTGCCCAAACGGCGGGGTTATGTCCGAGAATATGCATTTTCATCTTATGCTTCCAACTAGCAAAATTAGTACCATCAAAGTAAGGACCTCTACGGTGATAATTTCCCTCACTAGACGCCATACTCTCCTAGGTTGTGAAACCAAGGCTATGACCACCAAAAGCTATGGAAATCAAAGCAAATGGAGACCAAAGATCTGATACCACTTGTAGGACCTTGAAGTATGTCTAGAGGGGGGGGGGTGATTAGACTACTTGACCAATTAAAAACTTAACCTTTTCCCAATTTTAGAGTTTGGCAGATTTTAGCTATCTTGGGACAAGTCAAGCAATCATCACACAATTCAAGCAAGCATGCAAAGAGTATATAGGCAGCGGAAATTAAAGCATGCAACTTGCAAGAAAGTAAAGGGAAGGGTTTCGAGGATTCAAACGCAATTGGAGACACGGATGTTTTTGGCGTGGTTCCGATAGGTGGTGCTATCGTACATCCACGTTGATGGAGACTTCAACCCACGAAGGGTCACGGTTGCGCGAGTCCACGGAGGGCTCCACCCACGAAGGGTCCACGAAGAAGCAACCTTGTCTATCCCACCATGGCCGTCGCCCACGAAAGACTTGCCTCACTAGCGGTAGATCTTCACGAAGTAGGTGATCTCCTTGCCCTTACAAACTCCTTGGTTCAACTCCACAATCTTGTCGGAGGCTCCCAAGTGGCACCTAGCCAATCTAGGAGACACCACTCTCCAAGAAGCAACAGATGGTGCGTTAATGATGAACTCCTTGCTCTTGTGCCTCAAATGATAGTCTCCCCAACACTCAACTCTCTCTCATAGGATTTGGATCTGGTGGAAAGAAGATTTGAGTGGAAAGCAACTTGGGGAAGGCTAGAGATCAAGATTCATATGGTAGGAATGGAATATCTTGGCCTCAACACATGAGTAGGTGGTTCTCTCTCAGAAATGGTAAGTTGGAAGTGTAGGTTTGTTCTGATGGCTCTCTCCACGAATGAAGAGGAGGTGGAGGGGTATATATAGCCTCCACACAAAATCTAACCGTTACACACAATTTATCAAACTCGGCAGGACCGATTCAACAGACTCGGTCGGACCGATTTAGTAAACCTAATGACCGTTAGGATTTTCGGTGGGACCAACATGCAACTCGGTAAGACCGATTTGGTTAGGGTTAGGGCATAACGTAATCTCGGTAAGACCGATCACACAAACTCGGTGAGACCGATTTTGGTAATGAGCTTTCCAGAGAGTTGGTCAGGTAAACTCGATGGGACCGATTTGCTCTTTTCGGTGAGACCGAAATGTTATAAAAGGGAAACAAAGAGTTTACATTGCAATCTCGGTGGGACTGATCACTCACTTCGGTTAAACCGAAATGTTACGAAGGGAAACAGAGAGATTACAATCCCATCTCGGTGAGACCGAGATCCCTATTGGTAGGACCAATTTGCCTAGGGTTTGTGGCAGTGGCTATGACATTAGAACTCGGTGGCACCGGATAGAAGGAATCGGTGTGACCGATTTTGGCTTTAGGTTTAGGTCATTTGTGGATGTGAGAAAGTAGTTGAGGGTTTTTGGAACATATCACCAAGCACATGAAGCAAGAGGCTCATCAAGCAACACCTCATCGCTCCTTGATAGTATTGGCTTTTCCTATAGACTCAATGTGATCTTGGATCACTAAAATGTAAAATGAAGAGTCTTGAGCTTTTGAGCTTGAGCCAATCCTTTGTCATTAGTATTTTGAGGGATCCACTTTCATCATCCATGCCATGCCATTCATTGAGCTTTCCTGAAATAATAGTCTTGGAATAGCATTAGCTCAATGAGCTCTATGTTGTTATGAATTACCAAAACCACCTAGGGATAGTTGCACTTTCATCCAGTCGGCAGGCCGGCCGCGTAGGCCGGCAGGCTAACGAAGTCGGCCTCCGGGTGGACGTTCTTCACGTAGAAGTATGACTGCTGCCACATCTTGACCAACTGTATCAACGTAATGGACGGGAAGGGGTTGTCGGCAGCCGGCCTCCGCACTGTGACGAAGGCACCACACTGTGCCGCTACCCCCTTGGTGACGGTTCCGAGCTTCGTGTAGAAGAACTCGCCCCAGAGCTCGAGGGTGGGGAGGATGCCGAGGAAGCCTTTGCAGAGGGTGACGAAGGCAGACAGTAACACCACCGTGTTTGGCATGAGGTGGTGTGGCTGGAGGCCGTAGAAGTTGAGGAAGGAGCGCAAGAAGCCGCTTGCTGGAAGGCCGAAGCTGCGCATGCAGTGTGACCAGAAGATGACACACTCACCTTCCTCCGGCACCGGCGAGATTTCCCTTTCGGGCGACAGGCGAACCCTCACGTAATCCGCGCCGGGCAACCGCCACGTCCGGTGGAGGAAGTCGATGTGGTCCTCATGGATTGTGGACCCGTCCCACCCTCCGGAGCATGCCATGGGTGCGTGGAGCTTCGTGGAGGAGAGGTGCGGTGGCAAGAGAGCGAGCCTGCGGTGGGGCAGCAACGCAGCAGGGTGGCCGAAGACCGCGGCGGCGAACATCGGCACGAGAAGGAAGGAGAGGAAGAAGAGAATGGCGAAGGAGGAGGTGGGCGCACGTGCGCCTGCCGCTCCCCTCCTCCCCCTACTTATAGCCCCAGGCAGCGAAGCTGAGGGGGTAGGGCGTGGGGAACATGGGATTAACTACGCCCACGTCCCCACGACCCCGTGTTTATCGCGCCATAACGGCATGTATTAACCATGCCCGGAATGCCAATCGTCCGCCTTGGCCACACCGGATCCGCGCGTGGGCCGAGGCATGGTAGTGGCGGGCCCAAGCCTGCGGCAATGTCCCGTCGCACGCATGGGCTGGCAGGCTGGCCTGGCCGGCTGGCTCCGTGTGGCGCGCTGGTAGCAGGCGGCCAGCTCAGCGCTCGGCGAGTGTGCCACCTGGCCCCCGCCTTCATGTTTCAAAATCGCCAAGACAGCGAGCCTGCTCGTGGCCGACTCCTAGCTGCCAGCACTTCGGAGTAGGAAGCTGCTGAGGCCTCTCGCCTTTTCAGCTGCGACACCCCACCAGCTTCGGGGACTACTGTCGGGGTAAATAGCCACGGGTATCCTCATTTGCACCCCATGGCTTTTCAAGACATCGGGGTCGGCTGCGCCCCTCAAGCATCCAAGACAAAGGGCCGCCTTCTCATGGCTGGCTGGTCCAGGCGGTTGGCTGAAGGAAGGCGGCTAGGCCAAATAAGTGGCCTCAAAGTAGGCTGACTTCTAGCAGGCGGCCACCAGAGTGGCCGACTCTGTCGGACATCGGGTTTTGGCAAAACCCTTAAGGTTCGAACTCTGGGGTGCACGCGAAGATCTTCCCCCTACCGTTCCATGCCCCAACGCCTCGCTATGAATCTAAGCTACACGATGAGCAACACAAGGGACACAATGTTTATACTGGTTCGGGCCACCGTTGTGGTGTAATACCCTAATCCAGTGTGTGGTGTGGTTGATTGCTTCAAGGGCTGATGATGAACAGTACAGAGGAAGAACAGCCTCGCGAGAGGTGTTCTTGCACTGGTGCGGTGTACTGCTTGGGTGAGTTTGATCGCCTGTCGATTGGATGAGAACTCTCCCAGATGATCCCCCGTCTACTTTGGTGGCTATCCCTACATATAGAGGCCCTGGTCCTCTTCCCAAATATTGAGCGGGAAGGAAGCCAACAACGGCCATTTTGAAGGGGAACATCTAGTACAAGTTATCCTGACTAAATTGGTCTTCGACTGCCAAAGGCACCGGCGATGACGCCGTCTTGGGCTCCACGGTGACCTCCGTCCTGCCGCTCTGCTGGTCTTGGTCTCGTTGCACCGAAATGGTAACCTTTGCTTGATGCCTCGGTACTCCGCGTCTGCGCTCACCCCCTTTGCACCAAAGAGGAAACGAGGACACTGCGCAGGCTGGCGCCCGCCTGGTCTTGATCATCATGGCTTGCGTCATGAGTAGCTCGTGAGGTACTCCTTCCTTGATCTCTCCGCCTCCTCGCGAGCCTTCCTGGCGAGGCCGTCCCTGACGAAGCCTTGCGTTGTCCTCCCCGCGAGGCTTGGCCCCTTGCGAGGGTCTTGAGCTTGGGTTGATGAAGACGGGCCGTACTAGGCCTCTGCTTGAGCCACGCCGCAGGCCGCAGGCAGGCAAGTCTAGGGACCCCTGTTCCCAGAACGCCGACAGTAGCCCCCGGGCCCAAGGCGCGCTCAGAATTGGCTTAGCAGCGAAGCGAAAGGGCAAGTACGGAGCACCGAGGGCCCCAACAGCCTGCGGCCTTGGTCGCCGCGTGGCGGTTGATTGGACGTGGGCGTCTCTGCTTCCCCACGCTGCCTCGACAACTGCCCAATTTGACGAGTCCCTGCTGCATGCAAAAAGAGTCATGATTACCTGCGATCGTGGAGGCCAACGGTTGGCCTCCCTTGGGCTATAAATGTGGGTGGGCGCAGGCCCCCGCTGCACATCTCCCTTCTCCCGTCTGCTTCTCCTTCCTCCTTGCTCCAATCGCCTACCTTGTCCCATGGCACCGACGAAGAGGTTCTCGACCGTGGAGAAGGGGAAAGGTCGCCGGGAAGGGCCTAGCTCCCCTCCGCCCAAGCGCGGCCGTGGTCGCCCTAGTAAGCATCCCGCGACCCCTGCGGTGGCTCCTCGTGGTCGCGGTGGTGGTCCTTCGCACGGTGACGGTCGCCCGGTGGGTGAGGGAAGACGCGTTGTGGAAGCGCGGCCACCCAGGCCACGCTTCCACTCGGCGCAGGTGCTGCCGGAGTTCGTCGTGTGGTCGGCGGATCCGGCTGGCAACTGGCTTCAGCTTCCCCGTTTCCTCGCCAGCGAACTCCCGGCTGGCGCTCTTGGCGGCCTCTAGCTCCAGGCGGACGGCTGCTGCAGCAGGGCTTCCTGGGTCTCGGTGGAGATCTCCATCGCCGGGAACATGGCCTTGGCCCGCGGCTGGCAGACATTTGCCCGTGCGCGCGGCCTGGGCCGACAGTGCGCCCTGCACTTTAAGTTTGACAGCGACGCGACCCTCTACGTGAGGGTGTTCGGAGAAGACGGCCGCCATATCGGGTGCTGCCCTAAAGACGATGACGGCAACCAGGTGCTGGGCTTGGCAACGGCCGCAACGAGGACGAAGGCGAGCCCGCTGCCGGCGGTGCCTGCAGCTCGCCAAGCTTCAGCGGCTCCCCCTCTGGTGACAGCTCCTCCAGCGGTGGCCGCGATCAACCACCGTGCCGCCGCGCCTGCTTCGAGGGTGGCAGCGGGTCGTCCTGCCGTCGTGCCTCGGTGAAGTGCGAGGAGGAGTCTAATTGAGCTCGGGAGGATGGTGTGAATCCCCCTCATGAGCCGTCGCCAGGCACGCCACGTTTATTTTGTTTATCTCCTATTCCTGCATTGAAAGAGAGAGAGAGAGAGAGAGAGAGAGAGAGAGAGAGAAGTATGGAGCCCCATGGGGGCGTGCTGGACTATTGCCCTTAATTATCATGCTATTTCTATTATTACTATTCCCATGCTGTGTTGGGGTGTTGCGGCCAGGTGGTTATGCGTAGGAACAACTTAGCTTAGGGGGTTTACTGCAGTTTCCGCCTCGCAAGGTACTTGCCTGAGGCCTCACCAGGCGTCTTAAGGTCTGCAAAATCAGTCGGGAGAATAGCTTTCAAACCTTTGTCGCGTGGGTGACCTGCCTAGGTCCAGAGTTTCGCGTTGCGATGCCCGTGGGGCATGAACTGGGAGGGTTGCTCCCACTGCGAACTCGAGTGACGGAGCCTCACGAAATCAGGAGAAAAAGGGGCTCACAATGGTGCCCGCATGGCCCCCTCGTGAGGCTAGCAGGCCGAGTGAAAGCCAGAGACAGAGAACAGGGGTAGGGGACGGCAAACAACACTAGAAGCAACTCCAATAAAAGTTCAAATGAGGGAGAACAAGTCAAGTGCGAAAAGCAAATGAAAAGCCGCATCCGACACCTAGTCTAGTCTTCGACGTCTTCTCACCAGCGCGGAGCTATGTGCTGCCACTGGGCGTGGGCGGGAGCCCCCGAAGCCCGAGGGCAGCACTCCGGAGACTCCAGGGCATGTACAGCCCCAACTCATTATTACGTGAGAGTTTCACGGGCGGCGAGCTTCACAGGCGCTGGGCCTTCTTCGCAGAGCACAGGGCATTTCTTGGGGGCAGCGAGCTTCACAGGCACCGGGCCTTCTTTACAGGCACTGGGCCTTACTTCACAGGCACCGGGCCTTCTTTACAGGCACTGGGCATTACTTCACAGGCACTGGGCCTTCTTTGTAGGAACTAGGCCTTACTTCACAGGCACCGGGCCTTTTTACAGGCACTGGGTCTTACTTCACAGGCACCGGGCCTTCTTTACAGGCACTGGGCCTTACTTCAAGGGTAGAACCTTTGGAGGTGCACGCGTTCAGGATGGGCACCCCTTCCTGGATCTCCAAGCGCGCAACGCCAGGTCTGGAAACATGAACAACCTTGAATGGGCCCTCCCACATGGGCGAGAGCTTGTGCAGCCCTTCCCTGGAGAGCACCCGCCTGAGCATGAGGTCACCTACCTCGAGAGTCCTGGGGCGGATGTTGCGGCAGTGGTACCGCCGCAGTGCCTGCTGGTATCTTGCTGCTCGTAGCACAGCCTCCCGATGGTGTTCCTCCCCCAGCACGAGGTCCATCCCCCGCATGGCGTCCTGCTATGCTTCATCAAATGCCAGGACCCGCGCAGAGTGATGCTTGACCTCCTGAGGGAGGACCGCCTCTGCTCCGTAGATGAGGAAGAACAGGGTCTCGCCGGTCGACTTGGTGGCGGTGGTGCGGATGGACCATAGGACGGACTGGAGCTCATCGTACCAGCCCCTGCTGTCAGGACCCCGACTCAATGTCACATCGATCTAGCCGGTAACACCTCATATCACCTTGCGGCCTCACGCACGGTATCCCCACGGGTGTCGCCTTACCTTTGCCCGGGACCGTTTGCGCATTTTGGCTCACGTATATGATAGTGTCGCTAGCATCCATATGATAAAGAGCCCGGGCTGACATGACTAGTCGTAAACCCAAAGTGGCACAGACTTACAGGGACAGGCATCCATGACCCAGCTTCGAACGTGTCGGTCATCAGCAAATGGGTCCGGGCTGTAGCACTGGGCTAGCAGGACTCCGGTAAACCGGGCTGTAGCGGGCTAACAGGACTCCGGTACTCAAAGCGTGACATTTCCCTGAAGGGACAGACACAGGAACGAAGAAGGACACATGCCGGCCAGCCTAAGTGTTCCAGAGCAGTAGCAAGCTACCATGGCTTAGCGGTAACACTAGGAGACATTTGCCGGTAAGAGAGGCTACTAAAGATAAACAACTAGATAGTCAGATCCCACACATACCAAGCATTTCAATCATACACACAATATGCTCGATATGTGCAAATACAACGAAGCATCACAACATGACTCTACGACACAAGTACTTTATTTAAGGCTCAGAGAGCCATACATAACATACACAAAGGTACGGGTCTCACGACCCAACATACAAGTCATACAGTCATACAAACCAACAGCGGAAGTAACTTGTCTGAGTACAGACAACTAATAAAATAAAAGAGGCTTGGAAAGCCTAGATATACTACGTGGTCCTTCACAAGCTCAGGGTCACCACCTGGGTCTTTAGCCTACTCGTTGATGTCAACGTCTACATAGAACCCATCAGAAGGGGTTGCAGCGTCTTCTGTAAAAATGTAGATTATAGCAACATGAGTACAAAGGTACTCAGCAAGACTTACATCAGAACCTGCATACATGCATATTATCAAGAAGGGTTGGTGGAGTTATTGCAGCAAGCCAGCTTTGACTCTTGGCTAGACTATCCTACGATACTCCAACTTGAAATGGTTTTGCGCACACGAGTCCACTACTCACCAATCCAATACACTACCGAGGATTCGCCTCCGTCTTCCTACGGAAGAGCCATCCTCGGCACTCACGCTTATCTTGAGGCTTTTAACAGTTTCCATTTACATTGTCTATGAACTGTATAGGCAACCAAGTAGTCCTTTACCGCGGACGCGGCTATTCGAATAGATTATGATAACCCTGCAGGGGTGTACTTCTTCATACATGTTTCCACCACTTAGCGTCTGCACACGACATGTGCTCGGCAGACTTCAAGCGAAAGCCGACGTGGGTGTAGACCACGACCTACCTAAACACTTAAGCCTCTAGTCCAGGTTTATCGCCTATTCAGGTTCCATCCACAGGGAGTCCGGCCGAGGTTTCCCATACGGCCTCGAACGATGTGAACAGGGTTCCCGAGATACCTAACGGGTATTCGGTACACCGTGCCACGTACCTACCGCATCACAGCCCACCCCTACGGTCAGCGCTGTCCACGGCCTCCAGTAGGCTACAAACACCAGAAACTACTTGCAACTCCTGGACAGAGAGCTAGGGTGAATAAGAAGTCGAGCGGGGTCATATTTCAGGGCCCAATGCATGGTAGTAGCTGTATCTTAAATCACGCATACAGATCTCAGTGCTTAAGGTCGGCTTCAATGAAACAACCCACCATGTACTCCTACATGGCCTCTCATCGATACCTTTACCAAATCGTGTTCACCACACCACTCTCATTACCGACATAAACATTTCACTCTAGCCCATCACCCAGATGAACCAGACCTGACACGACTCTAAGCATAGCAGGCATAGCAAGGTAGGAACAACACATACATATGGCTCAAACAACTCCTACACATGCTAGTGGGTTTCATCTAGTTACTGTGGCAATGACAGGTCATGCAGAGGAAATGGGTTCAACTACCGTAGCACACAGCAGTTTGAAACGCGTTGTCTTAATGCGGTAAACGAGAGCAGGAGCGAGAACATGGGATTGTATCGATATGATCAAATGGTTGGTTGCTTGCCTGATGGTTCGATGCACTGATACGGTTCTTCGTTAGGGTAATCAGGGTACTCTTCGGGGACAGAACTTGCCGCAGAGAGCACCGATACACAAACATTACCAAACAGTATGCAACAATATGATGCATGCATGAAACATGGCAATATGAGTGTGTTGGGCTAATGCAACTAAAACCAGAAGGGTTTGAACAAATTTGAATCAAAGATTCAAATTTCAAACTCAAACATGGCCTTTTAAAGTGCTTTTCCTTGTTCTGTTTAAAACATCAATTTAACTTGTTTGATCATGCATGAAAATAGTACAGATGGATAGATTGGATTTTTCTGATCATTTTTCATATATAATTTGTCCAATTTGGAGTTACAGAATAAAAGTTATGAATTTTTGAAGTTTAAATTATATTCTGGAATTTCCTGATTTAAATTAAATCCAGAAAATCAATTACTGCGTCAGCCTGACATCAGTGTGACGTCAGCAGGTCAACGGAACAGGTTTGGGTCAAACCTGACAGTGGGTCCCGCATGTCAGGGTGATTATTTTAATTAAAGTTTAATTAAAACTAAACCTGCTTAATTAACAGGGCTGGGCCCCACCTGTCATTGACTCAGGGGAGTCAACCAGGGCCCACCCGTGGTCAAACCCGGGTCGGCTGCACCGGCGTTTAGCCGCCGGCGAGCCCGACGCGGCGGCGGAAGTGGTTTTGGCCATTGTGGCCACCAAATGGGCCGCGGAGACCACCGGAGGGGAGCTGAGGACAAACCGCAGCTGTTGGCGGAGTCCGTTGAGGTCGGGGTGGCCGGAGTTGGCGCCGGCGACGACTTTGGCGGCCACCGGGGTTCGGTCGAAGGTGAACTTGGCGCTAGAGGGTTCGGTGAGGCTCGTGGAGTGGCTAGCTAGGTGCTAAGTGACACGGTGAGTAAGATGGACACCATCTTGTGGCCGGAGGATGACCTGGAGCACGTCGGCGACGAGGTCCACGGCGGTGGGTGCGGTTGAGCTCCGGGAGGTTGCTACACGGCTCGGGAGCAAGAACGGAAGGGAGGGGAAGATGGCTAAGCTCACAGTGAGTGCGACGGAGTCCTTGGTGCGGCCGGAGATGGACCGGAGCGACGATGGCGTTGAAGGGGATCTCCGGCGACGGTGAGCTCGGGCGAGGTCAGTGCGGTGGTCTCGGGCGTTGCGAGCACTCGGGGCTCGGCTGCTCGATGAAGTGGACAGCGGCGGAGCTCCTGGACACGGTGAGACGGCGTGGGGTGGTCGGAGGGCGTGGCTACGGCGAGGGGGTGGCGGCGATGGCGTCGGCCATG
>NC_041385.1:207839887-207849344 GCF_002162155.2 Triticum dicoccoides | reverse complement strand
TAGGCAATTACGTGTCGATCTTGCATGAGAATGCAACCTAGTCCTTGTCGCGAGGCGTCGCAGTAGATAACAAAGTCCTTAGAGAAGTCTGGCGGTACCAGTACGGGAGCAGAAGTCAGGCGTCTTTTCAGTTCCTGAAAGCTGTGCTCACATTGTGGAGTCCACTCGAACTTCTTATCTTTCTTGAGGAGTTCGGTTAGAGGTTTGGCAACTTTGGAGAAGTTCTCGACAAAGCGACGGCAATAGCTCGCTAAGCCTAGAAAACTCCGAACTTGCTTGACCGATTCAGGTGGAGTCCAGTTAAGGACGGCTTGAACTCGCTCAGGGTTAACAGCAATACCTTTACCAGATATTACATGACCCAGATAGGTCACTTCTGACAACCAGAATTCACATTTAGAAAATTTGGCATAAAGGCGATGCTCTCGAAGTTTCTGCAACACTAGCCTTAGATGTTCGGCATGTTCTTCCTCGTTCTTGGAGTAGATGAGTATATCATCGAGGTTAAACACGACGAATTTATCCAAATACTCCATGAAGATTGAGTTCATTAACCGAGAAAAAGTGGCTGGAGCGTTGGTTAAACCGAAGGACATGACGGTGTACTCGTATTGGCCGTAACGAGTAACAAAGGCCGTTTTAGGGATGTCCCCGTTTCTGATTTTGATTTGATGGTAGCCCAACCTCAAATCCATCTTGGAGAAGACTGAGGATCCAGCGAGCTGATCATACAGGTCGTTGATCCTGGGGAGTGGATATTTGTTCTTGATGGTGACCAAATTGACAGGTCGGTAATCTACAACCATCCGGTCCGTACCATCCTTCTTCTTGACGAATAGGACGGGGCAAGCCCACGGAGAAGAGCTAGGTCGGATGAAACCCTTTTTCAAGGACTCATCGAGTTGTTTCTTAAGCTCGGCTAGTTCTAGGGGTGCCATCTTATAAGGTCTTCTAGCAATCGGAACGGTTCCTGGAATGAGGTCTATTACGAACTCAACATCCCTGTCAGGTGGAACACCTGGCAATTCCTCTGGAAAGACATCCGGGAAGTCATGGACTACCGGAACGTCCTCAAGGTCTGGCAAGGGGCTGGCGTTAAGAGAATATAATTGTCGCTTAGCTATTCGGGTCAAGACATTGACTATCTTTCCCGAAGGATGGGTGAGTTGAACAGTCCTAGAGAAGCAATCGATTTGGGCATGATGAGCCGACATCCAGTCCATACCCAAAATGATATTAATATCTGAAGATTTAAGGGCTATCAAAGACGCGAGGAAAACAAGTCTGTCGACTTGGATTTCATTTCCATGGCTTACTCGAGAAGTTTGCCATTTGGATCCCGGAGTTTGAATTACCATAGAGGTTGGCATATCACCGAATGTGACGTTATGCAAGCGAGCATAGTTTTCAGATATAAAAGAATGAGAGGCTCCTGTATCGAAAAGAACAGATGCCGGGTGGCAATTAACAAGAAGCGTACCGAGAACGACGTTGGGATCCTCTTGAGCTTCTTCGGCAGAGATACAGTTGACATGGCCACGTGAAGCGGTGACCGGCTTGGCGTGGAATATTTTTCCTGTCGGCTTGCCACGGCCAACAGCTTTAGCAGATTGATTGGGGTTGGTCTGGGGACACTCACGCATATAGTGGCCAGATTCCCCACACTTGAAACAAGTCACGGAACTGGTACGTGGAGGAGCATTGTTAGATGGACCCCCATAAGGCTTGGCCGGTGCAGACTGTTGAACAGGGCGAGGCGCCTGGAAGGATGGCCTCGGTGTGAACCTGGGTGGCAGGGCGGTGTTGGGTACCCACACGCGGCGCTTCTGAGGACCAGCACCGGATGAGGAGCCCATATCACGGCCATGCTTGCGTATTGCGTCATAGTCAGTCTGACCAGTTTCAGCACTGATGGCTTTGTTGACAAGTTTCTGAAAAGATGTGCACTCATGCAGACGGAGGTCGCGGCGAAGCTCAGGACTAAGTCCCTTACGGAACCTTGCTTGCTTCTTGGCATCAGTAGACACTTCCTCAGTTGCATATCGTGCGAGATTACCAAACTCCCTGCTGTAAGCATCCACAGAAAGTCGGCCTTGGGTGAAACTGCAAAATTCTTCACGTTTACGGTCCATGAGACCCTCCGGAATGTGATGTTCACGGAAAGCCTCACTGAACTCAGCCCAAGTAGTGACATGGCCCGCCGGGCGCATAGCTCCATAATTCTCCCACCATAGGCTGGCGGGGCCTTCAAGATGATATGCAGCAAAGGTGACCTTGTCAGCCTCCGCTACCAGCGCGGAACGCAGCTTGTGAGAGACACTGCGAAGCCAGTCATCAGCGTCGAGAGGCTCGACGGAGTGGTGGAACGTAGGTGGATGCAATTTGATAAAATCACTGAGTGACACCACGTTAGTCCTCTGATGGTGTGCTGTGTTCTGTTCAATACGCTCCAACAAACGGTTGGTCTCCCGCTTGTTTCTCTCAGCTTCCATCATAACCTCGGCTAGTGAAGGAGGATGAGGCAGATTTGCATCCCTGGCTTCACTGCCTTCGGCCTGCTCTTGAGAAGCAGGGTTAGCGCGCGTGTTGACCATCCTAGGTAAACAAGACAATGATTTAGTCAGGATGACAAAATTCCGACCTAGGGTAAAAATGTAAGGAATAACTCGAAATGCAAGATGATCATCCGTATGACATGGTAGATACAGAAACTGCTTCTTTATTCCATCGTCATACGCACCATACAGGGTTTAGTACAAGACCAAACAAAGTACTATTATGGTGAAAAGAGGATTACATCTCATCGGAGGCATCCCAAGCTCCTATACATTATTTTTCTACACCTCCGGAAGGAGTACAAACTAGGTCATATCCCACGAGTCACGCGGGACGATAGAAGACACAGCTAGTGCGAACTAGTGATACTACTGCTAACTCAGACCGATCCGTAGTAGTCCTCGTAGAAGTCACCTCCATAGCCTGGAAGCTCAACATGATCATCCGGAAACAGACGATCTCGCGAAGCTTGTGGACCATAGGGGCTAGGATGAGGCCTTGGACCAACAGACGGTGGCCTGCGGGGCCCGCGAGGTGGGGTGATGCCTCCTACATCACGCCAAACCATCACGTCTGGCAAAGCAGATCTCACAGGATAGAGATCGCGCATATCTGAGAATCCAGCTTGCACCGCCGGTGCGAACCGAGTCAAAGTGGCCCAGTGGTCAGCACGGGTATTGAAGAGCTCTAACCTTAAGGCCCGATTTTCACGGTCCTTATCCTCGAGCATCTCAGCAGTGGTGCGAGTCCGTGAATCCTCCTGAGTGGGGTCAGCATAAATAGCCTGGAGATACCCTTGTGCTCCCGGAAGTGATCCTGGCATATACCGGAAATCAGAGTCCCGAAATAGACCAGATCTGACTCGCATAATGGTCATCATAGAGTAGGCGGCGTCCTGCACAGCCATCTCAATAGTAACCCCGAGTCCATAGGAGCAGTGAAGAGGCTCGGTGGATCCAGGATAAGATGGAAATATCCTGACAGTGCAGAGATACTGGCTTTGATTAAAGTCTCGGAATTGCTCCTCGACCGTGTACTCAGGATACCAGCGGTATCCTGCCTCAGTCATTACCCTGACCAACTTGGCAGTATGGCCGGGTACATCTAGGCATCGAGTCAGGCGAACCACTTGATTGAGATCGCGAGTGGCCATCTGAAAGCACAATCGTAATGCAAAGGCATTAGAATTTCTAGCGAAATTTTGGCAGCATAACAGCTGTAAATGCTCAAGAAGGATTTTGAGACAATTGACAAAGGATTTCATACACACTCAACATCATCATATCAAAGTTCTGAATCCATTCTAACAACATAATGTGGTAGTAGAACTGAACTAGGTTTGTATCCATCAAACTTATAAGGTACTACTGATTAATAACACGTGATCCTGATAGAGAGAATAGATCCTAATTCCTTAACCCCCGGTAGAAGAATGGACTAACTCAGATCAGAATGTCATAAGATAAAGGAGTAAAAGAGCCTTACGTTCCATCCCACAAACAATTCCCCTACATATAACTAAAGAATTTCTAGACTCAATATCGACCAGTTTGGCTTGGAGAACCTACAGGCAGTCCTGCTCTGATACCAACGCTGTCAGGACCCCGACTCGATGTCACATCGATCTAGCCGGTAACACCTCATATCACCTTGTGGCCTCACGCACGGTATCCCCACGGGTGTCGCCTTACCTTTGCACGGGACCGTTTGCGCATTTTGGCTCACGTATATGATAGTGTCGCTAGCATCCATATGATAAAGAGCCCGGGCTGACATGACTAGTCGTAAACCCAAAGTGGCACAGACTTACAGGGACAGGCATCCATGACCCAGCTTCGAACGTGTCGGTCATCAGCAAATGGGTCCGGGCTGTAGCACTGGGCTAGCAGGACTCCGGTAAACCGGGCTGTAGCGGGCTAACAGGACTCCGGTACTCAAAGCGTGACATTTCCCCGAAGGGACAGACACAGGAACGAAGAAGGACACATGCCGGCCAGCCTAAGTGTTCCAGAGCAGTAGCAAGCTACCATGGCTCAGCGGTAACACTAGGAGACATTTCCCGGTAAGAGAGGCTACTAAAGATAAACAACTAGATAGTCAGATCCCACACATACCAAGCATTTCAACCATACACACAATATGCTCGATATGTGCAAATACAACGAAGCATCACAACATGACTCTATGACACAAGTACTTTATTTAAGGCTCAGGGAGCCATACATATCATACACAAAGGTACGGGTCTCACGACCCAACATACAAGTCATACAGTCATACAAGCCAACAGCGGAAGTACTTTGTCTGGGTACAGACAACTAGTAAAATAAAAGAGGCTTGGAAGCCTAACTATACTACGTGGTCCATCACAAGCTCAGGGTCACCACCTGGGTCTTTAGCCTACTCGTTGATGTCAACGTCTACATAGAACCCATCAGAAGGGGTTGCAGCGTCTTCTGTAAAAATGTAGATTATAGCAACATGAGTACAAAGGTACTCAGCAAGACTTACATCAGATCCTACATACATGCATAGTATCAAGAGGGGTTGGTGGAGTTATTGCAGCAAGCCAGCTTTGACTCTTGGCTAGACTATCCTACGATACTCCAACTTGAAATGGTTTTGCGCACACGAGTCCACTACTCACCACTTCAATACACTACCGAGGATCCACCTCCGTCTTCCTACGGAAGAGCCATCCTCGGCACTCACACTTATCTTGAGGCTTTTAACAGTTTCCATTTACTTGTCTATGAACTGTATAGGCAACCAAGTAGTCCTTTACCGCGGACGCGGCTATTCGAATAGATCATGTTAACCCTGCAGGGGTGTACTTCTTCATACACGCTCTCACCACTTATCGTCGCTTACACGACATGTACTCGGCAACCTTCAAGCGGAAGCCCAACGTGGGTGTCGGCCACGACCTACCTAATCACCTAAGCCTCCAGTAGGCTACAAACACCAGAAACTACTTGCAACTCCTGGACGGAGAACTAGGGTGAATAAGAAGCCGAGAGGGTCCATTGGTTTCGGGCCCAATGCATGGTAGTAGCTGATTCTTAAATCACACATACAGATCTCAGTGCTTAAGGTCGGCTTCAATGAAACAACCCACCATGTACTCCTACATGGCCTCTCATCGATACCTTTACCAAATCGTGTTCACCACACCACTCTCATTACCGTCATAATCATTTCACTCTAGCCCATCACCCAGATGAACCAGACCTGACACGACTCTAAGCATAGCAGGCATAGCAAGGTAGGAACAACACATACATATGGCTCAATCAACTCCTACACATGCTAGTGGGTTTCATCTAGTTACTGTGGCAATGACAGGTCATGCAGAGGAAATGGGTTCAACTACCGTAGCACACAACAGTTTGAATCGCGTTGTCTTAATGCAGTAAAAGAGAGCAGGAGCGAGAACATGGGATTGTATCGATATGATCAAATGGTTGGTTGCTTGCCTGATGGTTCGATGCACGGATACGGTTCTTCGTTAGGGTAGTCACGGTACTCCTCGGGGACAGATCCTGTCGTAAAGGATAACGATACACAGGCATCACCAAACAATGTGCAACAATATGATGCATGCATGAAACATGGCAATATGAGTGTGTTGGGCTAATGCAACTAAAGCTACCAACGCTGTCAGGACCCCGACTCGATGTCACATCGATCTAGCTGGTAACACCTCATATCACTTTGCGGCCTCACGCACGGTATCCCCACGGGTGTCGTCTTACCTTTTCCCGGGACCGTTTGCGCCTTTTGGCTCGCGTATATGAAAGTGTCGCTAGCATCCATATGATAAAGAGCCCGGGCTGACATGACTAGTCGTAAACCCAAAGTGGCACAGACTTACAGGGACAGGCATCCATGACCCAGCTTCGAACGTGTCGGTCATCAGCAGGTGGGTCCGGGCTGTAGCACTGGGCTAGCAGGACTCCGGTAAACCGGGCTGTAGCGGGCTAACAGGACTCCGGTACTCAAAGCGTGACATTTCCCCGAAGGGACAGACACAGGAACGAAGAAGGACACATGCCGGCCAGCCTAAGTGTTCCAGAGCAGTAGCAAGCTACCATGGCTCAGCGGTAACACTAGGAGACATTTCCCGGTAAGAGAGGCTACTAAAGATAAACAACTAGATAGTCAGATCCCACACATACCAAGCATTTCAATCATACACACAATATGCTCGATATGTGCAAATACAACGAAGCATCACAACATGACTCTACGACACAAGTACTTTATTTAAGGCTCAGAGAGCCATACATAACATACACAAAGGTACGGGTCTCACGACCCAACATACAAGTCATACAGTCATACAAACCAACAGCGGAAGTAACTTGTCTGAGTACAGACAACTAATAAAATAAAAGAGGCTTGGAAAGCCTAGCTATACTACGTGGTCCTTCACAAGCTCAGGGTCACCACCTGGGTCTTTAGCCTACTCGTTGATGTCAGCGTCTACATAGAACCCATCAGAAGGGGTTGCAGCGCCTTCTGTAAAAATGTAGATTATAGCAACATGAGTACAAAGGTACTCAGCAAGACTTACATCAGAACCTACATACATGCATATTATCAAGAAGGGTTGGTGGAGTTATTGCAGCAAGCCAGCTTTGACTCTTGGCTAGACTATCCTACGATACTCCAACTTGAAATGGTTTTGCGCACACGAGTCCACTACTCACCAATCCAATACACTACCGAGGATTCGCCTCCGTCTTCCTACGGAAGAGCCATCCTCGGCACTCACGCTTATCTTGAGGCTTTTAACAGTTTCCATTTACATTGTCTATGAACTGTATAGGCAACCAAGTAGTCCTTTACCGCGGATGCGGCTATTCGAATAGATTATGATAACCCTGCAGGGGTGTACTTCTTCATACATGTTTCCACCACTTAGCGTCTGCACACGACATGTGCTCGGCAGACTTCAAGCGAAAGCCGACGTGGGTGTAGACCACGACCTACCTAAACACTTAAGCCTCTAGTCCAGGTTTATCGCCTATTCAGGTTCCATCCGCAGGGAGTCCGGCCGAGGTTTCCCATACGGCCCCGAACGATGTGAACAGGGTTCCCGAGATACCTAACGGGTATTCGGTACACCGTGCCACGTACCTACCGCATCACAGCCCACCCCTACGGTCAGCGCTGTCCACGGCCTCCAGTAGGCTACAAACACCAGAAACTACTTGCAACTCCTGGACAAAGAGCTAGGGTGAATAAGAAGTCGAGCGGGGTCATATTTCAGGGCCCAATGCATGGTAGTAGTTGTATCTTAAATCACGCATACAGATCTCAGTGCTTAAGGTCGGCTTCAATGAAACAACCCACCATGTACTCCTACATGGCCTCTCATCGATACCTTTACCAAATCGTGTTCACCACACCACTCTCATTACCGACATAAACATTTCACTCTAGCCCATCACCCAGATGAACCAGACCTGACACGACTCTAAGCATAGCAGGCATAGCAAGGTAGGAACAACACATACATATGGCTCAAACAACTCCTACACATGCTAGTGGGTTTCATCTAGTTACTGTGGCAATGACAGGTCATGCAGAGGAAATGGGCTCAACTACCGTAGCACACAGCAGTTTGAAACGCGTTGTCTTAATGCAGTAAAATAGAGCAGGAGCGAGAACATGGGATTGTATCGATATGATCAAATGGTTGGATGCTTGCCTGATGGTTCGATGCACTGATACGGTTCTTCGTTAGGGTAATCAGGGTACCGATACACAAACATCACCAAACAGTATGCAACAATATGATGCATGCATGAAACATGGCAATATGAGTGTGTTGGGCTAATGCAACTAAAACCAGAAGGGTTTGAACAAATTTGAATCAAAGATTCAAATTTCAAACTCAAACATGGCCTTTTAAAGTGCTTTTCCTTGTTCTGTTTAAAACATCAATTTAACTTGTTTGATCATGCATGAAAATAGTACAGATGGATAGATTGGATTTTTCTGATCATTTTTCATATATAATTTGTCCAATTTGGAGTTACAGAATAAAAGTTATGAATTTTTGAAGTTTAAATTATATTCTGGAATTTCCTGATTTAAATTAAATCCAGAAAATCAATTACTGCGTCAGCCTGACATCAGTGTGACGTCAGCAGGTCAACGGAACAGGTTTGGGTCAAACCTGACAGTGGGTCCCGCATGTCAGGGTGATTATTTTAATTAAAATTTAATTAAAACTAATCCTGTTTAATTAACAGGGCTGGGCCCCACCTGTCATTGACTCAGGGGAGTCAACCAGGGCCCACCCGTGGTCAAACCCGGGTCGGCTGCACCGGCATTTAGCCGCCGGCGAGCCCGACGCGGCGGCGGAAGTGGTTTTGGCCATTGCGGCCACCAAATGGGCCGCGGAGACCACCGGAGGGGAGCTGAGGACAAACCGCAGCTCTTGGCGGAGTCCGTTGAGGTCGGGGTGGCCGGAGTTGGCGCCGGCGACGACTTTGGCGGCCACCGGGGTTCGGTCGGAGGTGAACTTGGCGCTAGAGGGTTCGGTGAGGCTCGTGGAGTGGCTAGCTAGGTGCTAAGTGACACGGTGAGTAAGATGGACACCATCTTGTGGCCGGAGGATGACCGGGAGCACGTCGGCGACGAGGTCCACGGCGGTGGGTGCGGTTGAGCTCCGGGAGGTTGCTACACGGCTCGGGAGCAAGAACGGAAGGGAGGGGAAGATGGCTAAGCTCACAGTGAGTGCGACGGAGTCCTTGGTGCGGCCGGAGATGGACCGGAGCGACGATGGCGTTGAAGGGGATCTCCGGCGACGGTGAGCTCGGGCGAGGTCGGTGCGGTGGTCTCGGGCGTTGCGAGCGCTCGGGGCTCGGCTGCTCGATGAAGTGGACAG
>NC_041385.1:207811217-207839295 GCF_002162155.2 Triticum dicoccoides | reverse complement strand
GCCAGGTAAGCTTTTCCCTTTTTTTCTGTTTCTGTTTTCTTTTTTTAATATATCTGCAACTTTGTTGAATTTAATAAAATACCTAGGCAACTTCAAAATCACCAAATCACTCCTGGTCCATAGTTGGTTTATTTCCAACATGAAACATTTTAGTTTGGAGGTATTTGAGCATTTAAATATTTTATATAATTTTAAATGCCCAAATTCAAATATTTATGAATTAATTCAAAAACCCTAGAATGGCCTAGGAAAATGTGCACCACTTTTGGCAGAGGTTCTGAACCAAGACAAAAATGATGGGCATTTTAGAAGGGCATTTCAGGTTCATTGAAAATTATTTTAGTAAACCCTAGTTGGTTTCAGAGGGGACTGGGGGTTCTGTCATCCCCATTTCAAGTTTCTGATGAAAGAGTAAACATGATGCAACACTCTAATGCATGACTAGCTAGGGTGTGACACCTGCCGCAGGCCTCCAGCTTCTTCTTGAAGGTCCTGGTTTTGAGGCCCTTCAGGACCTCTGCGTTGTGAAAGTGCGTTATATCGACTAGAGGGGTGGGGGTGAATAGGCAATTTTTATGAATTCTTCACTGAGGAATTTGCTGGTGAGGAAATTCCTTAGCGAAGAACTACCTGCAGCGGAATAAGTACTCAGAAGTAAACATAGCAGAATACAAACATGGTCATCATGATGAAATGAAGACTAGCACAGAGTACAGAAAGCGTAAACACAGGATAACAAGATGAAGACAAACAGACTGAAGAAATTGAACTGAGGAGTTTGTGAAAGTCTTCAGACAAAGTCTTCAAGCACAGATATGAACAACATACAACACAGTAATGAGGAAATGAAAGAGTTGAGGAAATAGAACCAGTTAGTTGGTGAAGACAATGATTTGGTAAACCAGTTCCAACTGCTGTCTCAGTTGTACGTGTGGTTGGAGCGGCTGAGTATTTAAACTCGAGGACACACAGTCCCGGACACCCAGTTTCTGAGCCGCAACTCAGGACACCCAGTCCTCACCGTATTCTCCTTGAACTAAGACCACGCAGGCCTCGTCCAATCACTCGTGGTAAGTCTTCAGGTGACTTCGAAACCTTCACAGACTTGGTCACTCGGCGATCCACAATTCCTCTTGGATGCTCTAGACCTTGACGCCTAATCGTCTGGAAGAAGCACACTCTTCAAAGGTAACAAGCGTCAGATCCACGCAGGATCAATTTCTTCAGTGATGCTCAATCACTTTGGGTTTGTGGGGGTTTGGTTTTGGGATTTTCCTCACTTGATGATTTTCGCTCAAAGTCCTCGGAGGATGGGTTGCTCTCAAATGACAAGTGTCAAGTTCTCTCGGAGCAGCCAACCAACTAGTGGTTGTAGGGGGCGGCTATTTATAGCCTAGGGAGCAGCCCGACATGATAAGACATAAATGCCCTTCAATGATATGACCGTTAGGTGGATAAGATATTTTGGACAGCCGGCGCGCAACACAGCAATGGTCGGAAATTTGACTTTCAAATTCCTCAGGGCTATCATGTTCCTCACTGTGTAGGCAATTCGCACTGGCGAATTCCTAACTCCTCAGTCAGAGCAAAGTCCTCAGTGACCAGAAGAACTGCGTCTCTGTCACTAAAGAAATTGACTGAACTGTATGAGATTTCCAATGGCTTCACTCGAAGGGATTGGTAGGTGTAGGATTTTGAGTTGAGCATCACATGGAAAATTTTCCTTAGTATTTCCTCGACCCCCTTTAACAGTACGGTGTTTCCTATGACTCAAGAAAGAGAGAATGAAACTACGAAAACAAAAGTCTCCATGCTCCATATTCCTCGAATGAATACCAAGTCTTCAAGGTCACACCAATTTCTTCACTTTCGAAGTCTTCAGAAAGTCTTTAGAATATCAAAGTCTTCAGTCGAAGAACTTCATTTTTAGGGGTCGACTTTCTCTGTAAATATCAAACTCCTCATAGACTTATAGACCTGTGTACACTCACAAACGCATCAGTTACTTAACCTATAAGTCTTCAATACACCAAAATCACTAAGGGGCACTAGATGCACTTACAATCTCCCCCTGTTTGGTGATTGATGACAACATAGGTTAAGTTTTCAACGGGGATAAACATATGAAGTGTAAATACTGATATTGAGGAATTTGATTGCAAGATATAGAAGAACTCCCCCTGAATATGTGCATAGTGAGGAATTTTCTTTTGAGGCAATGCACATTTGAAGAATTTGAATCATGGAGATCTCCCCCTATATCTTGTAATTCATACACGCATTTGATATATAATATGAAGAATTTGAAATGCATGATGAAGTATGGTGCCTGATGAGATTCAGCATGCGTGCAATAATATTAACGAGGAATAAGCATGCAGAATAACACATCAAAAGTATCAGAGCACAGTGCATCAAAGTCAGAGCACAATGCACCGTCCAAAAGTATCAGGGCACCATCGGATTTAAGATTACAACTCGATCCAATAAAAAGTTTTGGAAGAACGAGAGTTGTAACTTAGCAAAACGCCCATAATATAAACCCGCTTGAAGGCTAACTCAGATTTCTCCCCCTTTGTCATCAAATGACCAAAAGGATCGAAACTGAGGACTAACGCCCCTGAAGAATTTCAAGTCGATGGAGGAGCGCCAGCGTTGTTGGGGTTGTTCGTTGAAGTAGGGCCTGCCGCAGTGTCGTCCAAATCTTCATGTTCATCAGTTTCACGCGATGAAGAATAAGAACTGGCCACCAGATTAGGAACTTTGACTCTCTTGAATTTCTTCGGAGGTGGTGCAGACCAGTCAAATGCTTCCTGGAGACCCATAGTCTTCAGTTCTTCCGCGGAATAAACATGAGTGAGAACAGCCCAGGTGCGGTTGAGGGTTTCATGAAGGTGATACTGATTTTTCTTCACTGCATTATGGGTTGAGGTCATGTTGTGAAGAATTGCAGCAAATTGGCGTTTCACCCATTTGTGATTGTGATCAACCTTCTGATGAAGAATGAGGAGTAACTCACGGTCAGTCATCACCCTGGGTGCTGTTGCTTGAGGCTTTTGCTTAGCTGAGGTATTTGCGGCAGTGTCATGTGTTGCAGAATCGTCATTGGTGGAGTAAGATGTAGCTAGACGGAATTGACCATCCAATGGACGAGTGCCTTCATCGATCACAGCAGCTGCCTTGCCCTTATCATCAGATGATGAAACTGGTCGCTTGAGGACTTCAATGGGCGGCAAGTAGCTACCATGGTTCAGAGTGTGAGCCTTGTAATTCAGTGAAGATCTTGCCCTTATGAATCTCATAATCCAAGGCGCATAGGGCTTCAGCTCAAAAGGTGACATAGCAACATTAGCCAGAGTCCTCCTGAAGAAATCATGAAAGTTGACGGGAACGCCATGAATGATGTTGAAAAGCATGTTCTTCATGATGCCAACGACATCTTCATCATTTGAGTCGTGGCCTTTGATAGGACTCATTGTCTTCGTCAGAATTCGATAGACAGTCCGAGGCACATACAACAATTCCTTGACGAGGAATTTGGTTCGAGGGGCCTGCCCTGGCTTCAAAGGCTTCATGAGCACTTGCATATAATGATCTGTCAGTTCTCGGTCATTGTAGATGCAACGTGCACTGTCATGGGGAGGATCAAGAGGAAGGACACGAAGCAATTCAGTTGCTGGTGCCTTGTAGTGAGTATTTTCTGTCATCCAATCCAGCACCCATGAATTGACATCTTCAGCATCTCCGGTGATATGCAAAGTGGCATAGAACTGAAGAATGAGTTCTTCATTCCAATCACAGATATCAGTGCAGAAATTCAGTAGTCCTGCATCGTGAATAACGCGGAGGACTGGCTCGAAGCACGGCAGAGATTCCATATCCACATGAGGAATATGCTCATGATCGAAGATTTTATCCTTGTCAAAGAGCACTAAGGAATAGTAGTTGGCTTGAGTAGCAGTCCAGAAACGTCTCTTCCTTATGCGAGCAGAGTCATATGGATTGTAATCAGTGAAGAACACATGCTCAGAAAAGAAGTCTTCAGCCTTGAATTTTTGCTTGCTAGAGAACGGATTCTTCGGTTTGGGCAGAGGAGTGTCAGTGATTTGCAGCACAACCTCAGGAATGACGATCTCAGGTGCTTCAGGCTGAGGAATTTCTGGTTCCTCTTCTTGTGCAGTTTGGGGATCAGCAGCAGGTTCTTCAGCATTAGCGGCTGGAATCTCTTCATGAACAGACGAAGTGGGATGAGTTTCTTCAGAGCCCATTTGAATACTTGTAGCCGGGGACTGAGGAATTTGTTGAATAGGAGTGAAGAGAGGAGTATTGGGATGCTGACTTTCCCAAAAGTCATCGTTCATTACTGGTGTAGTGCATCCAATATCCACATCTTCTTCTTCTTTTTCAATTTCCTCAACACCAGCCTCTTCAGCTGTGAACTGAGGCATAGGTGAGGAAACGACTGGCGTTGAAGGGAATGTTTCCACTTCAATTTCTTCATCAAACTGCTCTGAGGTAGCAACAGAATGATTTTCTTCATCAGATCCGCTTGGGATCTTGTAGTCTTCTCCATAAGGAACAATTTCCTTTGATGACATGGAGGAAATTGGAATGGCATCAATAGGATTTTCAAGCGAGCTGGTCATTGGCTTCATTTTCTTCGCGGCCGAAGAATTTGACGCAGCTGATGCCTTCCTTTTCTTCACTGCAGCTCGCTCTGCAGCCTTGGTCTTCTTCAATTCATAAGCAGAAGGAAGAATTGGATTTGGTGTTGGAGCAGGAGGAGCTGAGGAGTGTGGTTCATTTTCTTCAGGCGCAACTGGTGCAGTTGCCCTGATCTCTTCAGTTTCTTCAGGCGCACCACCAGTGGATGCCCTGGGAATTTCTTCAGCGGCTGAAATGGAGTCATCAGCCCTGGAACTTGTATTCTCATCAGCAGGCTGAAAGTCATCAGCAGTGCTGGCATGTTCTTCAGCAGGCTGAGCAGAGTCTGCAGCCTGAGGATTTGCTTGTTGCAATGGGACTGCAACAGTTGTCATTTTCTTCGTCAAATTGACGAATCTCACTTTGGCTCCTTGCCAATCAGCATTGTATGCATCAAAATCTTTGCTGAGGGCTTGGATCTCAGATTGAGCCTTGAGAAGTTCTTCAGGTGATAGTCTGACAAAGTTCTTCTTCAGAAGCTTCTCCTTTCTGGCTTGTGCTCTCTTTATCTCACGAGCCTTTTCAAACTTCCATTTCTCTTGAGCGATGAAATGGGTTAGCATATGACTTTGACCAGGAGTCAGAGGCAGATCAGGCATTGGAGTGTTTGGATCCTTATGCCATAAGTCAATGTAGTCGAGGATCTTCTTCGGATCCAGAAGCAGAGGCACAGGTGTTCCTTTGGCTCTAGCGGCCTTTGCTTGTCTGTCTCTGATGATTTCTGCAAGTTCGTCATCAGAAGCTTCATCATCAGAAGGCACTTGGAAAGAAACCTGTTTCTTTCTTGGACTTGGCCGAGGACCGCGTCCAGCTATTGCTTTTGTCTTCAGCAGAGTGGGGCCTGATGAGGACATTGGTGCAGTTGAGGAACTTGCTGAGACACCAGAAGCAATTGAGAAACCCTGAGTCCTTTGACATGTAGCCAGATGCACAGGAGTTGAGGACTTGGAGGGAGCTGCTGAGGACTTAGGTGGAGCAGCAGTAGTCTGAGGAATTTGCCGTGAGGGTGCGGCTGAGGAACTTGGCCGTGAGGGCACTGATGGTGAAGCACTTGGCTTGTGAGCAGGCTTCTTCGTCATTGATTTCCTCGGCTTGACCGAGGTCTCAGCGGCAGCAGTAGCAGCAGAATCCTCATTGAATTTCCTCACTGCCTCCTTGGCTTGTCTTGTCAGTTTTGCTTGACGCCTAGCCCATTCTTCAGGAAAGTCCTCACTATGCTTGATGCTAGTGGGATCAGCGAATTGGCCAGGTGCCAGTGGAGCTCTTGGACATGGAGGATTTAAGGCGAATTTCTTCATGTACTTTGGAGTAACATATCGATATTCCCTCCATTCTCGTGCCCATCTTCGTTCAATCCTCTGAATGCGCACTTTGCGCTGATTTTTGTTCTCTTTGCCAAACTTGGCTTCATCAGGTGTGCAATAATCCTTATATATTTCATCAGGGATCTCAAAAGCAGTCATGACCTCCGGTTTCTTTCCTCCTTTCTGCGGTCTCTTTCCTTCAGCCATTTTCTTCAGATGAGGAATTTGAACAATTGAACACTCTGAAGAAGTATGCAGTTTTTCTTCGAGGAACGCTGCAAATGAGTTAAGTTGATGAGAACCTAGTGATTCAGCAGCGGACATGAGTACCTGTGAACAGAGTGTAGGTGCGAGGAATTTGGAGAGGTCATATGCGTTCTTAGAAGATTTTCCGAAAAGACAAGTTTTGAGGAATTTGACCAGTTGAGCCTTGAGGAATTTCACTAAGCATTCTTGTCTTAGGTTCCAGAGTTGTACAGATCGAAAATCCGCACAGTTCAGGAATCTTGAAGAAATGAGTGCTTAGAGAGATGGATCAAGACATACAGTGTGTGAGGTGTTCATATGTGAAGATTTGAAGAATAAAACACCTTTGAAGATTTTCAGAAAAGTTTGAGAATCAAAGCGACTAATAAAAGTGACTTTTAATTACCCGAACTGAAGAACACGATGAACAGATATGAACAGCGGTGAAGTTCGTCAAGTTAGATCTCCCACGCCCTAACTTGGTAGAGGGAGACGACTACGGCGGCGGCGGAGTGAAGATTTCCGCAGCCGGCGTGAGTACGACGGCGACGAGGTCGAGGAAGTGAAGCTCTTCCTCACTGGCGGTGATGGAGTAGCGGCGGTGCTAGGGTTTGTGTAGAGCTCGAGCAAGAGACAGTGACCGAGCGGAGTAAATGAAGTAAGGAAGGGGAGAGGGGTATTTATAGCCACGGTAAAAACTGTTCGCCCGAAGATTTTGGGACGAACATGCCCCTGCCCTTTCTTCTTCACGCGACATGTGTCACCCACGTACTATGCAGATGAGATCGTGTAAGATCGTGGGTGAATAAACTAATGCATCGTGGGATGCGGAACGGTTTGAGCGGTAAAACCGAAAATCTGGATAAGATTTGTTTTAAAGTTTCGTTCGCAATTTCTTCAGCTGTCAAGGACACAGTGAAGACTTTGAACGAGTTTCAATCAGAACGCACATGAAGAATTTGTGAATAGATTGGGTTGAGTATAGCATAGAGGGGGATGGGTCCGATCACATTCACTTAGCAGAAATCGCAACTTGAAGAAATAGCAATAAGTGAATGCTGTAGAGGACATAAATTCATATATATATAGCCAATGAAGAAAAACGATGGAAACAGTGAAGATTTTGTAAAGTTGAAGAATTTGAGAGACAGAAGAATTTCAAAAATGAGGAAAAACTCAAATTGAAGATTTTCAACTTTTGTGGTGGCGTGTCCCACCGTATAAGAATGATGATTTCAGACACCGCATACAATTGTCGTAGGGTTCTGAGAATCAAATTCTTCATTAATTTCTTCACACTTAGAGTGTTATTCTTCATTGATTGAAGAAAAACGTTTCTTCATGTGTTGCACATCTAAGTCATCAATTCTGCATAAGGGTTAGGATGTGTGTCCTTTTCAAAGAACATTCGAAGATTCTAGGATATTTAGCTCACACCGCAATTTGCTAAATCTCTTCTCATCCAAGGGCTTAGTGAAGATATCAGCTAGCTGTTCTTCAGTCTTCACATGCTCGATGGAGATGTCGCCTTTCAACACATGATCACGAAGAAAATGATGACGAATCTGGATGTGCTTAGTCTTCGAGTGCTGAACTGGGTTGTGAGCAATCTTGATGGCACTCTCATTGTCGCAGAGGAGAGGCACATTCTTCACGTTGACGCCATAGTCCTTGAGGGTTTGCTTCATCCAAAGCAGTTGAGCACAGCATGAGCCAGCAGCAATGTATTCAGCTTCAGCAGTAGACAGTGATACGCAATTCTGTTTCTTCGAGGACCAACAGACCAAAGATCGTCCGAGGAAATGACAAGTGCCAGATGTTGACTTGCGGTCCACACGATCACCAGCATAGTCAGAGTCAGAATATCCAATGAGATCAAAAGCAGAGCCCTTGGGGTACCATAATCCTAGTGTTGGTGTGTGAGCTAGATATCGAAGAATATGCTTCACAGCCATATGGTGTGATTCCTTTGGTGCAGCTTGAACTCGGGCACACATGCAAACACTAAGCATTATATCTGGCCTAGATGCACATAAGTATAATAAGGAACCAATCATGGAGCGGTATACCTTGTGATCGAAGTCAATACCATTTTCATCAGTGCATAGATGGCCATTTGTGGGCATAGGAATTTTGACGCCTTTGCAATCTTGCATGCCGAATTTCCTCAGTACATCTTTGAGGTATTTCTCCTGAGATATGAATATGCCATTGCGCTGCTGACGAATTTGAAGACCTAAGAAGAATTTCAACTCTCCCATCATAGACATTTGATATTCTTCACTCATCATATAGGAAAATTCATAACGGGTGTGAAGCCATTCTTCACGAAGAATTCCTTCAATGTATCATACCACGCCCAAGGGGCATGCTTGAGGCCATAGAGGGCCTTATTGAGTCTGAAGACTTTGTCAGGATTCTTGGGATCTTCAAAACCTGGGGGTTGAGCAACATATACTTCTTCCTCAAGCTTACCATTGAGGAATGCACTTTTCACATCCATTTGATATAAGATGATATCATGATGGTTAGCGTAAGCAAGTAATATGCGAATAGCCTCAAGTCTAGCAACAGGTGCAAAAGTTTCATCGAAATCAATTCCTTCAACCTGTGTGTAGCCTTGAGCTACTAATCGTGCCTTATTCCTCACCACAAGGCCATTTTCATCTTGCTTGTTGCGGTAGATCCACTTTGTGCCAATGATATTATGCTTGTGAGGATCTGGGTGATTGACCAATTCCTAGACATTGTTCAGCTCGAACTGATGTAATTCTTCTTGCATAGCCTGAATCCACTCCGGCTCCAGAAATGCTTCATCTACCTTAGTGGGCTCTGTGATAGAGACAAAAGCATAGTGCCCACAAAAGTTAGATAAATGTGATGCTTTTCAGCGTGTGAGAGGACCTGGTGCGCTAATGTCATCAATGATCTTCTCCACTTGCACTTCTTTTGCAACGCGTGGATGAGTTGGTTGTCGCTGAGGATTTTGATCAGCATTTTCTTCAGCACCATTTTCCTCATCTTGTTCTTCAGGTGCATCAGCTCGACGTTCTTCATGAACAGGAATGAATTCTTCAGCAGATTCTTCAGTCGGAATAACATCCTCAGTTGCCTTGAGCTTGATAGCATCCTCAGGTGCTGGTTCATCTAACACAGAAGGTAGGTGCTCTCTTTGCGAGCCATTAGTTTCATCGAACCGCACATCTACAGTGTCAACAATCTTGTGAAGAACAATGTTGAAGACTCTGTAGGTGTGCGAGTCCTTTCCGTAACCAAGCATAAAACCTTCATGTGCTTTCGGTGCAAATTTAGAGTTGTGGTGAGGATCTCTAATCCAACATTTAGCACCGAAGACTTTGAAATAACTCACATTGGGTTTCTTGTCAGTGAGGAGCTCATAGGCAGTCTTCTTGAAGAATTTGTGAAGATATACTCTGTTGATGATGTGGCAAGCAGTATCAATTGCATCAATCCAAAAACGCTGAGGCGTTTTGTATTCATCAAGCATAGTGCGAGCCATCTCAACAAGAGTTCTGTTCTTGCGCTCTACGACGCCATTCTGCTGAGGAGTATAGGGAGCAGATAACTCATGAGTAATACCAAGTTCATCAAGATATGCATCAAGACCGGAATTCTTGAACTCAGTTCCATTGTCACTTCTGATATGTTTGATCTTCACACCAAAGTTGGTTGAAGCCCTCAAGGAAAATCGTTTGAAGACTTCCTGCACTTCATGTTTGTAAGTAACAATGTGTACCCATGTATATCGAGAATAATCATCAACAATGAAAAAACCATATAGAGATGCATCATTAGTGACTACTGAATAATGATTAGGTCCGAAGAGGTCCATGTGAAGCAATTCGAATGGACGGGTAGTGGTCATGATAGTCTTCGCTGGATGCTTGGCCTTGGTCATTTTTCCAGCTTCACATGCTCCGCATAAGTGATCCTTGAGGAATTTGACATTCTCAATGCCAATGACATGCTTCTTCTTCGCAAGCGTGTTCAGATTCCTCATGCCTGCATGACCAAGTCGTCGATGCCATAGCCAGCCTTCTGAAGCTTTTGCAAGTAGACACACGGCTGGTTGTGGTCCTGTAGAGAAATCAACAATATACAGATCTGCTCTCCTAAAGCCTTCGAAGACTTTGGAATTGTCAGCTTCCATAATCACAACACAGCGATATTTGCCAAAGACAACAACCATATCAAGATCACAAAGCATTGAGACTGACCTGAGATTGTATCCTAAGGACTCAACAAGCATGACTTTGTCCATGTGCTTATCCTTAGAGATAGCAACCTTACCAAGACCCAATACCTGACTTTTTCCTTTGTCAGCAAAGATGATATGCTTCAGAGGTAACGGTGATAAGGGAGCATCCATCAATAGATTCTTGTCACCAGTCATGTGATTTGTACATCCACTATCGAGGACCCATTCAGTGGTTTTGAGTTGATCATCCGGCAGATGAATTAGTCTAGCTTACAATCTCATATGCTTCATCAGTGAAGAATATGATATCAAGTTCATCAGATGAATTTCATCAAGCAGTAAACAGGTATAGCAGTATGAGGACGTGTGAAATGAAAGTTCATTTCATCATGATTCGCCTGCGTCCCTTCAGGCATTTTGTCAGGTCCCCAGCAAATTCTTCAGACGTTAGAGCACGTCTGGAGACCTGACCCTGCAGAGGAGATTAGTTCTTTCTCTTCACCACCCACATCTGGAGGGGTGGCAAAGAGTTCATCATTCCACGAGCACTATATGAGAAAGGTGGCAAAGATGCCAAACCATTTCGCTTCACATAAGAGTGGTTAGGGTAAGCATATGAATAAGCAGAGTAATTCTTCGAGGACTTATGAACATAATGGTTTGAAGAATAATGCACATATTCATAGCCCTTAGATCTACCCTGCGAGACAGAATTGTTAGCACGATGATAATCATATGAGGACTTTGATCCAGTTGAGGAATTTGATCCATATGAAGAATTTGGTCCATATGAAGAATTTGATCTGGGGTTCCTGTTCTTCACAGGTGGTGTCATGAGGACATTCACCTGAAGACTTTCAACACAGCTTTTGGGAACCCAGATTTTCTTCATAGGGGAACCGTTCCTGCAGTTAGTGCCAACATATCTAGCAAATACTTCACCATTCTGTTTTTTATAGTTGGAGTCAAATGACTCATCATAAGAATGAGGAGATTCACATGTAAAGCCAGATAAGTTAGATGGATCAACTGGAGGTCCCTTTGCAGCAACCCATGAGGTTTTGGGGTACTGCTCAGGCTTCCAATATGTTCCATCAGCATTGAGTTTCCTCTCAAAGGCAATACCCTCTTTCCTAGGGTTTTTGTTGAGGATCTGCTTTTTGAGCACATCACAAAGTGTCTGATGCCCTTTGAGGCTTTTGTACATGCCTGTCATGTACAATTCCTTCAGCCCTGCATTGTCAGTGATACTAGCAATGTCCTCAGATGAGGAATTAGAGATAGCAGAGGCAGATGAAGAATTTGTAACATTTGAAGCATTTGAACATTCAGGTGAAGAATTAGCAGATTCACGTTCAATGCACTTTAAGCATGGAGGAACAAATTCTTCCTGAGAAGCGCTGATTTGTTGAGCAAGTAATGAATCGCGCTCCTTCTGAAGATCTTCATAACACACTCTTAGCTTTTCAAGATCTTCCTTTCTTTGAAGAGATTCAAGAGAAAGCTTCTCGTGATCTTGCTTTTCTTGAAGAAATTCATAAGAAAGTTTCTCATGATCAGACAAGAGAGAGTTATGATGACCTTGAAGGTTATCAAACCTAGACTGAAGTCTCTGAAGATTTTCAGTCAAGGCTTTAGTGTGATCCATTTCTTCACCCAGCATATCATCACTTTTATCTAGCATGTTTTGAACCTTTTCAAGAGCCCGTTGTTGTTTCACAGCAATTTTAGCATGTTTAGAGTAGCTGGGCTTGAGATCCTCATCAGATTCATTTTCACTAGAGTCAGAGGAGTTGTATTTGAGTACCTTAGCACCTTTTGCCATGAAGCAATAGGTGGGAGTGTAGCCATCATTATCTTCATCAGGCTTGTCGGTGGAGTCAGTTTCTTCAGTGTTGAAGATGGACTTGCTGACGAAGGCAGTAGCAACGGCCAGACTCGCAACACCAGACTCAGATTCTTCAGACTCCTCCTCTTCATCATTTTCCTCAGATTCAGCTTCAGAGTCCATCTCCTTGCCAATGAATGCCCGAGCCTTCTTGGAGCTGCTCTTCTTGTGAGATGAAGACTTCGAGGATTTTGATGACGAAGATTTTGACGATTTCTTCTTCTTCTTCGCATCATCAGAACTGTAATCCTTGTATTTCTTCTTCTTCATTCCTTTTGCCACTGAGGACAATCTTGAATATAGTGACCAGGCTTCTTGCATTTGTGGCAAAGTCTTCTCTTATAGTCACTGGATGAGGAATCATTTCCTCTTGAGGATTTTCCAAAGCGACCACGTCTTGTGAACTTCTAGAATTTCTTCACAAGCAGTGCTAGATCCTGGCTCAGTTCTTCAGGATCACCAAGGCTACTACCAGAATCCTCACATTCAGAGTCAGACACAACCTTGGCCTTGAGGGCACGTGGTTTGCCATAGTTTGAGCCATAGAGATCTCTCTTTTCAGCAAGCTAGAACTCGTGAGTGTTTAGCCTTTCGAGGATATCAGCAGGATCAAGCGACTTGTAGTCAGCACGTTCTTGTATCATCAGTCCCAGAGTATCAAATGAGGAATCAAGCGATCTCAGCAGTTTCTTCACAACTTCATGATCAGTGATGTCAGTGGCACCGAGGGCTTGAAGCTCGTTTGAGATGTCAGTGAGGCGATCAAAGGTTTGTTGGCCATTCTCATTGTCGAGTCTTTTGAAGCGGTTGAAGAGATTCCGAAGAACATCGACTCGAGAGTCACGCTGAGTTGAAACTCCTTCATTTACTTTGGACAGCCTATCCCAGATAAGCTTAGCAGTTTCCAAAGCACTCACTCTTCCATACTGTCCTTTGCTCAGATGGCCACATATGATATTCTTCGCTTGAGAATCGAGTTGTTTGAATCTCTTCACATCGGTAGTGTTCAGTGAGGGAGTGACAGTGGGGACACCATTTTCCACAACATACCAGAGATCGTTATCAATTGCCTCAAGATGCATTCGCATCTTATTCTTCCAGTAGGGGTAGTCCGTTCCATCAAAGTAGGACACCCAGTCGAGACCTTGATCATACCTGCGGTCGACATAACTAAAACTCCAGGCAGTTAAACCAAAATCACACAGAACAAGGGAGTACCTTGCTCTAATACCAATTGAAAGTGCGTTATATCGACTAGAGGGGGGGGGTGAATAGGCGATTTTTATGAATTCTTCACTGAGGAATTTGCTGGTGAGGAAATTCCTTAGCGAAGAACTACTTGCAGCGGAATAAGTACTCAGAAGTAAACATAGCAGAATACAAACATGGTCATCAGGATGAAATGAAGACTAGCACAGAGTACAGAAAGCGTAAACACAGGATAACAAGATGAAGACAAAAAGACTGAAGAAATTGAACTGAGGAATTTGTGAAAGTCTTCAGACAAAGTCTTCAAGCACAGATATGAACAACATACAACACAGTAATGAGGAAATGAAAGAGTTGAGGAAATAGAACCAGTTAGTTGGTGAAGACAATGATTCGGTAAACCAGTTCCAACTGTTGTCTCAGTTGTACGTCTGGTTGGAGCGGCTGAGTATTTAAACTCGAGGACACACAGTCCCGGACACCCAGTCTCTGAGCCGCAACTCAGGACACCCAGTCCTCACCATATTCTCCTTGAACTAAGACCACTCAGGCCTCGTCCAATCACTTGTGGTAAGTCTTCAGGTGACTTCCAAACCTTCACAGACTTGGTCACTCGGCGATCCACAATTCATCTTGGATGCTCTAGACCTTGACGCCTAACCGTCTGGAAGAAGCACAGTCTTCAAAGGTAACAAGCGTCAGATCCACGCAGGATCAATTTCTTCAGTGATGCTCAATCACTTTGGGTTTGTGGGGGTTTGGTTTTGGGATTTTCCTCACTTGATGATATTCGCTCAAAGTCCTCGGAGGATGGGTTGCTCTCAAATGACAAGTGTCAAGTTCTCTCGGAGCAGCCAACCAACTAGTGGTTGTAGGGGGCGGCTATTAATAGCCTAGGGAGCAGCCCGACATGATAAGACATAAATGCCCTTCAATGATATGACCATTAGGTGGATACGATATTTTGGACAGCCGGCGCGCAGCACAGCAACGGTCGGAAATTTGACTCTCAAATTCCTCAGGGCTATCATGTTCCTCACTGTGTAGGCAATTCACACTGGCGAATTCCTAACTCCTCAGTCAGAGCAAAGTCCTCAGTGACCAGAAGAACTGCGTCTCTGTCACTGAAGAAATTGACTGAACTGTATGAGATTTCCAATGGCTTCACTCGAAGGGATTGGTAGGTGTAGGATTTTGAGTTGAGCATCACATGGAAATTTTTCCTTAGTATTTCCTCGACCCCCTTTAACAGTATGGTGTTTCCTATGACTCAAGAAAGAGAGAATGAAACTACGAAAACAAAAGTCTTCATGCTCCATATTCCTCGAATGAATACCAAGTCTTCAAGGTCACACCAATTTCTTCACTTTCAAAGTCTTCAGAAAGTCTTCAGAATATCAAAGTCTTTAGTCGAAGAACTTCATTTTTAGGGGTCGACTTTCTCTGTAAATATCAAACTCCTCATAGACTTATAGACCTGTGTACACTCACAAACGCATCAGTTACTTAACCTATAAGTCTTCAATAGACCAAAATCACTAAGGGGCACTAGATGCACTTACACGTTGGCGTGTTCGGCCTGGCCTTTGCTCCGAGGGTGTGCCACCAAAGCGTAGCATATCTGCGTTTCTGAGGTTAGCACAATATGTTTTGAAAAGATTGCTGGTGAACTACAAACCATTGTCGGTGATGATGCGATTGGGCACTCCGAATCAGCTCAGGAGGCCCTTGATGAACTTGACTGTAGAGCCAGCCGGGATGGTGCGGACGGCTTCCACCTCTGCCCACTTGGTGAACTTGTCAATGGTGGCGTAGAGGTAGCGATAGCCCCCTGGCGCCCGAGGAAATGGGCCCAAGATATCCAGCCCCCAGACTGCGAATGGCCACGAGAGCGGGATGGTCTGTAGGCCTTGTGCTGGCTGATGGATCTGCTTGGCGTGGAACTGACAGGCTTCACAAGCCTTCACCAGCTCGATCGCGTCATTGAGTGCTGTAGTCCAATAAAACTCGCTGCAGAACGCCTTGCCGACGAGGGTCCGTGATGATGAGTGGTGTCCACAGTCTCCATCGTGAATGTCTTCCAGCAATTCCTTTCCCTGTTCCCTGGAGATGCAACGCAGGGAAACACTGTTTGGCCGCTTCCAGTAAAGCTCTCCATCCTGGATGCAGTAAGTCGTGGCCTGTCGGGCCACGTGTTCCGCGTCCTCTTCCTTCTCTAGCAGAGTCCCTTGCATTAGGTAATCCTTGAGCTCCGCCGTCCAGCATCCCTCATGAGGCTCCAGCGCCAAGAGCAAGCGTGCTCCTGAGGTCGGGCCACAGGCCGGAGCTCCTGAGGCAGGCGGTTGAGGGAGTTCCTCTAGAGGTTGCGTTGTGCTTGATAGTGACGGTGCTGCTGAAGGCTTAAAGAGCCATTCCTCGAAAATGCCAGGCCCCTGAGGCAGCCGCCTCGATGCCCTCTTGGCAATGTCATCAGCCTCCTGGTTGGTACCATGGGGCACATGTCACGGCTCCAGCCCCAAAAACTGCTTTTCCACCTTGCGCACCTCTGCAAGATATGCCTCCATGTGCTCGTCCTTAGGCTCGTACACTTTGTTGGAGAAGTTGAAGAGGAGCTGTGAGTCACCCTTGATGATGAGGCGCTTCACCCCCAGTGCGGCCATGGCCTTTAAGCCTGCTATGAGGCCTTCATATTCTGCTATATTGTTGGAAACCTTCTCGCCCTGCGAGAAACAGAGCTGCACGGCGTAATAGAGCTTGTCCTGAGTGGGGGATATAAGTACTACGCCAGCTCCCGCGCCATGTTGCAAGAATGCTCCATCGAAGTGCATAACCCATCCGTCCGGTGCCTCGCTTCCTGGGGAAAGCGACCGATCTTCGCCTGCCCCAAGCCCTGGCGCCTCCATCCACTCTGCCACAAAATCTGCAAGTGCGGCTCCCTTGACGACTCTGGTCATGCTGAATTCCAACTGAAACACTTGCAGCTCGATGTTCCATTCAGCGACCCTTCCAGCGGAGTTGGGACTCCTGAGCACCCTTTCCAATGGGTAGGCTGAGACGACCTTGATGGGATGACCTTGGAAGTAGTGCCACAGCTTACGTGAGGCCACCAATAGCGTGAGCAAGAGATTCCGGGGCATGGGGTACCGTTCCCTTGCATCCCGCAGCACCGTGCTGACGAAATACACAGGATCTTCGATGAGGGTGGGCGCGCCGACGGTGCCCGCACCCTCCGGAGGGTTGAGCGCCTCTTGAGACGTTGGAGCCCCGACTCCTGACTGCTTGGTGAGGTCTCCCCAGCCCTGGGGGCGTCTTCCTGACGAGGCTGATCCCCATCTGCTGAAGTCGTGGCCCTCACGAGGCATTCCTGGCTTGGAGCTACTGCGGTTGGGGCCTCGGTCGGTCGCAACGCAGCCTTGACCTGGCGCTCCTCCCGAACCGCCACCAAAGCAACACTGGCGGAGTAGGGTGTGGCGGCAAGGTAGAGCACCAGGGGCTCTTGAGGGTGTGGTGCCACCATCACCGGAGGGCTGGTCAGGTACTTTTGAGGTCTTGGAACGCTTCGTCGGCCTCTGGTGTCCATTCGAACGGGCCCTTCTTCTTCATCAGCTTGAAGAAGGGTAGGGCACGTTCCCCCAGCTTGGAGATGAAGCGCGCTAACGCAGTTACACGCCCAACGAGCTTCTGCATTTCCCTGAGGGTCTGCGGCGGACTCATGTCTTCGACTGCCTTGACCTTCTCTGGGTTTGCCTCGATCCCTCTATGGGACACGAGGAAGCCCAGAAGCTTGCCAGAGGGAACACCAAACACGCACTTCTTTGGGTTGAGCCGCAGGTCTACTTCACGAAGGCTCGCGAAGGTTTCTTGCAGGTCCTGTATCAGGGTCTTTGCCTCCCGAGACTTCACCACAATGTCGTCGACGTAGGCCTCAGCGTTTCTCCCGAGCTGGCGGCCCAAGGCGATATGCATCAGTCGCTGAAAGGTTGCGCCCGCGTTGCGCAACCCGAACGGCATGCAAGTGTAGCAGTACACTCCGCACGGGGTTAGGAAGGTTGTCTTCCCCACGTCTTCTATTGCCATCTTGATTTGGTGGTAGCCCGAGAAGGCATCCAGGAAGCACAACAGATCGCACTCAGCGGTGGAGTCGACAATTTGGTCAATGCGGGGGAGCGGGAACGGATCCTGAGGGCAGGCCTTGTTGAGGTTGGTGAAGTCGACGCACATGTGCTCCTTTCCTCCCTTCTTCGGCACGACAACAAGGTTTGCCAGCCATTCAGGGTAGTGGACCTCGCGAATGACACCCGCGGCTTCTAGCTTGCGGGTTTCTTGGACGATGAAGGCCTGCTTCTCGGTGGACTGCCGCCTTTCTTTCTGCTTCAAGGGGTGCACATTGGGGCATACGTTCAGGTGATGCTCGATCACTTGCCTTGGGACCCCCACTAGCTGCTTGGGTTCCCACGCGAACACCTCCTTGTTCGCGCGCAGGAATTTCACCAGAGCCTCCTCCTGGTCGGGGTCGAGATTGGCGCCTATGGTGAAGGTGGCACCTGAGGATCTGTCCTGATCAACTGGTACCTACTTAGTCTCCTCCAAGTCCTGGGTGAACAACTACTTCTTGGTCGGCGCAGCCCCCTTGGCCTTGGGGGTGTTGGCGCTGGCGGGCCGCGCCACTGTGGCTGTCTTGAAAGCGAGCTTGAGCGCCTGTAGAACATCTTTCATATCTCCAGCTATGGTGAGGACACCGCTACTCCCGGGCATCTTCATGAGGTTGTAGGCCGGGTGAGTCGCTGCCATGAACTGGGCCAAGGCAGGGTAGCCGAGGATGGCGTTGTATGGGAGGCTGATGCGGGCGATGTCGAAGTCGACCAACTCCGAGCGAAAGTTGTCGTGGGTGCCGAATGTCACCGGAAGGCAGATCTGCCCCAGGGAGCCGGTTGAACTGCCTCTGACGCCCGAGAAGGGCTTGCTGGGCCGGAGTCGTTCCAGCGGCACGTGGAGGAGGCTGAAGGCCTCCACTGAGAGCATGTTGAGGCCGGCACCACCGTCGATGAGGGTCCTGGTGACGGCCACCCGGCAGATGGTGGGCGTGCAAAGCATCGGGAACGCACTTGAGCAGGCGGTATTGACGGGGTGATCATCGGAGCTGAAGGCCAGGTCGGCCTTGGGTGCCGCCCAACCCGGAGGAACCACGTGCCGCGTAAGGGCAGCGCCGATCTGGCAGACGAACGGCTTGACGTGGCGGCCCGAGGGTGGCTCCCGAGAGCCGCCCAGGAGAGCTGTGGCGACCGGGGGCGCCGGCGCAGTTTAGTGGGCGAGGAAGAGGTCGCGCAGCTCCTCCCAAGAGGCCACTAAAGCTGTAGGCAGGTGGAGCAGCCACATGCGCGGAATGCCGGTGAGGGCCATGGGAAACCAGTTAGCCATGACCCTGTCGTCGCCCCCGGCCTTGAGAACGGCCTCCTCATATGCCACCAGGAAAGCCTGCGTTTCGACTGCGCCGTCATAGCGCGGCGGCATCTCCGGCTTGAACTTGTTCGGCCACTGCACCTGTCACAAGGCGGGGGCCAAGGCTCGGAGCCCCTGGCCCCAGTGCCGGCGTTGGCAGCCGGAGTGGGCAGCGCGTTGCCCGCCATGAGAGTGAAGCGCGGTGTTGATGGAGAGCGGGTCGATGGAAGGGAGAGCTCCGACGCACCCCTACCTGGCGCGCCAAATGTCGGATATCGGGTTCCGGCAAAACCCTTAAGGTTTGAACTCTGGGGTGCACACGAAGGTCTTCCCCCTACCATTCCACGCCCCAACGCCTCGCTGCGAAACTAAGCTACACGATGAGCAACACAAGGGACACAAGGTTTATACTGGTTCGGGCCACCTTTGTGGTGTAATACCCTAATCCAGTGTGTGGTGTGGTGGATTGCTTCAATGGCTGATGATGAACAGTACAGAGGAAGAAAAGCCTCGCGAGAGGTGTTCTTGGGCTGGTGCAGTGTACTGCTTGGGTGAGTTCGATCGCCTCTCGATTGGATGAGAACTCTCCCAGATGATGCCCCGTCTACTTTGGTTGCTATCCCTATATATAGAGGCCCTGGTCCTCTTCCCAAATATTGAGCGGGAAGGGAGCCAACAACGGCCATTTTGAAGGGGAACATCTAGTACAGGTTATCCTAACTAAAGTTGGTCTTCGACTGCCAAAGGCACTGGCGATGACGCCGTCTTGGGCTCCACGGTGACCTCCGTCCTGCCGCTCTACTGGTCTTGGTCTGGTTGCACCGAAATGGTAACCATTGCTTGATGCCTCGGTACTCCGTGTCTGCGCTCGTCCCCTTTGCACCAAAGAGGAAACGAGGACACTGCACAGGCTGGCGCCCGCCTGGCGCCCGCCTGGCGCCCACCTGGTCTTGATCGTCATGGTTTGCGTCATGAGCACCTTGCGAGGTACTCCTGCCTTGATCTCTCCGCCTCCTCGCGAGCCTGCCTGGTGAGGCCATCCCCGAGGAAGCCTTGCGTCGTCCGTCCCGCGAGGCTTGGCCCCTCGCGAGGGTCTTGAGCTTGGGTTGATGAAGACGGGCCATATCGGGCCTCTGCTTGAGCCACGCCGCAGGCCGCAGGCAGGCAAGTCTGGGGACCCCCATTCCCAGAACACCGATAGACTCCTAGCAGGCGGCCCACCCAGGCACCCTTAAAGTTTGCACCCTCATAATGGCGACGAAACAGGGCGTGGCTATAGTGCAGCCTACCACCCCCGAATCCCGAAGCGGGCATGGCCATGGTGCAATGTACCGGGCGGCCATCCCTCGCCCGGCGCGGCACTATTGCCACATTGACCATGACATCATCCATGGCAGAGCTGCCATGCTCCCACGACGGGCTTTCGGTACGGCCCACAGGCGGCGGGCCCTACTTTCCAGAGAGACACCCGAAGGCGGCTTGCCCAGACAAGTTGGCATAGAAGGAGGCCGACTCCTAACAGTCGGCCCTCCCCTTCCCTAGAAGTTTGCGCACCATTAACCAGATAAGATGGGGTGTAGCTACAGTGAGCACCCACCAGGCGGCTGTACTGTAGCCATGCTCTCCCCGACCAAGCCGGTGTCATCAGGAGCGAGGCTACAGTAATGAGCCACCGACAGGGCCCACAGGCAGTGGGCCTAACCTGTTGGCCGAGATCCCGGCAGCCAGCGGGACCCACCAGGCGGCAGGCCCCAGCGGCCGGCGGAGAAGCCGGCGACCACAGACACCAATGGCCTGGGCCTACGCCCAGCCGGATTACCATTGTACCAATGGGGGGTAGGCCTATATAAACACCCCAGGGCACCCATGCAAAGGGTTCAGCTCTTAGACCACACACATCCATGTAGAGAGAGTAGTGCTAGCCTTGCTCTTCTTCCTCCTCTAGCAAAACAACTCAAGGAGCACCTTGTAGCCACTTGTTGATTTAGTAACCATGCGGAGACCCCGCAGAGAAGGACTAGAGGTGTTATCTCCTAGGAGAGCCCCGAACCTGAGTAAGATTCGCCGGCGTGCATGTCTCCGCCTAATCCCGTTTCCAGGCACCGGCAACGTCTTACTAGCTCCCACAATGATTAGCCATCCTTTGGCATATGTCGTACCAACCACCCGCACATTAAGAATGCAACTCCCTACTGTCTCTCTATATGTGGTGCACGTGCTTTTAGAAAGTAAAGTAGGAACATTAGCTGACCAATTAAACGTTATCTGTTTTAATAATATCAGCATCATATCAGATTCGTATTTGAGCAACAAGTTTGGAATTATGAGTGGCACGTTGTTTAGCTTGATGGATTGAGGCGCAGTGCTAAGAAACTATGATGATGGTATTGAATACAAAGGAATGTCTACATGCAAGTCACGTGACTTCTGTCATTTGGGTCAGTCGACCATTTCAGGCGGTTGGATGAAGATCCTATGTCTCCTACCCTTCTTCTTCCTCGTCTCTGATCCTTCCCCTACAGAACACCGCACGGGCCCCGGCCGAACCACTGGCCCCGACCCCCCGACCCCTCGCCCTACCCTGAACTGCTCCCACCGCCTGTGTTCCTCCGCCACCCCCACCCCCACCCCCGCTGCCCCCACCCGCATTGAGTTTTCTTTGTTTGGCAAGACCCCATCACCACCAGGCCACCGCCCCCCACAACCACCGCCCCCACCCGAGCCCCTCCCTTCCCTCCGGCGAACTCCAGCGAGCTCTCGAAAATCGACTGACCCAATTTTGAAATTTAGTCTACTATCATTTAACTAGTGTGGAATATAAAAGGGGAAAACCATAAGCATTGCGAGTATATTGTTGAGCGTGCCATGGCGGATCTGAAGGTGCAAACCGGACAAAGGCAACTTCGCAACCAATGTTTGCTTTCAACTATCAAGTAAGTGATGGACAAGAAATCACAGTAAAGCAGTGGCGATCTATTTTCTTGCTGTGATAAATAAGTTGAGCAGATATGAAAGAGTACCGCCTCTGGTGCGGCGCTGTGTATGCATCTGCTGAGAATTTGACGGTGCTGCGGTAACGATGGCTGTCGGCAGCATGGAAGCAGATCTAGGAGGGTAGGCGGTGGCGGCGGGGTAAATATCCCAGTGCTGGACGAGATGGTCGTAGGAGCGGCGTCAGCAAGGTGGACGATGATGGGGATGAAACGAGAGGACGTGATGCAAGGATCCTGGTCCGAAGCCATGGATGAGATAGGTCGATCTCTTGTAATGGACGACGGCGTCGGGGTATCAACTCCAGCATGGTGAAGGAGGATGGCGGTGGATGGGGTGGCGGACGGAGGATGCTAAGGTGGAGAGGGTGTTTTGGCGCCCAAAGAGTACGAATGGGGAAATGGAGGGAGAGAGGAAGGGGGGGAACAATGTCTTCAAGGCGCGCTTGTCTGAAATGCGAGGAAATTTAGAAACTCAGCCCCTGTTTAAAATTTCCTACATCACATCAATATTTTTGTTGGGGATAGGACGGTAATCACACATACACCAAATATTTGCCGATGGAGATTTCAGCCGACGAGAGTTTGTTTTGGTGCCCACCGTGTATGAATCGGGTAGGGAGGCATTTTCGGCCAAGAAGACATCGTGTTTTGGCGCCCACCGTGTATGAATCCGAGTGAGAGGCGGTTATGTCAAGTTTGAGTGAAATTACAAACCTACCCCTATCGAAACCTATAGAAATCGAGCCGATAGGCTTTGCGTGTCAGGGATAGGCAGTAATTTCCATCTCGCAGATTTTGGTTTTCGGCGGTTACTACGACTTTCGCCTCTTCGTTCAAATTTTTGCAGAGAAAGAGTGCACGTTTACCATGCCAACTCAATTCGAATTTTTGTATTCTATTTTTGTTCGGGCCAGATCCATTTTCGATTGGAATAAAATTCTATATACATCATTTTTTTAGATATACTTTCAAAAGCACAACAAAGAATTTTGCTTGTTTATATATATTATATGATTTACAAATACAATGATCTCAAAATCATGAGGTTGAATTCAAAAATTTTAAACCAAATTATGTTCTACTAAAATGTATGAATCAGTAATATCTACATATTAAAGAACATAGATGCACGTGAATTCACATGAGTATGCATGTCTGATAGATCAATTTTGGTTCGAGTATGAATTACATATATCATCATGTCGAATTAAAATATTTGAATCCCTTTTATGTTGACATTTTCTATGCACGCAACTAAATATTTGAATCTCCTTTCACGCCCATCTCTCTCGCATGCTCCTTCATGTAGCTATCACTCTCTTTTTGTCCAGCTCACCCGCACGCTCACTTCATGTTTCTCCTATTTTCGCAAACATTGTCTCTCGACGTCTCCCTTGAGAATTGTCACACTCTCCCTATCATTATACATTACATGGTTTTCATTATCTCTGATGTCTCTATTGTTCTCAGGTATCACTAGGTACCTAAGATTTCTTTTTCACCGCCACACACTCACTCGTCTTTCACTTTGTCTTTCTCTCTAGAGTTCTCTCATGCACCCTATATATCTCTAGATATGATTCCTACCACTAAAATTACTCTCTCCCGCACACACAACGTTTGTTGCGCTCTCCTTTCCGTCTTCATCTCAGTTATAAAACTAACATTATTGATTTCTTTACCGATCAGGAAAACTCCCCCTTTCTCTCTCTCTCTCTCTCTCTCTCTCTCTCTCTCTCTCTCACACACACACACACACACACACACACACAACTCCTGCTTCCACTCCCCTTCCCGACTACCGTCTCTCTCACGCACACACAAAACTCTCGCTTTCGCACCCCGACTCGTATTTCTCTCACAAACATTGATCGACTAGCCTCCAGATAGGTTTATACACCCGTACACTCTTGCTTCCACTATCTCGTACATGTCTCTCTCGTGCTCCTTGTATCTATGTAGATTATTCGTCCCTTCTTGAGACGCGTCCTCTCGATCGTGCACACACACACACTATCGCCTCATTTTATGGTGATACCTCTCGCACACACACTCTTTGTGTCTTTGTCACACACGCACTCTGTCCTCCTCCTCCTCTCTCTCTCTCTCTCACACACACACACCACACACATGGACTTTTTGCAACAACTAGCAAGATGCCCATGCATTGCACGGAGCATCAAGATGCATTTGTATGAGTAGTTTATCTTGTGGGAGAAAAGGATGAACGAGGGAAGACCTTATTTGCAAATGTGGAGAGGGGTGTGGGTATCTTTTTGCAAAATTGCCATAGTTTCATCCTATCTGTCAGATATGAATCGGACGACCTATATTGAAGGATGTCAGGCACACCATCATCACCAACTCTTTTATTTATAAGAGTAGAGATAGAGATAGAGAGTAGAGATATACCACTTCTCAAATATTGAAACCAACCACATTCCTCCCTTATCTCATCAAAACCGCCAATGGAATATATTTTGAGTGAAACATAAAATATTTTTAGTGATATACGTATTTCAAAACTAGACTCTTTTCTATCAAATCGGTGAATATGTATTAATCTACTTTGATCATGTGGCAACGCATTGACACATTGCTAGTTATTACTACTATGTAATTTTTTGGACACCATACAAATGGTGGAGTACATATACGAAGAGAAGAGGCGCACACACGTAGTCGGTCTCTCGCTGTCTTGCACACAAGAGAGTTACGTAAAAGCACCGTAAACAAATAAACCCTAAAACCCTAAGTGCATGATTGGTGCATGCACAGGTACCGGGTACGTGGTGTAGCACACCTTTGTAGGAATAGTCAGCTCACGTGATAATTTGATCCGTAGGAGTTGATGGTCGTGACCACAGGTGAACGACCTAGAGGTGGTGGCTCGCCAGTCGCCACTGATCGAGTAGCCACGTTTAAAATATCATTTTTTAGTAGGTAAGAGTTCTTATTTTCAATGGCGCGTTATAAGTACTAGTTTTTAGAATGATTGGTATGGAGCGAAAATGGAATTCATAACTACTACCTCCGTCTTGGTTTACTAGTCCCCATCATATTTTGGGCCAAAGTTTAATTTGTCCACAAATTTTACTTGTAAAATGTGAATGGAAAATGAGATTTTGTTATACCAAAACAAAAAAGAACTGGAGGGAGGTGATTTCTATAACACGGACGCGACCTCTGATAGCGTAGGCATTGAACCGACGCGCCGGCCAAGAGGGCCCCACTCGTTGCAGGCAAGCTTGAACACGCCTCCTCGCCGCATGCAACTGGCTTCAGACTGCCCCGCGTGCCTCTATTGTAGGAACTAGAGATTTTTCTAGTTATAAATGTAGGAACTAGAGATATTTCTTTATTTACAACTCTCCTCACATTTTTTTGGCTTTGAAGTGAATCATGGTTATGGACATTATCTATGAATGTGCAGATATCTATGAACATGAGTTTGATGTGGAAGTTGAACTTGGAATGTTGGGCTTGCGTGTGAACTATACCATGTCCAACGCTTCTTCTGTTATTGTTTGGAAAGTAATTGCTATTATTACATGACCCAAAAAACTTTATTTTTTGCCACATCAGTAGATGCACAAACATCACAACAGGCATGCTGACTGGATAAACATTTGAACCTAGCTATTATGAAGAAAAAAATTGTATTTGACAATAGTTTTAGATAGCAGGAGACGCCTAGCTTGCTTTGCCTCTGCTGGCTTCTTTCTGGCTTCTTCCATCTCTTCTTTGGCTTGGGTGAAGAGAACATCTGATTGCTCTTTTTGCTTCTTGAGGAACACAGCTACATTCTCAAGGCTTGCTAGACGCTTTCTTTCAGCCTTCACTAGAGCCACGAGGACACGAAGAGTTGATGACTCCACCTGGCCTATGTGTAATCCAACTTTATCTGGGAATTTGCACCTTGTGTCTAATCCAGCATCATTAGGGAACGAGCACCTTGTGTGTAATCCAGCCTCATTTTGGAAACATGATCTCGAGGTTGACCATATCCCTCCTCGCAGGAATAACATCCTAACATGAAGTTACTTCTTTTTTAGATCAATACTCAGAGCAACCCAGATCCATTTAATAGAAGCCAGATAAAGATGAGTCGGAGAAGTGAATTCAAAAGGAGAAATATAAAAACAGACTCCAAGGTGAGAATACCCACTTCCTACATCAAGCTAAAAACAAAAGCATTAGGACGATTAAGACTCTTCTTATTAGACATCAAAGAACACAAGGCTAAGAGAAACAAAAACTACAAGATATACACATCGAAGAACATAAGGATAAACGAGCGTAATTGAAAGGGTGTTACTTACCAAAGCTCGTTTTACAGGTTTGGTGCAGCTCCTCTTTAACTTGTCATGTTCCTTGAAGATGTCCCCAATATCCCGTGTTTGGTCTTCATTGCTCGTCTGCATGTTCACACTCGTGGCTTTAAAATCTCAACATGGCAAGAAAAATATAGTAATACTCACGCATCTTGTGGGCAACATTAAAGCACTCATCTGCCATCTTAGAGCATCTCAAATAGAAGCGCAATGCACGGTGCGTTAAAAAAGCATTTACAGCGCTAGAATAGCCATTTTTTGCGGGCCGCGGAGTGCTGGCTTCGGCGGCCGCTACAAAAAATTGCACGCGCGCTGCTCCAGCAGATGCAGTATATTTTTTCTCCTATCTACTCTGACTCGATACACATTCAACTCCGAGTCGATACTGGCATAGATAGATACAAGCAAGATGCCCGTGCATTGCACGTAACATCAAGATGCATTTGTATGAGTAGTTTATCTTGCGAGAGAAAAGGATGAATGAGGGAAGGCCTTATTTGCAAATGTGGAGAGGGGTGTGGGTACCTTTTTGCAAAATTGCCATAGTTTCCTTCCTATCCATCAGATATAAATTGGACGGCCTATATTGCAGGATGGCAGGCACACCATCAACACCAATTGTGTTTTATATAAGAGCAGAGATAGAGATACAGAATTAGAGATGAAGAGTAAAGAGTAGAGACATAGATAGTTCTCAACATAGATAGATAAAAAATAGATAGTTCAACTACTCGTTGTCCGACTCCTCCTCGGTGATGTCCTCCTCCGACGTCTCAATGTAGGCGTCAAGATACTGATCATCGACAGAGTCCCAGGGCGACGCTACTCCTAGCTTGATGTTGAATTGTGCGGCCGCTTTCCGCGTACGCTTGTCCTCGCGATAGGCGGCTCGCTCCGCCCTCCTCTTCTCCCTCTCCGTCCTCCTTTGCACGTAGAATCTAGCTCGTTGATGATGTCCTGTGGGAAGCATTGGCGCCACAGCGCCATGGCTTCCTCGTCCATCTTGGCGATGCTGAGACGGTGCTCCCACCTCTAGTTGTCACAATGATCCTCGTCGGTGATAAGCCGCGGCGGAGGCATGAGCTCCTGCGCCCGCTCCCGTGTCGGCAAGTTGGGGAAGTTCAATGCTCTATGAGGCTACCGAAGGCACCACGCCACTGCATCGTATGCGTGGGCGGCCTCGTGGGCGGTATTGAAAGTGCCGAGGCCGAGGCGCATCCTGCAGAATTGGATCTCGACAGAGAAGCTGCCGAAGGGGCATGCGCGGATGCCATGGTATCCCCAAGTATCCCGGCGACGCGGCGGCATGGTGGCGCGGAGAGAAAGAGCGGGGAGAGAGCAATGGCGAGGCACCGAGTCGGGAGAGAGCGGTGGGAGGGCGTTGGATTTTATAAAGCGCGCCACGCGCCAAAACTAGCGCGCGCCCGACCGCTTTTCCCACGCGCACGCGGTCCTTTCCCGACGTCCCTGCTATATCTACTCTGTTCTCTACTCTTATATATATATATATATATATATAGGGTGGGTCTATTGTACAACTGATTGTAGAATAATATTCTACAATAGGCAAGTCCCTATATAAGGTAGTTTCCAATTGGACACCGACCCGACCAGGCAACACCTGCCCGGATCCCGAACAGATCCCCAATCCTGCCGCCACCTCCCTACCCCCACCGCGCACCTCTCCCTCCCGGCGAACCTCCCTACCCCCGCCGCGCGCACCTCTCCCTCCCGGCGAACCA